>NC_084596.1:17545378-17862878 GCF_033807715.1 Cololabis saira | reverse complement strand
GAATTTGATGCAGCAGCTTCTATTTGTCAGAGGGGGGAAAAAAAGGTAAACAGTGTGACAAACGTAAAGACCATCACTCCAGGTGAGTGTAAATGTCCAGAGCTAAAATGAACTTGGGAGGGAATAGCTGAGGACGCTTTTCCTCCACGTCAGGACCGAGCCGACGTGACTGAGCTGAGCGACTGGGAGGTGTTTTTCCCACCGAATCAAATAAGTGATGAACTCAATATCAGAGCCTCTTGTCACTCCTCCACAGATGCTCCTCGCTCTCCAGCAGTGACTTTGACCAAGGTTAACAGGCTGTTCAACACTGAGCCACACAGACGCAGGAGCTGCTGGAGGTGGAGGAGGCGCGTGACGAGTTTAAGCTGACATCCACGCCTGAAGTAGTCGTTTCTATTTGACAAAATAAAGAAAGATAATATAGATTAACAAGCCAATAAAATTGTTAGACATCCACTATCAGACATGTAATTAAACCAAGCCCATTATCTTTATTTGACATGAATTATAATTTTTCTTTTAACACCACAGATGAGGTCAGAGCAGGGCGGCGCTGGAATAATTGATCGAAAATCCTGCTAATTTTTGTTGCAGACGAATTTGAACAAACATCTTCACCTTGTTTTGAGGTCCATAATTGGAGTCTGCAGTAAGTCGATGGTTTTACTGGGTAGTTTTGGTGAGAAGTGGGTTTTAAATGAAACCTGCACTACTTAACCCACACAAAATTGCTGGTGGATTAGCTCTGATTTTGTTTTCTCTGCAGCAGAAGCGACATTAAGAGAAGCTCCCATCAGCAATCCACTTAGGCTTCTTATGGCGCACATGCACCGCTATACATTCCCCCCTTGAACACGCTCATCACTCCTCAGATGTGATAACTGACACCGGGGGCTTTTAATTCCAGTGTAAATACAAATACTCTCCCAGACAGTTATCAATTATGCATGCCACTAATTGAGTTGAATGTTGGGCTTTTAGCAGCCCAGGGACCCTGGGTCGCATGCAAGAAGCCTGAAACCAAACACACACACTCGCACACACACATGCACAGATAACTGCACTCAAGCGTTTGTGGGGATATTTATTGATATCATACCTTCTCCAGCCCTGCCTCTAACTTAAAAGATGATTAAGCTTGATTTACTACATTATCAAAGATTAAGGATGATGTTCCATCTTTGATGATGATTATTGCTCCCTGATAGTAGCTAGACCACTTTTTTGTGGTCTTGGTTTTGTCACGTACGTCAGTACGTTCACATGCAGCGATTCAACCTGCAGATCGGTTGCAGACATCGTTCCGACTTCTAAACTGCATGTGAACACCTCAACCTGGTCAAGTCAACCTGGTCAAGCCGGATTCATCAACCAGTTTGGAGCACCTAGATAAGCCAGTCGCAACCAGGTTGTTAACGCCATGTGTACGGGGACATAGATATTGCATTCTGCGCATGCTCGAGAATTTTCCCCGGGTGGGGTTTTCCCCCGGGGGAGGGGATTCACCCGGAAGTGAAAGGAGACGACGCGTGCTCAGTAGTTGAAAAGGAGGCGGCGCGTGTTTATTCTTTAATTCTTCAAAACATGTCTACAGGAAGAACTCATTTTTGGTCCGACGAGGAGACGCGTTTTCTGCTACGGCAGATGCAAGAGTTAAACATTTTGAGGTTCATGGATGGGCGGAAAAGTAGGAACGCGGACCTTTATAAAAAGATCGCCAAAGAGACGGCTCATGAGGACACTGGAGCAGCTCAAAATAAAGTGGAAGAATCTACGCACGGGATATATTAGCGCCAAACACAGAAACAATAGAAGTGGACACGATCCGGCCAGTTGTCCACACTTTTACCTTGGGTACAGCGCCACCTAGCGTCACGGAGTCAGCCAAGCTCTGGTTACAGTGGCTTATTTAATCTGATTCAGTCTGATCTCAGAACAGCATGTATAATCAGACAAGTGATCAAATCTTCTGCATGTCATTATGTGATAAGATCTGCAACCAGGTTGAATCGCTGCATGTGAACGTACTGCGGTCTCGACAGTCTTTGGTCTTGGTCTTGTCTCGGTCTGGCCTGGTCTCGGACTCGGATCATTGAGATGCCGTTGCACCAAGCTGACAGAATCTTGTGATCACCAGTTCTTCCTCTCAATGTACAGTTTTGTAAACTATTTGTTTTGTTTGCATCTACATGTGAGTCTGTATTTAATGACAGTATTGTGTTTATAACGGCCTTGTTTGAATACATATATGGCATCATTGGCCTTTGAATAATATTTAAATAATATTTGAATAATATTTGCATTTGCACATCATTTTGATTGATTAAGCATCAGATCTAATTCAGTGACGCTGATATACCATGATGGTAAATAATGCAATTTCAAGTCCTTAATTGCGTGTATCTTTAATATTTAAAATTCACGTTTCATCTACAAATTATGTACAATTTAAATCAGTAACATTTACTATTCATTAGACTTTCTGAGGTGGAGGGGGGTGTTGGAGGCTGGTTATTTTGCCAGATGATTTTGGGACTAGTTAGTTAGTTAGTTAGTCATTTTTATTTTTTTTTCTCGATATCCCAAATACATATGATTTAAACATTCCTCTCCTTGTTCTGTTGTTGTTTTTCTAGGAACGGCTATACAAATGTGTTCAACCCAAACGAAACAGCAAATAAACATCTTATGGCAGCTGGAATAGCAACAGGACGCCGGTTGGATGCTTTCACAGATCTCTTTTGACACTGATCAGTTTCTCTTATTGTCTGGTTAGATTTATTGACCAATGCTGTTTTATTAGTGTTAGGAAAAGATGATGCTTGTAGAGCAATTTCCAGGATGAGGTTATAGCGATACTAGATGGATTTCCATTATACTTTTATTGTGAATCTACGACAAAGGAACAGCTGACAGGAATCACTCCCCTGATTCTCTCTCCGTATCTCATCCTACAAAACTTCTCTTCAAAGCAAAGAAAAAGAAGATCTCTACTTTGTAGAAGATGGGCGAAAACATCTCAGACAAATAACTGCAGTAAACACAGGAAGGCGGCAGCAGATGGTCATTGTACTGACTATTCAAAGACGTATGCGTAATGAGTATATAACACGACTACGTCGGATTAATGAGGCCAAAAACAGCTGGAAACTGGATTTTGATGACTTTAGACTTTACAATTTAGACAACACATTTAGTGCTGCCAAAGACGTGATAGTGCAACAAAAAAAAAACAGTTTCCATTTAAACTGGACTATGGGCACACCTTAAAACTACCCCTTGCGAGTAAAAAGGTTTTCATGATTTTTGGCCGTTTGTTTTTCAAAGTACAGGTTTTTCTTTGCGATATTTTGACTCCAAACGCGACTCTGCTTAGATGTTGGATTATACTGATCTGTGGCTGGGAAACATTGAGATTACACTTCACCCCAGGTCAAACAGACGGAAGAATTATGTATTTTTTTCTTGGGAAACTAGGAAACATGCTTCTGTCATGCACAGTTAACCACAGACTCCTGTGACAGTTAGCCTTGAACTCAACCAACCACAGGACCATAACCATAACCATAAAGGCGACTTAAAGGTTGTTTAAAAGTAAAGAGTGGTCTGATTCAACATGGAAAACGAGCCCAGACATGTCAACTTTTGTCTCATCTGGACATTGTTGAGGAAGTCTTGTGATTCGTTTCAGACGCAAACCTCAGTCATGTTTCCATCTTCTTCTTCTTCTTCCTCAGAGGTTTTCTTCAGGCGCTGCTTTCAAAAACCCATCCTTGTTCACTTTTCTTCTAATTGTGCTGTTGTTAACTTTATTTCTCCGAGCTTTGATAAACTTCTCTTTGTGGGTAAATTAATTGGGATGCCCACTCCTGGGAAGCCTGGCATCTCTCTTGAATACTTTCCACTACAACATGTTTTCAAATGCTTTCATAAGCCTTTGAACAGGTAACATGGCAGAAGTTGTTTGTGTAGGTTCATTGCTCAGGGCTTGCTCTCTCGGCGTTGTGTTAATGCGTACCTGAATGTTCCAGACTATCCAGGTGCCAAAAAGTCTGCCTTTGGAGGTTGCTGGAGGTTGCACACCAGCTGATGATTAATTCACCAAGGGCTGATGACTATCAGCACCTCGCTGTAACTTATCCTCTCACATCCTAAGGGGTTACTTCGCATTGCCCACGGCTTTTTTTTTTCTTTTTTTTTATCTTTTCTTCTTTTTGGCTAGATTTTGAAAAATAAATAATGGTACAGTGAAAAAAGTACCGCTAATCTCCTGATATCCAGGAGAGGGTTAGATGTGGTAACTTCTGAAGAGAACAGTTAAAAGGATTGCAAAGAAATGCCAAATTTAGGAGATGTAATTGAACTGATGCCCAGGTAGGATCATGTGATGGAGGCTTCATCCATCACAGTTATCAGGATCTTTGTCAACCAGACTAAAACACAAGTTTTTCACATGAGTCAACCACACTTATGTTAATCGCTGTCTGACAGTGGAGTTAAGCTAAAGACGAGCATAATACAAGTTAAAATATTTGTGTAAATGCACCTTGGTGTTTCCATGCAGCATGAGAAGATATAATATATTTTGCTCATGTTTTGGTGTCTGATCCTGACAATGATGTGGTGCATCAAGGAAGCAAAGCATTTGTAAAGTTTAATCTTCTCCCAATATCCAATTTATGGATCCAGTTTATGGATGCATCCAACGTGGCATCGACATCAGCATAAAAACCTGTCAGGACGGATCTTCTGTCATGTTGTTTCATTGCATTATCAAAGCGATGCAGAGATGAGGCGCAGGTGAAGTTATTTTCAGGCCTCATAACAATAATCTATCTTGGTAACTGAGATATGCAGCTCATCAAGCTTTATTCACACTTAGAAATGCTCATTTGAGCTCCTCGCCTCACTAATGAGCACAAACAGAAAAGTAAAAATGGCAATTTGGTTATGCTCTATAATTGTTTCTAAGCAACTGGCAGTCGGGTGAACTGAGTTTTGGAATCTTGTCACGGGAGGTTGCCAGGCAACCGAGACTTTTGAGCAGACACATAAACGGTGAAGAAATAACAAACAACTCTACATCAAACTACAAATCGACATTTTAACCTTTCTGCAAGATATTGCATGTTAATTATTGCGCTCTAGAAGTGATTTTTTTCTTTCTTTTTTTTCTGTACAGAACCAGACTTTGTAGCTCTCTCTGCTTGAGTCCCGAGTTTAATTTCACACATATTTCGTGGACACATCATTGGTCTTCAATTGTAAAGGTTATAAAGAAAGGGTAAAAAGCAGGTTTCCTTAAAATTATTCCACACTTTGAGGTTCAACATTTTATTTGCTTTGAAATGGATACAAAAATGTGATTGTTTTCTTCGACACAGATATTGCTAATCTAACTTAATACCAGGCACCGGGGCATCCAGTGATTTGTTTCACACCAGGAAATCAAAGGATCTGCATCGCCAATATATTCGGAGATTAATCTCTAACCTAAAATTAACACCAGCATAGATAATAATTAACATTCATGCAAATCTGCTCCACCCTGCTTCTCAAAGGTGTTCTTTCTTCTTTGGTCGTTTAAGCAATCTGCAAAGGTTGGCATGGTTTCAGGGATGAGTGGCGCTCGTTTCAATTAGCCGTTAAAGGAAATGGTCATCAGATGTATTGGCAATTAGAATAACTGTTGGTGGAAGCCTCTGCACTCTCAGTGGTTTCAGTGTGTTACTTAAGTTAATGACAGATTTGCAAGATAAAGTATTTTCCGTAGCTCCTAAAGTTGAACCCCCATCCCAGCAGAGATGCAGACGAACTGAGCATGATGACCCCTCTCTTCTTTAGGGTGGAGAATTTGGTGTCCATGGTTTGCACAAATAAAAAATAAAAAATAAAACCTGTTATTAATGCTGAAGATCTGAAGGTCTGAATATCACAAGCATCACATAGCATCTCATGATAATATTATGTACTACAGGTGGTAACATATTCAAAGACTTCACAGTTTAATGCTCTGAACTTTATTTGAAAATGTGTCATAAATCATTTTTGCATATTCTTGACTTTTTTGAGATTTTTTGCTGCCTTCAACAAAAGCTGCTTTAAAAAAAAAAAGGTTTTCTACATTTTCTACATTCTTGTTAATAAAATATTTTCAAACAATTTAATTCTATTTTTATTCACATTTTAGAAAGCAGCCCAACTTTGTTGGAATTGAGGTTGTGAAATTAAACTTGTTTAATCATTAATAAGAACAGCCATACATTTATATCTCTAATTCCCTGACAATTATTATCTTAATTAAAATGCCAGGAAGCAGTTTATAAAATCACATTACAGTGATGATCAAACTTTGGCCTTCAGTTACACCCAAAATTATTATGACAAAGTTAGTTTATCATGATTTCTGCTGATAATTGATGATTTAAAATAAAAAGTAAATAAAATATTATCAAACAAGTCACCAGCATTTTAACTTTCACTTTTCATATCAGTTCTTGCCTGAGCCGGTGTATCAGGTGGAGAACGATCACTGATTCTTAAGTAGAATAAAGGAAAGAGAGAAAAACACGACCTCAACTTGTTTCTCTGTTCTGACGCTTTCAGCCGCATCACATTCTTCATCAGCCGATACTCTGTTGTATAGTTATTCAACTTCTAAGCCAACACGGTTGAGAAAGATAAGCTTGCAAATCTACTGTTCCTCGGTGGCTGAGCAGACTGTATCAGATGATGAAGACTGTGTGATACGGCTGAAAGCTCAGCGGAGCTTCCATCCCTTTGCCAGAGCAAGGCTCGGTGAAAATATCCACACTTTCTTTTTTTAAAAAGAGCCGTCCTCTCCACATCTGAACTGCAAGTGGACTTCAAAATAAAAGAGCAAGAGGATATTAATGCTAATGCTCAAACACATATTAGTATACACACTTAAACTCGGATGCGCACTAAAGTAAGAGTCTTCATGGGACGTATAAAAGCTGACAGTTTGGAAATTGAATCTTGGGACTGATGGGGGATGCGGCATTGCAGAACCAGATGAGAGATATTTAAACTAAGGGGATGAGTATCGAGGCGAGCAGCGGTGTCTGGAGACTATTACTGTAAAGATGCAATATGAACGCTGGATATAAGCCTCCTTTTCAGCCTAACTAACTCCTGGGTTCTTCTGTGCCACCTATCAAACCCGGTCTATCGCAAAGAGATGTTCAGGAAAAGAAAACAAAGGGGATAACAACCCAAATATAATAATGAAGTGATTCAGCCTGAGTTGAAAAAGATGTCAGATTCTCAGGGGAGCAGCGGCACAGAAGAACGAGGCCTTGCTCTCCAACGAGATTGTTGTCCTCCTATTTTTCACCTGCACTTCAGCGAGTGGCGTTATCTCCTCTGTGCCGATCTGTGTGTTTGTGTGTGGATAGAGGATGAGGAGGATGAGGGATTGGGAGGTGGCAGAGGGGGGTTAAGTCTATACTTGATCCCTGCTAAAAGGACTGTTTGTTTTACAGCTGACGACCCCAGAGTTTAATCTGGTGCTTAGCCGCCTGCTCAATCTCCTCTCCTCCATCTCCCGGCATCCTGTCGGCCTCCCCGCCTCTCTCTCTTTCTCATCCTCTCAGTCGTATCATCCTCTCGCGACGAGCTTACCCACACACATACATACACTCCACCCTCCTTTCTCCATATTGTCCTCCATCCCTTGTCGCCTCTTCATTTGCGGCGCCGGGAGCAGTTAGTTTGGGCTTTAAATTTAACTGGATCAACCAAGGTTGTATTTTGTGTGTAAAATTAGCCAGGATTGCTTCACGCAGGACGGTTGATACAGGAGCGTGGGAGGATGGGAAGGACTGCTGTTCTGATATCTGTGGCGTTTCCACTCTTTTGCCTGTGCAGCCTCAAAATTGCATGTATGTCTGCAAACTGCGTGTGAGACAGGAGGACAATAGCGAGAGTGTATGTTAAACAGGATGATGGTATTGCAGCGGATGAGGGTCATGCTCCGAGTCTTAAGGGTCAAATCCTGTTAGAAGTAAGAGGGATCAAGGCTTTAGCGATGTGCTGTGCTTTTTTCCCCCCCTGCTGCAATATTCAGAGACAGGGAGCAAGAGGAGGCCTGTTGGTGCAGGTTTGCATCTCTGTCCGTTGACTTACTAAGTAATTTGATGCAGCTGAGCTGCAAATAATAAAAAAAGGGGTAAAGACAGAGAGGAGAGTAATGGATTGAACAAATACTCGAGATTCAGCCCGTCAGCCAGTTTTCTTAAAGCACTCTGGTGCTTATTTAATTTCAGCAGATCGTTGAGACCAAACTTAAATGCACGGTGCGATTAGTTGATCGACTATTAAGAGAAGTTACCCAAGGTGGTCCCTGTGTGTATGCCCTCAGTTTAATTTGAGGTGTAGGTGTAAACTGTAGTATATCAGTATAGGGCAGCAGCAGACCCTTGTTGAGTAACTCATACAGCCCCAAATTAACAAAAGTCTAGGTGAAATGTAAAATCATATCCTTTTGAACAGTATCAAGCCAACAATTTACCCATATATACACAACAGAATAAATAAATCAGAATAAAAGTGCCAATAAAAAGCTAAATTATTAAATAAAAAGTGAAATATTATATACAGAACACTGGGAGAGAGATGACAAGTACTGCAAATGAGAGTGACTGTGAAGGGGGGGGTTCAGCAGGGCGACTGCAGTAGGGAAGTGGGGCGGAAGCTGTTTTTGTGGCATGAGGTCCTGATCCTGATGAACTGGAGGCTCTTGCCAGAGGGGAGGGTCTGACAAAGGTTGTGTCCAGGGTGAGAAGGGTCGGCCACGATCCTGGCCGCATGTCTCCGGGTCCTAGACATGGACAGCTCCAGGGGAGATGGGAGGCTGCAGATGATCACCTTCTCAGCAGAGTAAATGTCGCCCTGCAGCTTGGCCTTGTCCCTGGCCCTGGCCGCGAAAAAAACTATTACAAATTTCAGAACTGTTATAATTCTGCTTCACCCTTCTAAACAGTCTGTTCACGTCTCCCTCTTTGATGGTGAGAGGTGTGAGGGGTGAGGGAGAAAGGGGGGGTGCTGTGCTGTAGCTGTGTGGCTGATCCAGGTGTGGTAGTGGAGGAGGCAAAAAAGAAAACTTCTAAAGGAAACAGCTTTAATTTAAAAAAAACTCCCAAATATTTGCAAAAAAAAACATTTTATCCCTTCTCAAGGTGGTTTTTCAGGCGATTTGATGATTTAGGCCCAATCCCAATACACCCCCTACTTTCTTTCACTAGCCCTACTTTCTACCACTAGGCCTCCCTCACTATCACTACCCCTAAAAAAGAAGGGACAGATTTTAGGGCACTTGAAATCTTCCCAGGGCCCTGTCCCAATACTCCCCCTACCCCTACTTTCAGCACCACCCCTAAAATCAGGAAGCTGAGAGCCAAAAGCTGTTTTAATTTCAGCTGTAGCGCTGTTAATATGCCACTTTATTAAGTTTTAATATTTTTTCAGGCGTAAAAGTAACCGTTAAGATCCCCAACCTGGGCTCAGTTTATCCAAATAACGCCTGTTAAGAAATTTGACCCGATGTTTTCGGAGATGAGAAGAGCCGCCGGCTCTGAGCAGCAGCAGCTCACGTACAGACGTGATCGCCCTGCGCCGTCGTCCCGGGGAGAAACCTGCAGCTCTGTTGAGAATTACCGCTGGCTGAAATAAATCATTTAGGAAGATAAATGTTGGTTTAATAGATGCAATCTAACAGTTGTAGCTACGCCTGTTAAGAAATTTGCTCCGAAAAATTCGAGATTTCTGCCTGCTGATTTATGGGGCCGCGTTAAATCGACGCAGAGCCTACGGCGTAGGTTACGTAACCTACGCTGTAGGCTCTGCGTTGGTGTAAAGCGGAACCATAAATCAGCCTTTATTCTGGCGTGATCTTCGGCAAACGGGCAAACGAGTGATTATGTACATTCACTGAGTGAATATTATGAAAGTAAAATATATATTTCTCACTAGAAATGTAATCAAAACGCATTTTTATGCAGAAACTAACTGAAAATATTGATTTTATTCACTAAAAAATAAGAAATGATGACGAAAAGGGACAGATTCATAGCCACTACACTAGTTTTCCTCTCTACCCCTAGGTGGAAAGAGGAATTGGGACACCACTACCCTCACGGGAACGCGCAAAATTTAGGGGTAGGGATGAAAATGAGGGGTAGGAGGAATATTGGGACAGGGCCTTAGTTTATCGCAAAAGTGTAATGGAAACACTTTTTGCACATTTGCACATCTCTGGCAGCGCTAGATGTGACGTAGCTGGTTGATCTAAAGTCATCAAAATCTCCAGCTGTTATGGCCTCATAATTAGGATGTAGTTGTGGTATAACACTACTTCACCAATATGCATTACATAAGGGCTTTGCCTCTGAATAATCATTTGAACGATCATCTGCTGCCTTCATCATCTTACTTGTTTCAATTTGTCAAAGACTAATGATGTTTTTGTCCAGTTTTTATCCATGTCAATATTATGATTTTTTTTTTTTTCGTTGTTTTGAAGAGAAGTCTTGCAGGACAAGAAATGCAGAATTACGAGTATTATGCCCATTTGAAAAATATAGTTCAATGGAAACATTGACTGTTGCAGTGCTACCTTTATCGCAAATTCAGAGTATTGATTTTCTTTTGCGGAAAAGTGGAAACGTGACTAATGGCTAGTGGATGAAGCAGCGGGGGGTGTCTGGTCTGGTCCATTGTCTTTCAAAGCAGCGGTAGAACTCGTCCAGATTGTTGGCCAGGCGCAGGTTGTTAACAGGTGGCTCCCAACGTTATTTCGGGGCCATATTGTTGACATGTGTCGTCTTTACCAGGAACGGCCCTGCAAAAGTGGCTTTCAGGAACCTTTATGGGGCAAAAAAACAATCCTACTGTCGGAGAGGTATTCAGGTAGGCCAACAGGTACCACCTGGTGGGGGGTCTCTGCTAATCAGGATTTCTAAATTACGTCCAGCACTCTCACATGAACATAAATCATGTAAACACAACTCATTTCAAACATTTGGACCAAAAACATTTTGCTGCGAGTAATATTGCAATTGATTTGGATATTTTTCCTTTGATATATCTCATATGCTGTTTCCAATTTAGTTTGTCATCAATTATTACCCCAATTATTACCCCTAGAAATTCTTATTATTCATCCTCAGATTCTTATTTGGTTCGATTTGAATATTTTTCCGAAGAATACAAGCTTTGTTTTATTGAGACTCAGTGACAGTTTGTTTTCTTCAAACCATTTCTTCAACATGGAAAGTTTACTTTCCACTGCATCCAGGAGTTGTTGCAGGTTTTCCGCACAACAAAATAAACAGTATGGACTTCAGTTGTTTCCATAATTCTTAATTATTTATGTACAAAATAAACTGACGTTGTACATATTTTGCTTTCTGACCTGTAAATACTTCCTTACTCAGGTGTACACTATTCCTCTAATTCGAAAAACAGGCTTCAAAATTGGTCTTCAGAAACCAATGGGTCATGTGACCGATTGCTTTGTCCATTGTTTTATAGGCTATGGTTTTACTGAACTCCTGCTGGTGGAAATGCTCTTGATGTGTTGATTTAGCTCTTCTCACCTACTTGCTAAATCTGCACCTGGCCTTTTTGTTTCTGTCCCTACATCTGGATGCAGCCTCTTCCTCTGAGTGTAGCTGTGAATAAGAGTTTGTCATTATTACACCCTGGTGTGTAACGGAATGATGCTGTCCTCACAGAAGTTAATGTAGGACGTCACAGTGTCCATGGACTCATCTATTATGACTCGACTATGACTCATGACTATTGGTGCCAGACCTGAAAACATCCCAGTTGGTACAGTCCAAAGGCCCTCTCTGTCTCACTGGTCCACTTCTTTGATGTCCAGGTTTGCAGAGCCCTAGTCTCTTTCTGTATGCACACATCAAAAGCACCACGATGTGGTCAGTCTGCCCCAGTGCGGCGTGCGTGACAGCATGATAAGCACTGCTGGTGGTGGTGGAGCAGTGATACAGAATGTTCCCATATCTGGTCGGCCACTTAATAAACTGTTTGTATTTGGGATTGTCTGAGAGATTACCTTTGTTAAAGTCCCCTAAGACAATAACCAAAGCATCCGGGTTTGACAGCTCCGCACACAATTCTTCATGCACATTACCTTGCAACGGGATGTTAACGCTAATAAGAATGAATGAGAAGAACTTACGCGTGGAAGGACTTGCAGTTAATGATGAAGGCCTCCAGGTCATGGGAACAGAGATAGTACTGTGATAATGTTGTGCCAGCCAGTGTTGATGTAAAAACAGATTCCACCACATTTTGTTTTGCTGGAAAGCTCCATGTCAACTCTGTAGAGTTGGTATCCAGGCAGCTGTAGCACAGCTAGAGTCCGCTACACGTCCACAGAGCCACTTTCCACGAAGCACAAAACACAAGATGTAGAAAAGTCTCTGTTTTTATTCAGCAGTAGGGTCAGCTCATCCAGTTTGTTGCAAAGTGAGTGGACATTAGCAAGTAATATCCTGGGGAGCCCCATGTATAATCCGCACTGGCATTTTCCTCTGCGGAGTCTAACTTTGTTACGTGCCTCCTTGATCAAAAAAGCCACTTAATCTACAGCAGAAGCCAGAAAATATGGAATAAAGTCTGCAGGAGTAGAAATTCAGGAGCCATCAGAACTGTGGCAAGGCACGATTATTTACAGTATATAGCACAATTCAAAATAAAAGAAAAAGAAAAGAAAAGAAATAAAAAGCATGATTTAAAATTTAAACAAAATAAATAATAAAAACATAATAAATAAAAACAATAGGCTAGTTAAAATATGATCAAGTTTTGAAACTCAAGCTTAAAAGATATGAAACTTTGTTCAAATGCAGCTGAGAACAGGTGAGTCTTCAACCAGGACTTAAATACAGTGTTTTAGCTGATCTGAGGTCACTGACGTATTTTGGTCCTGGACCATTCAGAGCTTTATAGAACCAGCATCAAAACTTTAATATATCCTCTGATGGACAGGTAACCAGTAGAAAGACCTCAGAGCAGAACTGATGTGCTCCACTTTTTTGCAGCAAAGTTTTGAATGAGCTGCAGTTGTCTAACTGACTTTTTAGGCAAACCTGTAAAGATAATCTTACAATAATCAAAGTACTAAAAATGAATGCATGGACTAGTTTTTCAGGTTCTGCTGAGACATCAGATCTTTTAACCTTGATATATTCTTGAGGTGATAGTAGGCTGACTTTGTTATTGTCTTGATGGGTTTTTCCAAATTTAGGTCTGAGTCCATTTCGACACCCAGATTTCTGGCCTGGTTGTTGGTTTTTAGGTGTATAGATTGAAGCTTGCTGGTGACCTGTAATCGTTTGTTTCTGGCTCCAAAGACAATTACCTCAGTTTGTTTTGTTATTTTTTGCTGGAGAAATTTCTGGCACATCCAGTCATTAATCTCCACAATACATTTACCAAAGAGCCTGTACAAGGTCCCGGTCTCCTGGAGACATTGTTATATATCTGCGTGTCATCTGCATAGCTATGGTAGTTTTTTTTGTTGTTTTTATAATCTCTGCCAGTGGGAGCATGTAGATGTTAAATAGAAGAGCTCCCAGGATGGAACCTTGGTGAACTCCAAATGTGATTCTTGTCTGCTCAGATGTAAAGTTACCTATTGACACAAAGTACTTTCTGTTCTCTGAGTAAGTTTTGAACCAGTTTAGTACAGGTCCAGAAAGACCAGTTCTCCTGTTATTTGAGTAATATGCTCTGGTCAACTGTATGAAATGTAGCACTGAGATCCAGTGGAACTAAGACTGACATTTGTGTGGCAGAAAACTGAATTAAAAAAAACAACAAAATCAGACAAAGTAGGTTGCACCAAAACACAGAGGCAGCCGTCTGTGGCGCCATCTTGTCACAAGGAATGACTTTGAAAATCATTTGTCATGTATTACAATACAAAGCCACATTCATAAATGCCTCTTAAAAGTTTACTGTGCAAAAAGAACAAAAGCCTATTTTAAACTCAGACTAGGTGATGACATCTCTAGGCTCAGAGGCATCTGGGATGAATCATTACAGATTGGAGACTTGCTCTGATCAGGTTCCAGATTTTTTAAGGAGAAATGGGCACTCATGTCCTCTGGACCGAAGATAAAAAGGGCTCGAGTCCAAAAGCCAGACTCAACAGTAGTTGTATGAAGGCACTTAACAATGAGCATTGTAAATCATTCTATGATGGTATGCCGAAATGTACATTGAGATTTTAGAGCACTACATGATTGCTCTTAAATTCAAAACATCTTTTCCAGGAATGTCCATGTTTTTTCTAAAGATGATACAAAACCAGATTTTGTTACACTACACATACTACAAAAGGTATAATATAGCAACAGCAACCCAGTGTCATTTAAGAAGTGTGGAGGCCCAAATGCAGGATTACATGGAGGCAGTAGTTGTCAAATAATGTCCTTTGACATTAACAGAATCTGAATCAGAATCATGTTTATTTGGCCAAGTCAGGTCAAACAAGAAAGGCAATTTGCCTCGGTTATTTTTGCTCACTGCACAGTAAATAGACAAATGACAGCTCCTATTAACATATATATAATTTAAAAAAAGTGAAAGGTGCAGCAGTATAAGGTAGACATGGTTATTGAAGGACATCTAGAACCGAAAACTCCTACTACTAATAATAATAATGAAAAATAATTCAAAAACAAGGAATGAATGAATCAAAGCCAGACATTCAGGCAAAAACACAGAAAAATAAAAACCCGAACAAGAGAAAGACAAAAACAAGCCAGTGATGGAGGGGTGAGACAGAATACTTTAAATAGACATGACAAACACTCAGTGGATAACTAGACACAGGTGTGGACAATTACAATGAGGAGAACAGAGGGAGTCACACAGCAGGGGAAAAAGACAAAACATGAGTCAATACAACAAAAAAAGCACAAGTAAACCTTATAGAAGCTTAAAGAGAACCGAACCAAACTCAGATAAATGCATGACCATGACACATCTTAAGATGTGCTCCCTAGAAACATTGACAGAACACCTTTAAAGTGTTGTGAGAATTAAACCTAAATTGTTTTGCTGCAATAAAAAAAGAGTATTTATTCAAATGTACAATCTTAAAGATATAGGAATCAATAAGAACTCATTGCAATAAAAGTAATTTATCTGAGTCTGGAAATTCATGAAACGGAGTTCAAACAGCTGCAGACGTTTATAGATACCCATCACTGGAGGGGCTTTTGTTGTTCCTCCTCTCTTTTTAAAGCACACCAGAGATGCCCTGGTTGATTTAGGTCATGTGTCATGCTTGGCCAGGTTGTAATTTTTTCGCTTCTCTCTTCTGAGACATTTGCAAAGCACATCTGTGCTTTGGATCGACATGTTCGTCTTCAGCCAGACACCAAGAGACTGGAGTTCATCTTGTCAGTCAGTAATTCAATATTGTATAGGAAACATGCTGTTATCACCACCGACAACCTCAGCACCCATGCGGCATCATAAAATCCCCCCCCCCCCAACCTCACGCTTCTGGTTCATGCCACTAATTCATCTCGGTCTCATCTGACTGAGGAAGGTCCTCGCACTGTTCATCAGGCATCTTTTCACATCTCATGAAAACAAAACAATAAACTTTGCGTAAATATTTTTTTTTATACCATATGCAGAGGTTGATTTTGTGCAGAGCCCTTTGCATCAGGCTATTGACAGAAATGTGACTCCTACCAATAACTGAAGCCAGTTATGAAACCCCTGCTCGTCTGATTTTTCGAGCCATTTGTTCTAGCGTTGCACCGTGTGAGGCATCATTTAGGGGAGGTGACCACTGCAGCTCTGATTAGTGGCGCTGTGGCAGGCTCTGATTACTGCTGCAGCCCTGTTTCCTAGACACCAATCTTTCTGTCCTTCTCTATGATTATCAAGACGAACAATTACTTTTTGTTTTTGTTTCCGTTTTTTTCTAATTCATCTAGTTATTCTTTCATGTTGTGCTATGGCACAGAGGGGCAAAACGGAGAAAGTTCTCATTTTCCCATGCTATTTTATTACCATGCTCCTGCAGTTTGGCTAATTGGAAACCACAGGTGCACTCAGCTTTCTTTCTCTATAGGAAATATCCTTCAATGCAACTTGGAAATAAAACAGATGTGGAGACGTGAATGCTTTGTTGAACACTCTGCTTTAATTATGACACATTTTCCCAGGTGTTTGCCCATTTGCTCCTCGGTTTGGTGGAGACGATGGTTGGTTTGAAGTTGGAGTATACCCAGATGGAAAAAAGTTTAAATAAAAGAGTTTTGGTTCATAGAGGTGGATTTTTGGTTAGGGGGAAAATTGGATGGTGAATCAACAAAAATATTTTCAGAGATTGAAAATACCTCAAATAATGGTTAAATTAACATAATATAAAATTTTTGAACAGTGTTTTGATGCTAAGTTGTTCATAATGGTGGTAATAAAGTTTAATGTTTTAATTGTTTACAATGAGGCCTATACAGTAAAAAAGCTTGTATTATTTTTACAATTGAGTCTTTTCAATAACGTCTTTTTCTTTATGGTTTTGTCATGTCATGTCATGTATCATGTATCCAGTCTTCTAAAATGAAAAAGGAACTAGCACAAACATATTTTAATTATGTTAAGAATAATATGCATGTCCAAAAAGTATCGGCAATATAATTTGTTTTTAAATTAGCTTAATTTTATGTTTTGTTAACTTTTAAATGATAATGGATTCAACATTATTACACAAACATTGTCTCGATGTGTAATCAGCTAAAATATTACTGCAAATAGCCCTTTAGACAGCAGCTGAATCAACATTGACTCAGTGTCAATAATGGTTGAAAAGTAATATTTTTTCAGCATTAATAATAACAAGTGCTTTCAGTTTGGTATCAGTGTTGTATATGGATTCAGCACTTCCTCCTCCTCCTGACATTTCAGTTTTGGTTTAAACTGTCTTTGCTATTTGGTTCAGCAAGATAAGAAGCCTTTAAACATAATTGCAGATCCAGCTGACTTACGGGATATGCCAACTTTTTGAGAAAGATCTCATAACCACTGCCTTGTTCCAGCACCAAAAACATCTCATCCATCTTCTCCTAATGACTATAGACCTGTAGCCCTAACATCCCTCATCATGAGAGTCCCAGAGAGACTTCTATTAGCCCACCTGAATAAGCAAACAAGTACCTTCCAGGACCCACTGCAGTTTGGTCATTATTGTGGGGTTGGAGTTGAAGACGCCGTCATACACCTGCTAAAAAGAACCCACAGTCACCTGGACAAAGCAGGCAGCACTGTGAGGATCGGGTTTTTTGATTTCTCCAATGCATTTAACATTATTGCCTAGGTTGCCCTGCATTACTATGTAAGAAACCCCACAAGACACAGGTGGATGCCACAAGTTTGAGTTTCTTTTCAGGTGGTCAGTAGCATAAGAGCACCACAGGGGACTGTACTCTCACCACTCCTCTTCTTGCTGTATACTGGTCCTGTCTCTAAGAAAGGACAGAGCAAACTTTACTTCTTAAGGAGGCGTAGGTCCTTCAGTGTTTGCAGCAATATGTTCAATATCTTCTATACGTCTATCGAGGAGATTTCAATCATTCATCAAGCAGTCATCTGTTGGGGAGCAGCTTCAGAGACAGAGACTTAAAGAAACTGAGCAAACTGATAAAAAAAAGGCTGGCTCTGTTCTGGGGACTGCTCTGGAGCCTCTGGAGATGATTGTGCAAAGGGGAATACCGGTACTTCACAAACTGAAGAAGATCACAGACAACCCTGCCCATCCTCTTCACAACACAGTGATGCAGCATCAGTGTCTTCAGTCAGAAGATTCTTCAGATCCACTCCAACAAAGACTGCTACAGGAGATCCTTCCTGCCCGCTAGGGATGGGCGGTATGGACTAAAACATTTATCACGATAATTTCTGGCATTTATCCCGATAACGATAAAAATGACGATAGAAAAAATACCAATTCAACTCCACCTTTTTAAATATAAATCTATCACCACATTCAGTCTTTGGAGCCCCCAAAACACTGCTCTAAAAGAATACTAAATGCTACTAAACTACACCAATTAAATTGAATTAATAAAAACCAATTAAATTAGTACACCTGTACTGCAAAACTGTAATGACTCAAATGAAACAAGTTTGAAATGTAAGAACAGATTCAACATTTATTCAAACTGTATGGCTTAAACAGTGGGATAACAGTGCAAACAGCAAAAGTACTTTTGTCCTTCAAGTTTTCTCAGCTTATAAAATCACCAAGTAGAAAAAAGATACAACCTGATAAATAAAGAAACAGGATAAATACATAAAAGCCATTCTTTGCACTCACTGTTTTTTTGCAGACTCTGCACATAATAGACGATGTTTGCTCCTCGTCACTCTTTTTAAATCCAAACCAGTTCCAGATAACGGAGCTGGAGCCTCGTTTAACAACAAACTCCTCGCTCTCAGATCCGCCTTCCGCCATTTGTTAAGGCTGATTTATGGTTCTGCGTTAAATCGCTGCGTACCTTACACCGTAGGCTCTGCGTCGATTTGACGCAGAACCATAATTCAGGCTTTACACAAAAACGTCATCAACGGGAATTTATCGGTTTTACCGAGAGATGACAAATTCTTACGTTGGGGAATTTTTTTGACGGTATATCGTGAACGGTAAAATATCGCCCATTCCTACTGCCCGCAGCAATAAACCTCTACAATGACTCTCCAACGAGTCATTGTAGAGGTATAACAGTCTAACGGAGCCCCCTGCTAGCCCAGCTTAGTAAGGCAAACTAAGTTTATTCATGTAGCACAATTCAACAACAAGATGATTCAAAGTGATTCATTAAAACGTCACATAGTATGAAATAAAAAGCATGATTTAAAAGAAAACAGGAGTTTGTTCCAGACATGTGGAGCATAGAAGCTGAATGCAGCTTCTCCATGTCTGGTTCTGACTCTGGGAACTGATAAAAAACAGGATCCAGATGACCTGAGGGGTCATGAAGGTTCATAATGGGTTCGGGGGTCACTGATGTATTCTGGTCCTGGAACATTCAGAGCTTTATAGACCCGCATCAGAACTTTACAGTCTATCATCGGAGGGAGAGTAACAGGACAGGACAGTGGCAGTCCAAGCAAGGCTAGGGGATGACACTATACCAATTTAACAAACTCTGGGGATTATTCTAAATAAATGTAGCAGTGTAAAAGTTGTTCTTATTGTTATGATGCCATTTGGAATCTTCTGCCATTTCTCTGTCATTATTCTACCATTTTATTGTGTATTTGTCCTGATGTTTCCCTCAGGGGGCTGTTTAATACATGCACCATCTATTTGACCCCTGCAAACTTGAGAGGGCAAACCTTATTATTGTTACCTGCCTGCTGCATGCTCTGCATGCTGCATTATGAGAGACCACGTAACAAGCTCTGCATGCATATCAGAGTAACTTAGTATTAATATTTATAGAGGGGAATGGTACATGGTATCACCTGTGGATGGACCAGTCACCCTTGGGACTTGGTTTTGTTTCGAGCTGCAGTAGTTTGGCCAACATTCAGAACAATTACTGCTTTTGTGTGTTTTAGCCAAAAATAATCTGGATTGAAGTCAGTGTGGGAATAAGAAAAGCTGCAGTTCATAGACTGACCACTGGGGGCTGTCCGTTTATAAAAAGCAGTAAATGCATGTATAATTGGGAGTGAAGACTTTTGATTGGAAGCCGGCTTATTCAATGGCCAGTCATCACGACTTTCTCATCAGTTATTGTCATGCTACGAATCTGCAGCTTGCCCTAACCCACCTTCTGAATGTACCAGTTGTTTCAGATTTCACCACTGAAATAGGATATTCAGTTGCAAGTGGAGCCATAAAGACAATAAAGTGGACATAAACTGACTCCCCAAATCTTTAAATGTAAAGGAAAATCATTTAAATCTGTTAAATAGGTCGCTCTCTCTGGAAGATGACTGGGCCCACCAAGTGCTTTCTTATCTGTCTCATAATATTGTTTCATTTCAAGAACTTCAACAAAGAAATAAATAAATCATCGCCAAAGTGAGAGGGATCTTCACAGGAGCCATCACTCGCTGCTTCCTTGACAGTTGTTGAAACCAGAGAGCTTTTGGTTTTTCCGTCGGTGCTACTCCAAAACTCCAAATTGTTTAAACTATTTCCGGCTGTCAGACATATACTTTCAGCCAATTCACCCTGAGATGGAATTATTCGTAAATAAAGTTTGAAATAAAGTATTCTGGGTCAACAAAGTTCCAACCGCTCCAGGAATCATGCGGTACGCTGCAAACAGACTGATTTCATGCATTTAAACTTTTGTTCAGTTCCATAATTTGAGTGTTCGTTTAAAGTCGAACCGGTGCAGTTTGCCATCTGATAAAGATACGAGGAAACTTTTAGTGCATAGTTTCTGTTTGATCTCTCTATTGCTTACATAATGTCTTACGACCCAGAGGGCATTCTGATGCATAATGCATCGTGATTTCAGTTGTGATTCATTAAGTGCATTTACCCAGATGACTGTTGTTTTTTTCCACATTCATTTTTAATGCATGTCTTGCTTTTAACAGTGTATTTCTTTATTGTTATTATTCTTTTTTTTCCACCTCCAGCTTTTTAAGATACAACTTTTATCGGTAACTTGGCCAACAAAAAATAAATAAAATCACTCATAGCATTTGAAATAAAAGCAGCTCCCTCAAATGTGAAAGATGCCAAATCCATTAGTATTCAAATCTAGACTTTCTTGTACTGCTCCATTTTCAGAAGATCAAATCGTGCTGTGAGAAAAATAATGCTATTTAAAAAAGCAATTTCTCCTAATGATTGGATTTGCCACAAAGCCATGAAGTGATGTGCAAAAGGCGTCATCTGTAGTGATTAAAATAAACACGCACGTGCCGTGGCTGCCGTACACGAGTCAGAGAGCTGGGGATCCAAGTTAGGAGCAAATAAAATGACAACAGCTCATACTGTAAGATTTCACGTTCTCCTCCCTGTGTTACACCATTTTTTTAAGTGCATCATCAGCAGAACTGCCAGGGAAGTGTTTCACAAGACAAGAAAAAAAAAGAAAAGAAAAAAAGAGAGCTGAGACAGCTACACTCCCAATGGAGGTAGAACAGGATAATTTCATGACTGACAAATTAAGTCTATAAAATTACAACAAAATGGCCCTCAAGCAGTTTAAGAGGGGATGTGAATTCATGTGTGAAAGTGACTGGCGTGTTGCCTTATAAAATGAACACTTTCTGATACCCTCTTCCTAAAACCAGGAGGTTTTGGAATCAATTTTCTTTTCCTCGTTTGTCTTTTTCTCCCCCACCATTTTCCCCTCTGCTTTCGGGTGTCTCAGCCTCCCCGGTCTGAGCGGCTCTCCGGGGAGCTGTGGTTTCTGAAAGGTTCCTCAGTGTCCTTAATCCCTCCATCTCCCTGTGTCCAGGCAAAAAATATATCCGCATGAAACTCAAGAGGCTGAAAGGGGCCAAGTCGTGTGAGAAAAAGATGAGCTGCTTTCAAGCACTTTGTGGGAATAGGAAAAAAGGAGCTTAAAAAAAAAAGGGGGGAGATATAAACTAATTTGGCTTCTTTTTTTTTTTAAAGAACAACAAAAAGCTTCGGTGTCCTACAGGTTCAGAAAAAATAGGCTTGATTTCCTTTGCTTTAATAAGCATGAATAATCCAAATTAAGGGAATTAATGACTGTGTAATTACAGGTTTCTATTGAAAACAATATCTCCAAACGTGCTCTATAAATCATTGGTTTCCCCTTTCTTTTCATCTCTTTTTAACAAATACACCTGCCACCTGTGTTAGGATGGATGATACAACGTCAACAACACCAAGGTTACTCCAAGTGGAGGTAGAGAAAATATGCTGGTAAATAGAAAGAAAGAAAAAACAGTCTATACACACAAATTGATGTAAAATGTTGTTTGAAGTATATGTTTATCCCCTCATTTACAGCAACAGCAAGGTTAACTGTTCAGGAGCTGTGTTTTGAGTAAAGATAGTAATCACTTTAGTCTTTGGACTTTCAGGTCTGTAACTTTTCAGAGCTTTTAAGTACACCAAACCCTAAAAAAAACAATATATCGGATGCAAAGTAAGACATTTTAGGCAACAAGGTAAGATTAAAGAATAATTGGTTCTATGTTTGGCCAAAATAAGCTGAATAAACACATAAACGTAGTAAGAACAGTTGTATATAGTAGTGGTAAGACTTTCCAATTATCAAGAGATCTTTGTGAAAAAATGAATACACTTCTAGTAAAAGTAAAAGGTGGTGACATTGCATAAACGGATCAAAACAGGGGCATGTTATTAAACTTTTAACGCCACCGATGTTTATTTTTCAGTCTCTGAAGATATAAACAGAAAAGACAGTTGTAATATTAGAAGTAGACAGCTTGCCCATTTCTTAGCCAAGTCTTTACAACTGCCATCTAAAGACCCCCGTCAGTGGAATTCGAGATAACATGTACACAAAACAAAACCATGCAATGTTCAAAACAAAATGACTCTTAAAGGAAGAGTCAGTATTCAAGTTTTAAGATTATTAATGCTTCAAATGTCTTCATGTTGAAGAGAGCTGGGTTCTTGAATTTTCGGCTTGCATCCTAATGAGACTGGAAAATAAATATGGTTATCATGAAAACTTTGATTTAAAAAAAGAGAAAAAAGCCAAACAAAATAGCTTTCTGGGCAAATACAAATTATAAAATTAATAAACTAAAGAAAAGCTAGGCGCGCCTAAGACTTATGGGCCACAACGAACAGGCTGTGGGACAGCTTTTTCCCTAGAGCTGTCAAAGCCCTCACAACCCTGCTCCCACCTCATACACAGACACCTCCTCATTTTAAAGTATTTTACTGTATTTATTGTATTGTTGTTTTTTTTTCTTTGCAAACGAATGCTGCAATGTCAATTTCACTTAACTTGTTTAGCGACAATAAAGACATCTATCTATCTATACTTAATGAATAAGAAAAGTTGAATGAAAATGTGTGCAAGTGTATGATTTTGTGTTGCAAAATGAAGAGACACTCGTGTCAACTGTTGTCATCATCATGTCTTTAATCGAGTGTAAACAAACTCTGAAAAGAGCTTCAGCCAGGTTCTTGATTATTGGCATTAACATGATTAATTTCTTTTGCAGTCACGGATAAAACATGATCACTGCACTGCAAAAAAAAAAAAAAAAAAAAAAAGAAAAAAAAAATCCTAAACCATCTTAAATTCGTTCCTATGAGTTCCACTTGTTCCCAATGCAACCTTAAAAATAAGACAATGCACCGACCGTAGTTTGAATGTGGCAGATCACTATAGTGAAATAAAATCAAATGCCCTTGGAGCGGCTGCGGTGCGAAGCAGTAAAATAACCCCACTCCACAACAGACCCTTCCCACAATAAATAACATTGCAAGACTGTAAAAGAATGGATTGCTAAAGTGATCCACTTTTGCAGCGTATATAACAAAAAGTGTGACGCTTTTATGTCTGTGAACTCAGTACGGTCCACCAGGGTAACTACACTCTTACGCAGTGTACCTTTCTCACTTTTTTTCTAAGGATCTGGGCACATGTTTGTGTGACACACTTAAATGTCACCACTTAGGAACAACTCAGTTGTCATGTCTCGAGTATGCAGGTGTGTTTGTGTGAAAGGTTGCGACACAACCTGGCGTTCAGAGGCTCGTTAGGTTAGTAGTAAATCAAATAATTAAATACAGGAGGAGAATTGCAAAAATAACGCTCTTAAAAACAACAAATTACAAACTTGCCCATCACAGCAGTAGTGTTAAGCTCGGAGTGCAACATAATTCACTTAGTCACTTGTTCATGAACGACACATATTTACAATCAAAACAAAAATACAGACATCAGAACAGAAATAAATGTCACCACATTCAGAATCACGTAGAGGTTATGGGACTCACACTGGGTGAGGGTGTAAATGTGGTGTGTGTTTGTGGTTATATTTGCTGTATAAACCTACTCCTACTGACTTCTACATATTCAGCACTGACCTAAAGGTGGGAAGCCCACCTGGAACCAACGAGTGAGGAAGCTCTGAAACAGCCTCCATCTTCAGTGACAGAAGAAAACAGACATGTTTTAACCACGTGTAACTCCTGATTCATACAAACAAGAACAAAAAAAGTCGGAGACAGTCTGAAAGCGTGTAGGCGGTACTCCAGATTTAACCGGGTGGTTCTGTCTTTACGGAGACGGATATCAGTGTCTCCTTAAACAGTGTCGATGATTTATTTCATCTTCTGTTATGATTCAGAGAATCAAGGACAGTCAAAGTGCACAGAGATGCAGATGGAGGAATGTCTTAGGGATGGAGGGGCGGGGGGGTTTGGCAAAGCTTTCTTGCTATCTTTTTTTTACTTTTCTCAACTGGAAACATGTAAAAGAAAGCTGGAACAATTGAAAAAAACTGTTTAATATGAGAATGAGATGTTAAAAAGAAGGGAAAAGATGAATAAACCTCTCGGCTACAGTTCGGATCCAGGAAAAGGAGCGATGACGTCATGTTCATCAGACCACAGCAACAAAGTGGATCAAATAGGCGTTCAAGTCCCGGCTTTCATCACTTTCATCACGAGCACAACAGTGTGAAGAAATGTGTCTGCGAGTCTGTCTTTGGAGAGGGAGGCTGGGAGCAGCTTCTGAGCTGCTGCAGCCCTACAACAGCATCCTGCTTTTGTCGTGTGATGCTATGCATTCATGTGTCTGTAGGTATGTGGTGCGTGAGTGCTGAATCCTTCCTTCACACCTCCTTTTAAGGCTTTCAAGCTGCTTTGGATCAAAGACAGTCACAGGGGATAATTCAGCATTAACATTGAGTTCAGACACATCGTAGTCTACCTTCATATAATGCACTACAGACATATCTCAACACCTACTTGAGCTTCTGATTCACAAAACTGAGGCTGAGGTTCATCAAGCCACTCATCTACGACCGGCATCGATTTGATAGCTTCATCTGACTTTTGCTTCTTGTTTTTTTTTTGTTTTTTTTTTTTAAAAGAAGTTAAATGCTGAAACACTAATGTGAAATCAGGATCGGAGAGGAAGAGTTCCCCAAAACAAAACAACAGGGATTAAGACTCATTTCCAAGACAAGACTGTCTATTGGCCTTCGTCTAAGAAGCTGCAGGAGTGCAACAGATGTGCCACGGACTGAAGCTAAAAGTGTAATCTAACGCACAGGGGTATAGAGAAAAAGAAGAAGTGTTAAAATGTTAAAATGAACCCCACACTGGCCACAATATTAGAATAGATCAACAGTACATTAGGCTATATGGATCTTCATATTTACTGATAGATATAGAGCAGTCGCACCCACCACCATTCAGTTTCAGGAGCACATTTGACTAAAAGGGAAGGCAAGGAGGAGGAGAACTTCTTCTTTCTTGAGTTGGAATTAAATAAATATTGTGTGTGTGTTTGTGTGTTTTTAAGCCATTTTTCCTCCTGCCTGGCAGGCTGGAAACAGAGCTGTGCCAGACGACGCTGAAGGGCCTCTATGTGAAGTTCTGGAGTGGCTGGCTGACCCTCATGCAGGCCCAGTAGAAGGCCCGGGCCAGGGTGACGACAACCAGGAGCAGCATTACGGCCCACGAGGCGTAGATGCCCTGGTAGGTCTGAGCCTTCACCCACGTTCCCGCCTGCAGCAGAACAACAGCAAGTTGTGGGAACTCATTCCTTCAACAGGGAACTGAAAGAACATTCACAGTGAATAATGGTGCTTATAATAACTTAGCGCACGTCCAATCAGTAAAACTGCAAGGAACCAGGAAGCTAAAGCCATAATCATACTGGCTAATGTTTGTATCTTACCCTTTGATGAAACATTAATCCACACAATATTTCAGCAGTCATTCGTTTCCACTGGGCTTTTCCATAGATTATTATGCTATGGTTTACTTTGATTAAGTGATTGTCAGCAGTAAAGCCTCAAAACCGTTCATATAACTCACAGTTAAATGTTTTGCCCCTCTAATCAGCATTAAATTCACTACATAATGCAAGGAAAAGAGGAGGTTTATAAAGAAGATGATGAATCAACAGAATCTTTGCTATCTCGTGCTTAATCACTGCAAGTCTTAAATCCAACACAAATTCAACACAGAGGGAAACAAAATGCTAATTTTGGTTTTGTATTCACATAATATTTAATCTACTTTGCAGCAAACTGAAGCTGCGACACTGAATTTTCCTTTTATAAGCACAATATTCAATTCTAAACCTTCAGAGGAGAGACTGAGGGATGAGAGAGAAGGCTGTTTTCACATCAAGTATTAAGCATACAGCTGCTCAGTAAGAAAATATTTAATGAAGATGGCAAAAGTGACTTTGAGAGGAGCCACAGGGATTTCCTATGACTATGGAAATATGAATTCCCGATTCAAAGTCAAAAAGACAAGAGCTGACAAAGCTGATACGGCTGTAGAGTAATAAAATAAAATCTGATCAAGGAGGGATTTCTTTCACACATCAACATATTCCTCACAGGAGTATTAAAACTCTGGATAATAAATAATATTAGCTTCTGCTTTGACATTCCCTCGACTCAGACACGTAGACTGGTGAAATAAAACACCATTATTTAAACACATGTATGTCCACGAAGACCTCCATTAAAGGTTTTGTGGATCTTTAAACTTTAAAAAAAAACTAAAACATTTAAATCGGGCCTGAACACATCAATACGCTACAACGTCACCTTTTCTCTGTTGTTGTCTTCTGTAAATGATGAGAAACATTTTAATGATACAAGCTGCTCCCAGAGGTCTTAACGATTTAACTGTCACTTCTCGGCTCCTCAGGCTGATACACATCTGGCATGTTTAAGCTCTCGTGGTGAAGAATCTTTAGCGCTGTCCCTCTAAAATACCTCTTCTTTCATTTATAATTAGATTAAGCCCAAACAATTTTTTTTTTTAAATCAGTTTCTCATTTTGGGTTCTTGATAATAGAAGGTTAATCTAATGCAAACATCTGAAAATATGTATAGGTTATATGCTCCTGTGCCACTCTTATAATTAAAACACCCTTTTAATCAAACAGATTTAACAGAGAGACATTTATTGCCAGTGCACTGGCATTATGATAAGCTTTCAGTACAGCATATGAAATGCGTTGCACTAGGCTTCTTCATGCTTATTCATGCTGCCAGGCACGTATGCCACCAGTCGGCTTCTTCCAACTTTGGTGGTGCTCTTGTGCCCTCTGCTGTTCACCAAGCAGCATGAAGCAGGATGTGTACGCATGATACCGGACTGGGAAAACTTCCAGGCTATGAAACTGTCATCTGGATAATGTATAAACTGTATGGCCTATTGCTTCTGCCGTACCTTTGAATGCAAATTACAAAAGAAAACAACGAGTTTAGAAAATACCGATGCAACGTCTCTCTAGAAATGCGTACGCCTGCCAGGCTTTATTTACAAGTCTTTTAACACTGAGCGACATCTTGACCTCAACTGGATGTTGACTCACCATCAGCCCAGCAGTGGAAATGCAGAATAGCAAGCAGAGTAGAAAGCACCACAAGCTCCGCCTCCGCGGATACCTCTGACCAATGGAGGAGCTGCAAAAGAAGCAAGGGGAAAGAATTTTATTCCAACATTAATTTTCATTTCCATGTCACAATAACATCATTTGTTTTCTCAGTAGGCTTTAAGACAAGGAAAAAGAGATGTACTGTTACCGTTGACAAATATGCAATATTAATCTAATATACAATGCACCTTTCAATAACCGTGTCTACATCATACTGCTGCACCTTTCACTTTTTAAAATTGTATATATGTTAATAAGAGCTGTCATTTGCCTATTTGCCTATTTACTGTACAGTGAGCGAAAATAACTTGTTTGACCTGACTTGGCCAAATAAAGATGATTCCTGATTCTGATTCCATTTTTTTCTTCTTTTTTCTTCCAAAAGTCATTTGGCATTCTCTCCACCTGCTCTCATCAAAATCAGGTGTCACACCTTCCCTAGACCAACAGTTTTCCTGACGTGGCTCAGCAGTCCCACAACCTCATCAACGCTGTCCCCATCAGGGCACACTAAAACTTCTGAAGACTCCCTCGCTCTCCCTCGGCCTCCAGCAGTGAGGTGGGGACTGAACCCCAACAAAGCTGCCGGTCCAGATGGTGTTGGCCCCAGAATCCTGCACAGAACAGCTATGTGGGATTCGACAGCAGCTCTTCAAGCTGAGCCCGAGCCAGGAGACGGTTCCAGTGGAAGACACGGTGCCTTTTTCCAGTGCCAAAGGACAAAGATCTGATGCGTCTTCAATAACTTAAGACCAGTTGCCTCAGTTGCTCTTGTAAAAAGAGGTGGAGGGAGTTCACTTGGACAAGAATGGACAGCGTGGACTGTCATCGCTGAAGGAGCTTATGTCCTTCAGGGATTGCAATAGAGTGCATATCTTCTCTACTTTTGGGACATCTTTTGGAGCAGCATCATCGCAGCCAATGACTCAAATGAACTGATCAAACTGATAAAGGAGGCTGAACCTCTGCACAATATGCTGACGAACCCTCAGACAGAAGCTTGTGTTTTTATTCTAATAAACACAAACGAGTTTGTTTTTGATCATTAAAATATGTACCATCAGTCTAATTTCCTTTTTGGATTATTTTCACATTTAAGGCCCCTTATATTCTCATTATCGTGCTTGCATTGTAAAAGTTCAGCATATCCTCATGTATATGTCATGTTTGACTTTACTGGTGAAGTTTGTTTCACAAATGAGATTTTATTCAACTAAGTACACCTACAACTTACGTGGTCTTTTGTGTTTTGCTGCAAACTTTGCTGTTCTCTATTGTTTAAATTGTGTTTTTGTATTTTGATTGTTGAACGGCGACCTTGAGTGCCATGAAAGGCGCCTAACAAATGAAATGTATTATTATTATTATTATTATAATAAATACAAATGCTTATGAAAAGATGACATTAAATATGAAATCATAAACGTAAAACAAATCAGCCTCTCATGAACTAATGCTGCATCATATTTGGTTCTACCTGCTTCACAGCAGGTCCCATGAGGGTTTACTCGCTATATTAAGAGGCTTATGTAACTAGTAGTATTGGAGCACAGACTGGAACAAAGTTTAAGCTGAATCCTGAGGTGCACATTTACATAGAAAAATGCTGTGATGCTGGTGAGAAACGCGTGTTGCAGCATTTGAGGTTAGAGAACAACTTGATCATGTGAACATGATGTAAAAGGCTCAATTCACAGAAAAATTAAGTGTCAAAAAACGTGTTTTTGAAAGACACGCCAAGGCCAATACCGGCTCACTTTGTTTTTTTCTGTCAGGCATCTTTGAGGCAACACTTTAACTTCATGCCAAAAGCTGTTAGGACTAACTTTAAAAGTACAATGAGAGCAGAATGGTGTGATGGATGATTTGCATACAGCTACTTACACTTTCCTGCAGTGTGGGCACCTGGCCAGTGTCCGATCCGTGAACTCTGTCCACTGAAACCACAAAGAGAAAGGTTTGAGCTTCAAGTGGAGCCAAAAAGCAGGAGGCACGTTTGCCAAGTTTTCAGTTACTGTGATGAAAACTCTTCAAGGGGGGTAGAATTACATTTAATGTAATCCTCTTTGATCTCCATTCTAACATGCACGTTCATTTGGCTTCAGTTTATACTCGATATAAAGCTTTGGATTCTCTCATCAAACAATAAATGTATTTTCCTAGTGGTTATGTAAACATGCCAAAACATGTACATTCATCCAAAACATAGAAAGCAAACAAAAAAGCAGTTCTTGCCATCTAAATTCCCAAAAGGCTTGTTTACAAAAGGTGTTCATGACAGTCTAAATGATTTTTTAATGTGTTTGTCCTACTCCGAAGGTTTTTCACCAGTGACCTAATTAAAGGACCATAAATTATGGAGGAGAAGTGAAGGGCACAACGTGATGTAGCTTACAACCAGATTAACTGAATATTATAGATTTCATTGCCCATTTTATGTTTCATTTGCTGAAAAAAATGAATAAATCCAAAGTCCAAAGATGCTGGATTTGTGTGCACACTTTTACATGATAAATCCTTTAAATTATAGCTTTCCATGAGTAATTAAATCAGTAGATTTGGGTGAAGGTGTGAACTGGAAAACGAATCCCTTCTTTAAAAAGGTCTTTATCAAACAAACTAATTGAGAAATGTAATGCACCCTGGCACCGGGTCCTGTGTGCAGTGGTCCCCGTCCTTGGTGCAGACACACATGCTCCGTCTGGGAGTGATATATCTGTAGACTCCAGAGTACACAATACGCCGTGCATGCTTTACATTTTTCTTGTTATTGTTAAGCCGCATGCGACGCACTGATAACATCATCACTAGATCTGCAACAACAGATTCCCTTGCAACGCCACTTGGGGCACAGATTTGTATTTCCATTCAGCCACCCAGTCTTTAAGCAGCCAGGAAGAGCCCTGCTGAATCTTAAACACCCTGCAGCATCCATCTTCTGTGCTTTTACACCTCTATTCTTCTCTTACTCAGACTATACCAGCCTCCTGTCTTACACCATATATCCAAATCATTTTTACCGGTCTCACCGATTGTTAAAAAAGCAAAGCGAAAAATACGTTCCTTCCCTTTCAGCACAGAACAACCACAATATATCAACAGAGAGTTGATAGGGTTATTGATCTTCAGCAATAACTCAACATTTTCTTGGCCTAGAGCGAGGATGTTTTGGCTTTTCAATAATTCCCTGCCTACAGTATATTTCACAACAAAAACCTTGCAGACGTACTGAAACTGTCACGAGATACTTCAGCTGTGGAGAATAAAGGAGTCACTTTAGGAAAAGTCAGCCACCGAAGCAATTAGTCTGCATACAAGTGCATCCCCTTTCTGAAATTACAATCAGACCTCGACTCTCTGTTGTGAATTTTACTGTTCACATATTTTTATGGTTTATATTATCAGCAGAAACAGGTGAGGAGGGGCCCGGAGCCAGACGGGAACTTTATAAATGGCGGTCATACTGCTACTGTGATTCTTATTCAATACATTTAAAAGCTTTATATCACTACAAATCAGAAAACAGATGGCCTCTATGGGTGATGCAGAAACAGTGATTCTTTCATTTCCACTGACTTTTATGGAGTTAAAGACTGTATATTTTTGAAAGATATTTAACGTTACGTCAAGTCAACTTCATTTATAGATTCATTCTTGTAATTCAGGCCTGTAGGAGACGCCAGACCCCTGACATTAAGAAAATTAACTGTCCTAAGGGCACTGATACCATCGCAGAGTCTGTCTTTTGGACATTTTATTGATAACAGTCTGTGTAGTCCTTTTCATCTTCAGGCCGGAGCATATGCTGCCCTCTTCTCCCACAAAGATCTGGAATAAAGAGATAGGAGCACAAAACCCATTTCCACCACGTGCGCTGTGACATATTGGACATATTGGCCATGTCTGGTGGCTGAGTTGTGCAGCAACAGCAGCATTCACGTTTCCTCTCTCACACCTCTGCGTGCTGCAGAGCAGCAGCCGGCTGTGAGCCGACATTCTCAGTCCTTTTAGATGCGAGCACAAATCAAATCAAAGCACAGATGTTGTCAAAAACAAAAAGTTCAAGTCGTCTCACTTTGAGACTGAGTGACTCTTGGCTGAGCATTATTCTTAACAAATGTTTCTGACTGCGTTTTCTGATAAACAGACATTATTGTCATAGGAGCGACTCGCAGCCTTACATACTAGTATAAAGTATCCTCTACCTTCAGGGATTATTAAAGTATTACTGAACTGGATTCAGATGTATCAATATACTGTATAGAATATAAAAGTAGAGATTAGAGAAAAAAAAAAAAGTTTTTTTTTGACAAGCAAGCAGTGAAAAAAGAAAGTGCATGGATTCATTTATGTTCAGATGGGTTTAAGCTGACAGATTTCCTTTTCCCCATAAATGAGAGTCAGACATCCCTGAAAATGCGACAGTGCTGATTTAAGTAAACACGGGTGGACAGGCTCTCCCCTCCTTCTTCATCCTTTGCTGACATCTAAGAAAGCTTCAGAAAGCAATGGACTTCTAAATATGTTCAGCCGTTTTCTCGACAACTTCAACAAAAACAGAGCAGACTCCGGGCTTCTGTTGCGGCAATTAACTTTTACAGAACAAACTGACAACATAGCAGCATAAATGCACCGCTCACATCTACTATTTCACATGAGTTGATTGAAAACGCTGCCTGTTTCTCTCCCTTACTGCCCAACTTTTTCCAGATCAGTAACCAAGCTCATCCACCCTGCAAGGTTGCTTTCCCAGCAGTGAACAAATGCAAATGCATATCTGACATATGGTTGGCGTTTAAAAGATGATGTAAGCAGCCACTCCTAAAATAAAAAAAATATTTAAAAAAAAAAATCAAATGTAGACAATAGATTGGCCATCAAGACTTGCAGTGTGGGTGCAGTATTAGTGGTCTTTAGTACTATTATCAAAATGATGGGAGCAAATAGTCATTAAAAAGAAATATGAAGCTGTGGAACAGATAAAGAGCAGCACAGACATCAGCCGGACCACAAATCCTCCTTAAAAGTGAACTTTTTCATTTGATAACACTTTGAAAACTATTAGCTGAATGTCAACAGTGATGATGGTGACGCATGTTTGAACCCAAACCCTTTCTACACATCACACTGGTGCACAAAAAAAAGACAAAAAAAGAAAGTGCAGCTATTCCTCTTTGGAAATTCACACAGATTGAACAGATTGTGGTTCACATCGGTTTTACAGAGTTACCTGGATGACAGCACAGTCCCTTTCTGCCATGAAGGCTCACGTTTGCACCCATTTTTGTTTTGCTGCTGTTACTATGTCCTAAAGTTGTACAGAGTTACACCAGTCTTAAAATCACTACACTGGCTCCCTGTGCATTTCAGGATCGATTTTAAGGTTCTTTTATTAGTTTATAAGTGTCTTAATGGTCTTGGGCCTTTCTTATTTATCTGATCTGCTTTTAAATTATGAGCCCTCGCGGACCCTGAGGTCCTCTGGTACCAGCCTTTTAATTGTTCCTAAAGTTAGAAAAAAAACATTTGGAGAACTTCAGGGCAGCAGAGACAGTTGACATTTTTAAAAACAGGCTAAAGACCTTCCTTTTTAGTTTAGGTTATAATTGAATTTTATGTATTTCATTAGTGTGGTTTAATTTATTATTATCTAGTCTATTTCTTTTAACTACTTATTTTTCAATTATTTTATTATCTACTTATTCTTTTATATTAACTTTTTTTTAGGTTTATTTTAATGTTATTTTTAATTTTTCATATGTTAACTCCAGTGCTTTTCCTCATGGGGATCTTCCACACCGGGGACTATCCCTATGCAGCCTGTGGGGTTGTTGCCGTGGCGATCGCCCTGGTCGGGGTCGCTGGGGAGTCCTGCACTGCAGCCTCGGCTGTGGTGTGGACGCCGGCCGGCCCTGATCTGGGCGTTACCGTGGTGACGCCTTCAGTTGTCATTGGTGGGGGAGCTCCTGGGGTGGATAGTTCCCCAAGATATCATTCCTCACCTCAGCGTCAATCCAGGTTTTTATTAATTTATTTATTTATGATGGGGGTTTATTTGTTTTTCTTGATGTTCCTGATTATGCTTTAATGACTATGTGTGTATGTGTGCTGTGTGGGTATTAAAGTGAGGATATGTGTCAAAATGACCAGATGTGTGTTTATAACCATGAGTGTGTGAGTTTTTCTATGTTAAATGTGGATTTTATTATTTTGTGTTACTATTGTATGAAAAGTGTGATTTAAATAAAGTTTGGTTTTATTTAATTTGATACAGAGGTGCAATAAAAACACCCTGCCGGTGCCGTTTTTGAGGCCAGGAAACTACCTTTTACAAAGCTCCTTAACTTACCAAAAAAAGGTTTTTAACCATTTATGGATTTTGGCTTAAAATCATTCAATCTCTGTCATTTGTTTAATGATTAATATAAACCTTTTCTGAAGAATAAGCTTTAAAAGATGCACTTAGAAAAAAGTTGAGCCACTGATTTGTTGACCCATGCCTTTAACAGAGAATATAACAAAATGGTCTGTAGTATTTAAAGCTTTTGGTTTTCACATAATGTGAATAAATGTGTGTACAAGCAGAGACGGTACCAGGAAGGTGTTGCTGCAGTGTCCACAGGAGACCCGGGCTCCGGCAGGCTGGGGGTCAGGACTGGCCGGCCCAGGATGAACTGGACCCAGATTAATTATCCTCTTACTGCAAAACAAACAGACACACACCGTCAGCAGTCACACAAGTGACTCATGCAACTGCACATTACCGTTTAATCTGGGATGTTTGGGGCTGTTGTCTCAAGGACAGAGCGCAGCTCTGCTTCATGGAATCAATCAGCGGCCAAGGCTCTCATTACTGCATACAGCTCCAACAGTAGCTCAGAATCACTGATCAGACAGGAGCACCGGGACGTGTCTGGTTTAGTCAGCATGTCTGGTCTGAATGCTGAGCGCTGGAGGTAAACTCTTCAGAGCATTTAATGTAGGAGAAGTTAACCATAAACAATTCAAATACAGCTGTCAATATTTGAGCAATCAATTCAAGTGAAGGGTCATTTTTGTCAGGAGTTATAATAATAGCTTTAAGCCACAGCTGCCCTGGGGCCAGGCTGACGGAAACGTGGCAGCCAATCTCCGACCTTCTCCGCAACATTCATACACATTCATACACCGGCGAGGCCCTCACTGGAGGCAGGGAGGGTGAAGTGTCTTGCCCAAGGACACTACAACAGATGACTGGGGGGGAACGAGGTTCGAACAGTGGACGAGCCGCTCCATCACCAGAGCCACTGTCGCCCCGAGTAACAGAGCTGAGCTCTATGAACAATGTCTGGGATATAACCTTCAACAGGAAGGAGGCTGGTTCCCCTTTAAAGCCTTGAAGCCGCTACATGGTTCAAGTGACCCAATTATTTTCCTTAAAACGTTGCACAGATTGGATATGACCGCTGGACGTGTGAGGCATACAAAAAAAAAAAAAGCACGTGGAATTAGATATTCTCAGATCAGTTTCAGGCTTCTTTCATATGAGGAAATAAATCCGATATGAAATCGGATATGCGCATCTGCATCCGTCATCCAAGCGGACAGATCAAATTTTCCCCCTTTAGTGCGACCGTGGCAAACGGCACACACACAAGTGGACAGGCACTCCTCTCACTCCTCCGCTGTAACATTTGCCTCCTTTGCTGACCTCAAAGAACTCTTCGAAAAACAATTTTGGGATCATTTCATAACTTCAGAAATAACGAGGCAGACTTGGAGCATGTGTCATAGCTATTTTCTTCTCCTTAAACCACTGACAACATAATGGTATAAATGCACAGGTACTGTGAAGCACTGGGGAAGCTCGCACTAAAGGAAATAGGTCCATATATATCCTCTCTTTCACCTGCGTTTGTTGAAAATAGCAATGGTTTTTCATCCTTCACTGCTCAACTTTTTCCGGGTGAACAGCCAAGCCCATCCACCTTGCTTTTGTTTCTGTTAACCATTGTAAATGATGGTATGAATGTAAGCAACTCATGGGGACACAGACACACAAGAAAAAGACCTCCAGTGCAAATGCAACTAAAGAGTCCCTGGGCAATATACTAAAGCACACATAGCTTTTAATGTGCTTCTCAACTGTACATCACTGCACATAAGTCTTTGCTAATTATTGCAAAGTTTAATGATTTCTCCCTCATTTAAAGTGCATGAGGACATCAAAGTAAATTAGCGGTTTAAGAATATCTTGCTTATAAAGGGAGATCACTTTCGTCAGCACCCCCCTTTGAGCGCTGCAGCCAACTTCATGATCTACATTTACAGATTAATCATGGGCTTCTGATCTTTACGACAATAGACGTCGCAAATTTCCCTTCAAAATTAAACACATTTATGTAGCAACACAAATTTAAAGAGCTTAAAAAATGATTTAACACACTTTACGCTTCAGGCATAAACAGAAAGTTTTATCTCTCTTACCAATTATCGCAGGCTGCAGCAGCATGATGCTCAGATGAGCTGCCAAAACTATGCATTTTCAAGGATTGACAGCCTTGTGTTTTAAAAATAAAATTCGCATAGTACTAAAAGTGGGAAACAAGTGAAGTGTTACTTTCCCCGACTGTTTTTAAAAAAAAAACTGTGTTAAAATACATAAGTCTATTCAGTTAATTCTGATTTGTTCGAAAGAAACTCCGACTATTATGATATTCAAACTCTTGATATATAATATCAGTGTTCTGGACAAGAGAAGCAGCAGTTCAATAGTGATACAAGATGCACAGCTGTAAGGTCAACATAAGCAAAGAGTAATAACAAGACACATCTATATGCTGCATCTGCACCACAACAGATTCTGGGTTGATTTTATGACTTTTTTTAAGCATCAAATTGTAGATTAACTTTCAACATAGCCAACACCTCTAAATAAATGATGTAGCCAGGCAACACATCACACATACACAGACACAGTTCATGTACAACTGATGACACAAAGAGGTGAAACCCATAATGTGCCTGCTTTAATGAGGCTGTTATTTCCCCATCCGGTCCACTGAGCTCTGCATATAAACTGTGCTGGGAGCACAGCTTTAATTGAGAGACGACTGTTCCCACTGCACTTTGCTTCCTCTGCCTCTCTTTCTTCTGTCTCAGTGGCAAGTGGCAAGACCCTATGCTTCTGCTGTCTTGCAGCCCTGCACACTTACCCTCAAAGATATATGCAAATAATCGCTCACCAATATGGTCGGGGACAGGCAATCCTCTGAGAAGTGACTTTGCAAATGAGAAGACAGTTGCAGGGACAGCGAACGTACTTCTTCCCTGCTGGGGCATTCTTAATGGGCTGCAGAGGGAGATGGAAAGACACAGAAGGAAGGGATAAGACGAGGAGAACAACTGGTGAGAATAAGAGTAGAAAACAAGCCTCTTATATTTGATGGATGAGGATGAAAGAATTGTACAGAAGGGGGAACATATCTGGAAAAAAAAAGTGCGGCAATGTGTAGAGTACATTAATGCAGCATTCAACTGACAATCTAATTTCAGTTTAAATCTGGCAGCACTTTCCTATAACGTAGCAACCGACACAACCTGGACAGAATGCATTCAAGTAAATCTACATATGTTCTCTCCACTTTAATTGTATTAGTACAGCTAGTTGCATCACACATTTCAACTTCCTTCTGCACACTGATTTGGATGGTTAGTGAAGCACACTTGTGTAGACCTGAATGTGGCAGCGACTGCTGCTGTATTTACACGCAGAGTTGGCATTAGCCCAAGTGTTAAATTATCCCAATCATCTGAGACACATTGAGGGTCAGAACTGCCATTAAAACTTTGTTATTAAAGCTGCTGCTTCGCATCTGTTTCTAGTCTTTTAGAAAACATGGTTCGTGCACATCTTCCATGCCACTAGCCAGTAATTTGATGATTGTGTAATTAGCGTGGGCATAATGAGATCTATGTTATGCACAAATATGTATACATATGTTGGTTATGTTTGTGTGCTTGTCTCCACTTTACATAATTTATTGCGTTAAATATTCATATAATACACCACTTTTAACATATGGAAAAGAATTCAACACAGCCGAATCACATCAGTTATTCATAGCTTTTAGTGAAAAATTGTTTGATTGGACAGATTGCTTAGTTGTGAGATTTTTTTATTTTCCTTTTTAAACAGAGACCAACAACCAAGTTGTATATAAATTGTAGTTGGTGCCCAGTAATCAGAGTAAAATCTCTGTTTACCGTCTATAATGTAATTTATCGTGTATAAATACTATACACTACACATGAAACTTGAAAAACATGAAAAAATAAAAAATAAATCTCTGCAAGCCTCTTGGGATATTCAGCATAACTAGAGTGCCGATTCTGGAAAAAGGTTCTGATAAATTGTCGCTCTTTTGGACATAAAAATCAAATTGCATTTACCTCCATTGCACTGAGGAAGAAACTTGCTAAATTAACCCTTAATATCTAATAGTGGGTGAATTCATGAATTGCATTAAACTATCCCTCGTACATAGATATTATGTATTAACAGTGAAATACACATGCATGCAATATATACGGCCCTGTGTGTGTATTGCGTTTCCCTGAAGTGTAAAACACAATATTGGAAAAAATAGTGTAATGAGACAGGGGAATGCTGCGAAATGAAATAAGACAGAAAGGTGTTTTTTTTTTTTTTCTTTTATCCCTTTGAGCTTAAGCGGCACATTTCCATGCTGGAAGCGCACTCTTGGTATATTGGCATGGAAATAACAGACAACTCCTTATATGGACATCATCGGGGCGTTTGTTATAGGCCTCATCTTCCAGCTTCACAAAATGCATTCTTTCATCTTTTTATGCGTTGTCTAATTAAAAAGGTATGATTAATTTTATATCGCTTTTTTTTTTTTTTTTATTTAGATTTTCTTTGGGCTGTAGTGGCTCTTTATTCAAGTTGCAGACAGGAAGGGGGTAGAGAGAGAGAATGGGGATGACATGCAGCAAAGGTGCGCAGGCCGGGATTTGAACCTGCAACCACTGCAGGAGGACTGTAGCCTCAGTATATGAGTCGCTTGCTTAACCCATTGCGCCACCGAGCGGTTTTTTTAAACCAAAAAGTAGCAATAACTGTGCAGAGCTCACAAAAGTTTTTCCTGTTATTTTCATTCATAAAAACAAGCGAAGTGAACTTATTTAACGATGAGCTTGGAAAATTCAATCTTATTTTGAGAAGATACTTTTTGCTTAGGTGTATTCATAGAGGAGGTGAAAATAAAAATAAAAAAAAACATCATATTGCCTAGGTTGTGCTTAAAAAAAGAATATATAAAGACACTATATTGAATATTCTTTTAGCCTCTATATGTTTTAACATGGTGGAGGAGTTCAAGTATCTCGGGGTCTTGTTCACGAGTGAAGGAAAGATGGAGCGTGAGTTTGACAGACGGATCGGTGCACCGTCCGCAGTTATGCAGTCGGTGTACCGGACCGTCGTGGTGGATAAAAGAGCTGAGCCGAAAGGCGAAGCTCTCGATTTACCGGTCAATCTACGCACCTACCCTCACCTATGGTCATGAACTTTGGGTAGTGACCGAAAGGACACGATCGCGGAAACAAGCGGCCGAGATGAGTTTCCTCCGCAGGGTGGCTGGACGCTCCCTTAGAGATGGGCTGAGGAGTTCGGTCACCTGGGACGAGCTCGGAGTAGAGCCGCTGCTCCTTCACATTGAGAGGAGTCAGCTGAGGTGGCTTGGGCATCTGTACCGGATCCTCCTGGACGCCTCCCTAGGGAGGTGTTCCAGGCATGTCCCACCGGGAGGAGACCCCGGGGAAGACCCAGGACACGCTGGAGAGACTATTACTGCATTTACATGCAGTCAATAACCCTTTAAAACCCGAATATTGGCAATAACCCGAATTTGCACGGCCATGTAAACACCAATAACCCCTTTGAATAACCCGAATTTGCTCATATTCCGGTTTTTAAAAACCTGAATATTACCCCTGGGTTACTCCTTTTAAAACCCGAATATTCGGTCATATAAATGCCAAACGGGATATCCCGATCAAACGGAACAGGAATTTGTTTTCTGCGCATGCTCTGTTCGCAAGGAATCCTAGTCTTTTGAGTCCAGGAAGTACATCTAAAACACGGCGAACCGCAAGACCACGCCACACTTTTGGAGTGAGGAGGAGACTAATCACTTCATAAATGTAATGAAGGATATGAACATTTTGGCATTTGTAGACGGTAGAAAGCACCGGGATAGCGAGATTTACAAGAAGGTGAGCGAAAAGTTGCGCGAAGCAGCATTTGATTTGAACTTGGATACAGGAAGAGGAAGCGGAAATGACGCTAATTGCGTCATCACATTCTCTGCACGTCGCTGGTTTGATCGGGATATCCCGAATGATTAATCACCATGTATACATGGATAACCCTGTTTGTTCACGCATGTAAACGGAATATTCTGAATGTTTTAGTAACCGGAATATTAGTAATAACCCGAATTTTGACTGCATGTAAACGTAGTCTATGTCTCTCGGCTGGCCTAGGAACGTCTCGGACTCCCCTGGAAGAGCTGGAGGAAGTGTCTGGGGTGAAGGAAATCTGGGCATCTCTGCTGAGGCTGCTGCCCCCGCGACCCGGGAACGGATAAGCGGCGGAAAATGAATGGATGGATGGATGGATGGATGGATGGATGGATGGATGGATGTTTTAACATTCGTAATGGCAAAAATCCCCCTAAATGCTCTGCATTAACCTGGCGACATCACCATGGTAACTTACTCTGAACTCATAAATTACTCTGGAGTAGGTTATGTTCATAGTTTCACAGGAACTTTTCTGTAGAAGCATCAACTTATTATTTCCATAATCAAATCCCAGATCAAATCATGCTGAGATAGAATATAAATGTCATCGGGCAGAACTTCTGAATGTTGATGTCTCACAATGAAACCAAACTAAAATCTTTTGATGGATGTTGAATAAATGTCAGATTCTGGAATGATTGGCAGAAACTCAATCATTAAACCGTTCCCTCAAAAATCAGTGAGTGCTTTTACACACTGGGCATTTTTTGCTACATCTAATCAGAATACAAAGATAATGAATTCCCTTTCGACTGGAAATTCACAGTGAACTGACAACTCGTGGCGCCTTTCCTCGGTTGAGGAATTATGTCTAACTTTCACACCCAGTGAGCAGGACGTCATGCCTCTGTAGAAGCTTGTAAATTATAATTACAGGCTGTGTCACGTTACTACATTAATCATGCAGAATATGTTTTTATACTTTGTCTAATTTACTCAACTGCTAATATTAAATACATGTCCATATATGAGAAAATATTCCAATCAATGCATCTCAAAAAAACAAATGTTTTATGTAAAAGTGTCAGGAAAAAAAATCACTTTTTGGACATCAAAGTTGAAGTTCAAGAGTTTTCTGTGTAGCTGAAGCACATACATGATATTTTACTTATCACTTTACTGAACCAATGACTTTCTGTCAGAGCATCCCGTTCTTTGAGCTGCAACACAAATTGAATTTTTTTCTTAGGACTTTAATTTTTCTTGACATCTTGTTCTTTTTATGAATGAAGTGTCAGAGATCAGTTAACTTTAAGTAAAAGATGCATCAAATGATGTGTGCCACCCCCTCCCTTCATGTGAGCAAGCACAAAGCCTGAAGAAGAAAGCAATAACTTAGTTATTGCTTAGTTCACTAAGTTATTACTAAGTTCAATAACCACCATTGCCGCTTTAATTATCTCGGATTTTGGACTGAATTTCTACAGACGGTTCTCTCACCACAGTCTGTCTTTATTAAACCAGCTTTGTGCTATCCCATTCTGCAATATTAAACTTTGTAAAATGATGCACTTTGTCAAACATTGTGTCCACTGAAATACTATGTTCGCTAATTCTTATTATATTTTCTATTCAGCATTTGTATTACCAGAAGATTATGTATGATTTTTCTTTTTTTTCTCCAGATTTTGCTGTTGCGTCTCCAGAAACGTACCGTAGCTTCATTGCAAACCCCACATTTCACCACGTGCTGATGCACCTTGCCCTCTACCGAGATGAGGCTCTGGCAAACCCTACAGCTGATAACAGGGGCACTGCCGCTGTCTGGGGAGGTGAGTGGGGAGTAGGGCGGAGGGTCCTCCCCTAGGAGCACCGATGGCTGAGAGGGGCTGGGGAAAGGAGCGAAATCTGAACAGGGAGGAGAGAAAATAACAGTGAATAAGACCAGTGACAAATGCAGGATTGTTGAAAGCACAGAGTCACAAGAGTTGCACAGTGGATTGGAAAAAAGACTCAATTCCCATGACAAGTAACCCATTACGGTAAACAAGATAATAAGATTTGGTCTTGAGTTCAACAGAAAGGAGCTTTAGAAGAAAAACACCCCTGGAATGCTGAGCAGGGTTAGTTTCAACACATCACAGTTACGGTATTTGTGTGAAACAGAATTAAATCACAGTATGTGTGAGTGCTTAACCCAGAAATCATATTCAACATACAAAGCACCTTGCTCTAATTATTAAAGTTTAAAGCAGGTTGGTCAATTCAATTCAATTTTATTTATATAGCGTCTAATACAACAGATGTTATCTCTAGACGCTTTCCAGAGATCCAGAACATGAACATAAACATAAACCCCGAGCAATTATTACATAAACAATGGCAGGTAAAAACTCCCATAGTGGGAGAAAAGCCTTAAGCCAAACAGTGGCAAGGAAAAAGCAAAACACTCTCAGGAGCAATATTCAGCACCTTTTCCAATGATTTAGTTGGAAAAGTCTTTGCTGAACGCTGATTGGTCGCAGCGCCATCCTTAGCAGCCTCCCTATTGGCTGTCTCATCTGTCAATCAAATAAGGTGTTCCTCTGATGCTAACCAGCTAACCAGCTTCACAGTTATCTACCTTCTTATTACTACGGGCACCATCAAATTATTAAAATGCATTCACAAATTCACACCACAAACTGCAAGAAAAGAGAGTACAGTGACACTTTTACTGCATAGTCACCTTCCAAAGCAAAATATATATGGATAGATTTGCTAGGTTAGCCAGTTAGCATATCCTCTGGCATGCTTTACATCACTAATGTTACAAAATAAAAATAAAAAAATAGCCTTTTTTTTCTGAAAGGGATGCCCATGATAGTCCTATCCTTCAGAAGCTCAACCCCGTGCGTGTATCTGCAGCAGCAGCAGCAGCAGCGCGGCTGGCCGGCTGCTGCAGCTGCAGCTGCAGGTGGAGGTGATGCTGCTGCTGCTCACACTCACTCGGGGCTTTGCTGGCCGCGCTGTAGGACGCCGCTCCGGGGGAAACCCCGCCGCTACCGCCGCCCAGAGCTCCGTCTCCCAGGTCTGACAGCAGCGGGGACCGTTCTCCGTCCGCCATACCGAGAGCGAGGCGTGGGGGGGACGGGGCGGGGGACGGGTCTGCGATTGCGGACCGATATGGTGTATTGTTGTATCGGAAATGCAGGCGTCACGTGATCATCGAACCACCGCCGCCAGGGCTGCCGCGGTGACGCGGGGACGCGCCCGGGCATGGCCCGGGGGCGCGCACGCACACCCAGCTACCTGCCTGTGAGAGATCCACCTCAGTAACTCACAAAAAGAAAACATTATATTTCATGTCCACTTGCACCGAAAATAAAAGATTTTAAATTTTAAATGAAATTTACCCAAAAGTCGAAATTTCGAGATTAATGTTGAAATACAATTTCAAGAATAAAGTCAAAATTTCGTGAATAAAGTCGAAATTTCGATAATAAAGTTAAAATACATTTCGACTTTTTTCCTCGAAATTGTATTTCAACATTATTCTCGACATTTTGACTTTTTTCTTGACATTTCGACTTTTTTCTCGAAGTGCATAATGAAAAAAAATCTTCCTCCTCTAAAATATTATTTTAATTCTTCTCCTGCCTGGCCCCAATATTCTTCCGTACAAATGTGACAGTTTATCATAGTTTAAAATTACTGGGTGACCAATTGCTCAGTAACCCACTGATACTTTTTTTGATTGATTGAAGAATTTATTAGAATAATTGCATAGGATCAGGTACAGTTTCATGACAGTACAGATTCGCTGATACAAAGTCAACTAAAAGGCATTATTCCAAGAAAGCATTACACTTGTTTACATTGGAGACCTTTTACACTTTTACACTTCATACATGAGTGCATTTTCCACTTTTATACCACTTTCCAGGCTGTAAATATGTTTTTTTTTTCACTTTATCGTTATACAAAAAAAATTACAAACTATTTCCAGTTTTCTTAGTGATCTCTGCATATGATGAAACCTTTAGTAAAAAACTGTAACAGCTAAAGCCTGAATTATGGTTCCGCGTTAAATCGACGGCGTACCTTACGCCGTAGGCTCTGCGTTGATGTAACGCAGAACCATAAATCAGCCTTAGGAGGAGACTTGAGCTCAGTGTAGGGTTGGTAGAGGCTGAGCAATGCCCATGATGAAAATCTTAAAAAAAAAAACCTGTAACAGCTTCATATAAGCATCATTAGTTCAAATAAAACAATATACTGATGCTGTAGGTGCAGAATACAAAACAAAACCAACAGCAGCACAAACTTGATCATCTAGCTGATGGTAGGCAACAAGATATATCCATCGGCAACATGTCAAACCTAGAAGCTTTAATTTCCCCAGAGCTAAGGCTGGGATGATACTGAAATCATTTTCTTAACTCCACCAAGAAAATAATTTTAGTTGACGTTACTTTATTTATTATTTTATAGGACACTAATTTATGAGAAACATTCAGAGATACCTCTGTTATTCCATAATAATCTTGCATGGGATGATTATTAAACTGAATATTGGATATTTAAGACATAACTCTAGTTTTCATGCCTGAATTATTTTTGCTTTTCCTCAATTCAAATGTTTAAGCTTAAATTACTCATATCATACCAGAAATGACATTATACATGTGTAAGAACCCCACAAGATGGTGTTTTTACACATAGGTCTCTGAATAGCTACACTGAACTATCAAGACTGTTTGATTTGAGGTTTTGGCACACTCCAAAATGTTGTAATATCATATCATTGTATAACTCTGTTCATCTCAGGATGCAGCACTTCCAGTTGAATTAAATAATCAATTAGACCTTAAAAAGCATAGTCAACTAGTCTATTTTTGATTCTTTTCACAAGGCTAAAGTCAGAAAATGTCTTAAATGACGTCCAGCTCCTGTAAGTTGCAAGATCGGAGCTACCAAGGCTCCTCAATAGCAGTGGTGGAAGAATTATTCAGATTGTTTGCTAACTTAACCAGAAATTCAAAAATAATTAAATTTAGAGTCACTTATGAAAAGTCTGTAACACTATTAGTGAAATATTGTTGAAAAACTAAAGCAAAAAGTGGACAAGAGTGTAGGTTTTCAACATTCACTTAATTCCTTAACTATGACCTACGATAAATTGTAAAAATAAGTATGTGAATCCATTTTGCAAGACAAGTTTATTTGTATAGCACATTTCATGTACAAGACAATTCAATAAAAAGTCAAATAGTTTAAAATCAGAAATTAAAGACGGACAGACATAAGTTAAAAAGACTAAAACAAATGAGATGCAAGAAATAAAGGTTGTAGTGCACTGTGGTGGATTACTGAAACAAAGCAGTGAATAAAAAGGGTTTCAACCTTGACTTAAAGCAATTGACTTTCAGCTGCCCTGATGCATTCTTTGTTCCACAGGTGGGGAATATAAAAGCTGAACGCTGCCTCATGGTGTTTGGTTCTACCTCTGGGTACAGAAAGTAGGCGGGACCCTGACCGCCTGAGGGTTCTGGTTGGTTCATAATGGACCGATGTGTTTTAGTCCTAGACCATTCAGAGATTATTAAACCTACAGCAGGATTTTAAAATCTATTCTGTGACAGACAGGAAGCTAGTATAAAGATCTATGAACTGGAGTTACATGGTTCAACTCTTATTCTTAGTGAGGACTTGGGCAGCAGAATTCTGAACTAACTGCAGCTGTTCACCATTTGAGGAGAAATTTTATTTAACATGTTGGTGCACTTTTCAGTATTAGTTTGTGCTTGATTAAATATCCGTGCAGAACATGTGGGGTCACCCTAGCATTCTTTAGTATGTGTGTAATAATAATAATGATAATAATACATTTTATTTGGTGGCGCCTTACAAGTCACCCAAGGTCACCTTACAAAGCATAAAATAAAAGCATAAAATAACAATATCAAACATTATTAAAACCAAACATCAACCAATATTTTAACCACAGAGACAGTGTACAATCAGAGGGAGTATGCCAGTTTGAAAAGGTGAGTTTTGAGTTTGGATTTGGATTTTGGATTTGTATCAGTCCATCGATGAATACATCCACCTACATAAGTGTGTGTTTACCATCTTCTGCTCTACATTGCTGATTACCCAATAATAGGCCAGTCACACATAACTAAAGTATTTATTAAAATTCATCATTATACAGTTGGTATTTACACATATAGCAAGAGCACTGACTCAAATAACATGCACAAACATAGTAAGGGTTAACAGCAATATTTCTTATAGCTCTTTTTGTGTTTAGTCCATAAGCAAAGGGGTTTTATTCCATTTCCTCTGAAAACTTGTGAATTATCATTTATCTTCTCTTATTGCATGTTGATGAAGTCCATTGGCCGCTTCATCAGAAGAGTCACCTCCAGTTCCTCTCTCTCGCTGAAGAACTGCGCCTTGCCCTCCTGCTTGTGGATGGGATTAGGCAGGTGGAGGCCCAGTTTGCTGAAGAGAGAAGGAAAGAGAGATGAAAAAGGTGGGGAGAGCACAGGGAATCCAATATGTGCATGACAGAGCAGGATGATAAGGATGAATCAAAGCTCAGATCAGCATTAAACTCTCTTTGAAGGGAAATATCTGGAAAGAAAGACTTTTGATCTAAAATGCAGTCACTTAATCGTGAGGAAATTAAACATATAAGAAGACATTTTGAAAACATCTGTTACTATTTTGGCGTTCGTAGATCAAGGAACTTCTCTTTTACATCTAAAATGACATCTTTTGCTTTGGTGTCTGGCAGTTTGATTTTCACCTACAGTGGAGAAAAGACAGCATCTTATTATACACTCTGCTCATAGATTTTTTTAAAAATTGATAATAAGAACACATTTGGAATTTTGACTGTTTTATATCTTACTAATAGCACACCACTTGTAATACAGAGATTGAAAAAAAAAAAGAAATCCCAATGTTGGAAAAGTAATTGGAGTCTGAAAATGTAATATTTCAAATACCTTGAATTTCAGTCTGATTTCCTAAACAGGTTCAACTCTCATCAGTACTGAAAGATTGTATGCAGTTCACAGACATTTTTGAGTTTAAAATTATCTAGTCTGTCTTTCGCATGAAACAATGAAATCTTGCATGCAGTCTTATACTAAATTATTGTATATTTTTTGCTTTCATTGTTTAAAACAAAGTCAATTTAATAAAGAAAAAAATCTGGTGGGAGGCTTGGTGACTTACCAGCATGGCTTCACAGCACATAGAAGATGGGTCCTTTCTGCTTAAACCCAGGAACAGGTCCTCTGCTCCCACACTCTGCTTCAATATTATTTCATATCTGTACAAACATAATAAATTACACAGGAAACCCAGACTGTCAAGTCACAGATATTCTGAGAGTTCCTCTAAGATGATTGTCCCACTATTTGACCACATCATGCTCCCCCTTGGTTTTTTCAGGTGTGTCTGTCCTTACTCAGGTTGTGGCCGTGGGTCAGCCAAGTCGTCATAGTGGGAGCCCTCAGCTACCTCGTCCTCACTCCAAATATCTTTGCTGTTCTTCTTTGTGTAGGCACTTGACACTAAGTCAACAGAAACACATACAGAATCAGTTTATACCTTGTTAAAGTAACTGTACAGGAAGAGTTATATTCAAGTGACACAAATCCTCACCATCTTTATCTTTTTTGGGTGGGGGGCCAATATGTCCAGGACCCAGTTGTGCATATGTTGACACATTCTGTTGAAATAAACTTGTTATAATGTAGTTAAAAAGCAATTATGATCATTTGGAGATTATTGAACAGTCACAATATACAGTATAGACCAATAGTTTGGACACACTTCCCCATTTGTTTGAATGAGAAAGTATGTCCAAACTTTTGGTCCTTATTCTCTCTCTTTGTTTATGTCTTACTTTACAATCTTCATCCCCTTCGTCTTCCTGCTGAGTAGATAATAGTGCAGAAAGAGCCTTTAGGTGCTGCACGGATGATCCTTCAAGATACTCCATTAAGAAAACAACAAATTTAAGCTATTTTTCAAAATCCTAAAATGTAGCAAGTACTCCCACCTCGAAAGCTACAAATAAAAACATCTACCTCAACAACTGAACAGTGAAAATAATTTAGAGAATAATGAAGCTGATAGTAAAGCCAGAGACGTTCAATAATGTATAGAGTATCTTTGGTAAAGCTACATTCGGACTGTTGACGTTCAGTTTCCATGGAGACGACCAGGTTTACTGGCTGCCATGGCAACAGGAACGCGAACACATAAAAAAAAATACTGAAAGGAGTTTAATCACCTTTTTTAACGCAATTTAACATAGTATGACTTTGGCTTGCTAACTTACCAGTACAATGTTACCTAGTAGTTAAAAGCACTATTTTATTGGTAAAATAAAAGCATGACATAGCGTGAAGGTGACAATAAAAAATACCGGAAAAGTCCCTTATTATTATTACTCGTTCAATCAATATATGTTTCACGTGCATTCACGTAGATGAAGTTTCAGCTGTTTTTAGTTTTAAGTTTATTTTGAACCATTAAAAAAATGTGGGCTTTTTTTTTCTTTTAACTTTTTTGCGTTAGGCTAGTCAGTCCATTGTTTAGCATGTCCTAATTCAGAAATCTGAATTTAAAAAAAAATTAAACCGATAAAATTGTAATATTCTGGCAGGTTTCGTTTCGTTTCGTTTAATTATTTATTCAAACAGGTTAAAACAAAAACAAAATAATCAGAATACATAAAATGTATATACCCCAAAAAACAAAGAAAACCATAAGCAAAACAAAGCAAATTAAAGAGACAAATCTATATGTAAATAAATATTTCCTGTTTGAAAGGGTGTAGGATGAAGTTTCAAAAAACTTTTCTAGTCCTACCCCTTTTTCTGTTTTTACCATTTCTTCACAGAACAGGTAATATTGTAGGATTAAATAAAATAAAAAAGCCTACTTGTTAGTATTTTTTTTACATATAATTTTACTTTTTACTCACTTTTTTTATGTGTTGTCGTGTATTTTTTTTATATATCGTGTTTGTTTGTTTCACTGTGATTGTACGTGTTTGCCTCTTTGTGCCGTTTCTTGGCCAGGTCGTCATTGTAAATGAGAAACTGTTCTCAACTGACTTACTTGGTTAAATAAAGGTTAAATAATATTTTTTTATTCTAAACAAATTCCGTGGCTCACAAGTACCTCATTATAAGCAAAACTTGTCCACTATGACCACTTTTCATTATTCGCGCACTTGGCGGAGCCGCGCGTCTTGTCCCTCCGCGGACGCCGTAGTGAACGCATGCCCTCAGGGATCATGCTGAAGGTGACAGGTAGTAGTGCCATGCCGGGAGCTCCCACTTTGTTGCCTTTCACCGTTTATGCTGTCGATCATGCCGTCGGCAACGGGGAGAAAGAAGTCCCGAAACCCTTAAACCGGGACGAGCTCTCTCTGTACACCGCTCCTCCTCTGCAGAAGTTTATCCACGAGGAGCCCGAGCCGGCTCCGCTGGAGGAGTATGTCGCCACCGTCCGGAAGTCTGCAGAACCCTTCACGGCTTGGTATCGGGACACCTACGCCAAAGTTAAACCCAAAGTTCAGAAGATCGTCCAATTTGGTCATGACACATACGAGTACGTGCAGAGCCCTCCGAAGGATTTCTACCCCCGTGCAGGAGTCATCGGCGCCACCGGCGTCCTGGGGCTGTTTCTCGGCCGGGGCTCCAGGATTAAGAAGCTGGTCTACCCGGCGGCTCTGATGGCCGCCAGCGCGTCCCTCTACTACCCGGAGCAGGCGGCGGCCGTCGCCAAGTCCACCGGGGACTCCGTGTACGACTACGCGGTGCAGAGCTACGCTGCGGCGGAGAAGATCCTCAACCCGCAGAGCAAAGAAGGGAAGAAGAGCAAGGAACCAGGGACTAAACCGTGACAGAGATGCAATCCTGCACCAAACTCAGCAATAATATGACCAGTTTGTATCTTGACACATGCTGCTGCCTGGAGAGGTTTCACCGTGTGACTTTCATGCCCTCTCTTTGCACTGAGCGGGCAAGGCTGGCCATGAAGTTTTGCAACTTGAATCATCTACCCCTGCTTCTAATTTGAATGTATATTTATGTAGATTAAAATAAAAATCTTATATAAAAACCCTTTAAAGTCCAGCCTATTTTCAATTATCATCCGCTTCTCTGCAGACTTAACACCTTATTACTCTGTCATATGTATATAAAAAAAAAAAAAAAAAAAAAACTTGGTATGGCAATCAGAAGAACTATAGCCACTTTGTTGAAAGATGTCATGTAGTAGTCTTTAATTTGACTTAATGAAACTGAGTTTTTAGATTCCAGATTAAATGAAACATTAAACTGTGTAGCTTGATTATAAAAAGAAAAAAAGGTGGCCAATCAGAAAATGTTAGTTAGGCATGTGTCTGAAAAACAAACTATAAAAGCAAGATATTAGCCACATGATCCTCCGGTGGTTGTCATTACTCATTTGAAAGAAATTTAACTGAATTACCTGTAGTTACAATGTAACCAAAAACAGTACTCGCAATCCAAGGTGACTGAACAATGACTGTTCAACATTTTTATTCATTTCAGCCAAAGGAAAAAAAAAAAAAAAAAAAGTACAAAAATTAAATATGAACGACTTTAGAGAAGTTTCCTCAAAGCAGCACCAGCTTCTCATTTAGAGCGATCTGTGCTTGGGTCAGGTTGGAAAGGTAGGTCACCATCAGCAAGTCCTGCAGCAATGAAACAGAGTATTTACATATTTAAAGAGAAAACATTGTGACAGTGGTATAAAGAAACAAAAGTCAAGGACTGCAATCAAGCCTGTCCTGTCACTGCTACAAAAACATGCACCATCAACTTTAGAAAACAATGAAGAAGCACTTACATTGATGTTGGAATTGAGCATGTTCTCAAAGTCCTCAGGGGGGATGGTTGGCACCTTGTTGACCAGGTCCATGAGGAAACGTCCCACGCTGTTATCTGCCGTCACTTTTCCTGACTGAGACAGACCAAACATTATTATTATTATTATGTTTTTACTTCTACAACTTTTAAGTTAATTACTTCTTAAATTAATGGTTTTTCAAAGAGAAGCCTGATTACAATAAATGCCTCAGCATAGTTTTTGTTAAATAAAATAATGTTATAATATGCCACATGTTTGCCTGAGGTTCTATTTGCCTCAAACATCCAAATAACCACGATTTCAGGAGGATGCAATTTTTCCACTCAACTGTATGTATACAATAGGACTGTCTCGTTCTAGCATAAATACTCACCAACACATCATCGATGTATGCAAGCACAGTGGCTAACATATCCTGTACCCGAGCTGAAGCTCCGCCCACCTGGGACAGGTCAGAGGTCAGACCTTTGGCACGACTGGGGGCCTCACGTGTCCTCTGCAGCAGGTCCACTGAAACACAGATGGAGTACGTTAAGCACAGTTGAGTAAATATCTTTTCTCCAACACATTTTTTCCTTAAAGACACAAAGATTCAAGTATTTTTCCCTTACCGCCTATTCTCTCAGTATCATAGTAGATATACTTGACAGTGAGTGGGGTGAACATAACACCAACTGTCTTTCCTGGCACTCCCATCTGTGCACTGCGTAGGACATACACAAACAGAATGATAAGGACACACTCAATCTACAGCTCATCACACAATCCAGAGGTCAAAGACAGAAAAATCAGCCAACCTGACGTAGGCGCGGATGTTCATCTTCCCGCTCTGCAGCGCTGTGTCTACAGTCAGGTGAATGGGGTTAGAGGCCTCGCGGCTGTAGTACTCATGGATGAGCACAGAGTGTTCGGTGATGTCAAAGCCTGTGGCATACCTGCCAGGAAAGGTAGCACTCTGTTCAAGAAAAGTCTTTTTCCATCAATATACATTTTATATGATAAATATGGACTATTCACAATACCATCCGATGATGACCTCTGTGGGTGAGACCCTCTTGTGAAGCTCATACATGTTCTTGGCAAACTCCATGTCCACAGCAACCTGTGATCAAAGAGGTTGGATTTGAAGCATTAAAAACATTACTGTCTACAGCTGGTTAGAAAAACAAAAAGCTATGCAATTAAATCTGGCTATTCTCTAGTCACCCCATAAGAGCCGGTATTTAAAACACAATCTAAAATAATCAGACTATAAAATTAAAGTTTAAAGCAACAACCGCAATCATATGTTAGTGAAAAATTTCCCAGTGCAACCCAAACTTATTTTAGCAATAAACTAAACATTACCACAGTAGCCCCTTCAACTTGGTGTTTACAAATACATATACATATTACAAATAATGTGCAGCAACATCTTATGGATAGTCTGAACATCAGTTTTTTTTTTTTGGTACAACACTGATTCCTTTTAAATATATGTTCATCTTTTTGTTATTAAAAAAAAACAGCTGTGCTTTTATTGTTTTATGTTAAATTACTGATGATAATAATCATGTTCTGGGTCTGTAGAAAGCACCTAGAGACAACTTCTGTTGTAATAGACGCCATATAAATAAAATGTAATTGATAAATTTGACCTATATCCACCACAAATAGCATAATGATATTTCTGGCAGATAAACATAAATAAATTAATCAACATTAAGCTTCACACGGAGCGTGTGATGATATGCATGATGCCATCACGCATCACTATTTTTTTTTTTTTTTAACTTCTATAAAGCTTCTCTGACAGCACAACTTCTACAAGAGCTGTTACCACGGCAACTTAAGAACGTAAGTCTATCCAGGGGTGGGTAATCCAGGTCCTCGAGGGCTGGTGTACTACAGGTTTTAGAAGTTTCCCGGGTTCATTGCACCATGATACCAGTGACTGTGTGGTTAACATAATTGTGCAGACCTCGATGACAAGCTGATGATGATGATTAATTAGAATCAGGTGTGTTAAAGCAGTGAAACATCTAAAACATACAGGACATCGGCCCCCGGGGACCAGGAATGCCCACCCCTGGGCTATACTTTTTCAAAACGTGGCATGTGGAGTGGTAGCTTAGTGGTTACAGAGGAGGGCTGGGGTCTGGAGGATCCAGATTCAAGCCCCTGGATTGTAACCTAGTCCTAGTTTGATTAAAGATGGGTTAATTTCCCCATTGTGGGATTACTAAATGTATTTATTTTATTTTTATGTAGTCACTGAAATCTAACTGTAGAGTGATCATTAGATTACAACGATCGACACTGATGTATAGTTTACTGGCTAAGTAAGCGCTGCGTGAAACACAGATGTGCAGATGCAACTTTTGAAGTACCGCAGGTCTACAGATGCGGACACTGCAAACGTCAACAAGTCCACATTTATGCTCCCATGCGATTGAAAACTTACCTCATCTTCTGACTCATTGTGAGGCACAGAGAAGCAGTTGGTCACCTCAATAGAGTGCTTGTCAATAGTACCTGGGTGCGAGGAAAATGACAAACTGTTGTTTAACTAGCCCACATCAATAATGTTAGCAGCCAGTAAAAAAGCTCTAACAAGGAGGTGACTAACTAAAAAGCCCCTGACAAAAGAGGAATGGACAGGAATTGTAAATGAAATATATAATATGGAAAAAATAACCTTCTCCTTGAACCTCAATATGGATAAATGTATTACCTACTGGTGGAAGTGGTCATCTTATTTTGATGGGTGAGGAAGAGGGTAAGGAGGTGGGTGTACATCTTTGTGAGAATATGGAGGTAGATTTCTATGAAGATAAACAGTTGTGCAGGTTCTTCACATCCCTCTGTGTCGGTATATATGTATGAGTAATTGATGACCTAGGATTTATTTTAATTCATTTTAACAAGAAATCAATCAGGCAGCTGCAGCTGATCCAGAACGCTGCTGCCAGAGTCCTTACAAATACCAGGAAACTGGACCATATTACACCGGTCATGAAATCACTACACTGGCTTCCAGTGACTCAAAGGATAGAGTTTAAAATCTTACTGCTGGTCTACAAAGCACTGAATGGTTTTGGATCAAAATACATGCTTGATCTGATCTGTTAGTTCCCTATGAAGCTCACCAGACCCCTGAGGTTCATCTGGATCTGGTAGGGCTGTGCGATTAATCGATTTTAAATCTAAAATCGGATTTATTAATCAAGACGATGTTAAAAAAAGGAAAATCGGAAAATCGATTTTCCTTTTTTGCAGCTGGCTGCATTACAGACAGAGCTCGTCTAGTCATCTTTGTTTGGTCAAGAAAATTGTAAATGTCACTTTACTAAACTCAAGGAGGATTTACAGTATCTTTAAATTGCACTTCATTCCCTATAGAGAAATTTGTTTGCTATTTTTCTTTAAAAATAAAGATGAAATATTTGAAACAATTTATTCCATTGTCTTGTGTAGTTTTACCAAAAAAATCGAAATCGAGTTTTCAGAGAAAAAAAAAAAAAAAAAAAAAATCAGGATTTTATTTTTGTCCAAAATCGCCCAGCCCTAGGATCTGATTTGTTGTGGTTCCCAAGAACCAGAACCAAGCAAGGTGAGGCAGCGTTCAGTTATTCTGCTCCTCACCGGTGGAACAAACTTCCTGTAGACCTGAGGTCTGCTCCAACTGTCAGCTCCTTTAAATCAGGCCTAAAACATTACCGTTTACTGAAGCGTACTCTTAAATTAAATACTTACCTGCTGTACTCTACTGCCCTTACTTTTGAATAACTTGTGCTTTTTTATTATTTTACCTCTTTTCTTATCATTGTATATGTTATTTACTGTTGGTGTCTTTCTTTGCTGCTTATGCTGATTGGTTGTTTGGTCTCCTCTGCATCTGATGTGCCTGTTTGCTCCTACCAGGTTAATAGATACCACCTGAGCTGATCATGTGACTGTTTACCTGTGTTTAAAGAGCTAGTTGAAGGAGACCCCTCTGTCTTTGTTATCTGCCTTGAAGAAGGCCTACATGGCCGAAACATGTTGGCAGTTTTTAACTTTTACTAAGCCATGATTCAATAAAGGCTTTTTATATTTTTCTAACTTCTTGAGTGCCTCGGTTTTTCTAAATTATGTTATTTACTGTTTAATTGTGTCTGGCTGTTTTTCATTTTAATGTAAAGCACTTTGAATTACCTTGTGCTATACAAATAAACCTTGCCTTATGTTTGGGACTGTTGATGGAGCTGCACTTCCAAAGCTTGCCATGTGGTTTTCCCTTTGCTGTTGATATCAGAGTGGCTCACTGACCCGACCTGTTGTCCCCCTCTGTGTATTTTTGTTATTTTCCTTCCTTTTGTTATGATGTCACTGTTACATATTTGTTGTAATGTCCAAAATATACAAAATCTTTAAAAAATAACTTAGCATTGGTTAGCTGCATAGATTAGGGAGGCGAAATTCAACGTTGAAAAACAACACTGAAAACATGCACTTTCAGTTGATAAATGATATGAATGTAAAAGACTCGTCACAGATGTTGAAAGACTCAGCATTTGGTGATGCTTCCTGATAACCAGCGGTGGCCCCGCAGCAACAGCTGGTCCAGGTGATGCTGCTATCCAGCGTGCGTTAGCTCCCGAGCTACAGCGGTGTAGCCACGTGCTGCCATCACGTCTATCCCGACTACATGCCTCCAACAACCGGGTCAAACTTCTGCTCACCCAAAATGGTTCCTATAACACGACTCGCTCCCTCATTCCTTCGCTCGTAGGAGTCGCTGATAGACGCGAGAACGACAGGGTGGATCTTCACCACCGGCCCGTACACCGACATCTTGGAGAAAGAGACCCGGTTTCCGGGCGGAGTCAACACAGATGCGCCGCCACCTAGGGGCCGGCGGATGAACTGCAGGCAAGGAATTTAAGGCAAGGCAAGTTTATTTGTATAGCACAATTCGGCACAAGGTAATTCAAAGTGCTTTACGTCAACATTAAAAGCAGCAAGACAAAATGAAACAGTAAATAACAAATAAAATGACAAAAAAGAGGTCAAATAATGAAAAGCACAAGTTATTAAAAAGTAAGGGCAGTAGAGTACAGCAGGTAAGTATTCAATTTAAGGCAAGGCAAGGCAAGTTTATTTGTATAGCACAATTCGACACAAGGTAATTCAAAGTGCTTTACGTCAACATTAAAAGCAGCAAGACACAATTAAACAGTAAATAACAAATAAAATTAAATAAAATGATAAGAAAAGAGGTAAAATGATAAAAAAGCACACGTTATTAAAAAGTAAGGGCAGGTACAGCAGGTAAGTATTTAATTTAAGAGTACGCTTCAGTAAAAAGTAATGTTTTTAGCCCTGATTTAAAGGAGCTGACAGTTGGAGCAGACCTCAGGTCTGCAGGAAGTTTGTTCCACCGGTGAGGAGCAGAATAACTGAATGCTGCCTCACCTTGCTTGGTTCTGGTTCTTGGGACAAACAACAAACCAGATCCAGATGAACCTCAGGGGTCTGGGAGCTTCATAGGGAACTAACAGATCAAGCATGTACTTAACTCCAATTAGACATCACTGACATTATTTATAATAAAGCATGTACAGGTTGGTAATCTGTATGTGTGGGCAGAAGCCTTTTAAACTTCTGAGTAAATGCTTTATTTTCCATTTTAAACAGGTGTTACAGTCTCTGAGACTCATCACTCATAGAGTCTCAGAGTAATCAATCACTGTGGAATAATAATAATAATAATAATAATAATAATAATAATAATAATAATAATAATAATAATAATAATAATAATAATAATAACCACAATCATATGCTGTAACAATGCACCTTTCAATAACCATGTCTACCTCATACTGCTGCACCTTTCACTTTTTTTAAAATTGTATATATGTTAATAAGAGCTGTATACTGTATAAGAGCTATTTACTGCACAGTGAGCGAAACAACCGGAGTCAAATTCCCGGTCTTGTTTGACTTGATTTGGCCAAATAAACCTGATTCTGATTCTGTGTTAAGTGTAATAGCATTTTTAAGAAAATGCTTTCAACTAAGAATCAAATTATTCAGTTGACAAATATATATAATGTTCAAGAAAAAAACATTTAGTAAATCGTATTATTATTAAGCTTGATAAAACATTGAACTTGAGATATGGATTGTATTATATTACACTGATACAAATATTGTGCTTAATTTACTTTAAAAAAAGTCAACTTTTTACATGAGATTATTATCAAGAAAGACTAGTCTTTGTATAAACTACTTAATTTTATGTATGTAAATAATACATTTTGCAAGTACAGTCAACTTAATTGTGTTAAGTTTACTTTATTTATCAAAATTAAGTTGACTTTAAAAAGGAAAAAAAGGAAAAAACGAAAAAACGAAAAAAAGAAAAAAAGAGAAACAGATCAAAAAGATGAAAAATGGAAAAAAAGGATAAAAGAGAGAAAAAAAATCAAAAAAGGAAAAAAATACAAAAATAAGTCTTTCTTGATCTACATAAAAATTTCATGCAAAAAAGTCGCCTTAATTTTTTTAAAGTAGATCAAGCAAGATCATTTTTACTGTTGTGTTCTACATAAAACAAATAAAGCATGTTTCATATAAACGCTGGTCAATCTGCCCAATAGATTAAAATTGTTAAAGAAAAAGTAAATACAACAAGATTATTGCTTGTTGTTTGTGTTTAAATGAAAAGATTGCCTGGGATTACATGCTTGTTAATGAAAAAATGCACAATGTCTTGTTTTTTGAACAAATGCAGATTAAGTTCAAAACTAGATGTATTCATGTAAAGCAACAAACTTCATTTTTAATTGTTAATATCACAGATTTAAATATGTTATATTTACATGCGCTTAGATTCATTTTTTCAGTGTAGATAATGTGCAAGAAAAACATTTAGTCAATCGTATTATTATTAAGCTTGATAAAACATTGAACTTGAGATGTTTATTGTATTATATTAGATATAGCCTATGTGGATATTTCCACAGTGCCCTTGCATTTCCTCCTCTGTGCAGACGCTCGGGGACTGATGAGCAGGGAGGAAGGTGGAAGTGAAAGCGTCTTGCAGGCAGGGTCGCAGGGTTGCAGGGCTGGCAGGTTGGACTGATGACAGCATCCTCTCCGCTCGGAGCCTGCACACCTGACCGACTCCATCAGACGCGCAGATGATGGAGCTCTCCGCGCTGCCGGCTTCTCCCGTCGCCTCCATTTCACACGTCCACAGCCCGACACATGTTCCACACGAGCAGCGTTGAACTGCTTTGTGTTTTCTGTCTTTCTCTTGATCATTCAGTGGATGGGCTGTGAGATTTTTTTGGAGGTTACGGCGATTATTTTAAGTGATCAGGCCGGGCCGGAGCTGATTTTGGTTTCCTGGAAAAACGGAACAGGAGCGGACTGATGCTGCGTCGCTGGTAAACACCAGAAATGGGTGTCATCGAATCAATATTGCCAACACTGGCTCGTTCTCGGGCAAGATATTCGCTTTTCTGACGATAAAACGTCAGCCCAAGCCCAGGTCTTAAACATCTACAAGTTGCAACCCTGAACAGGTAGGATTTTCTCCATTCTCTGCTCTTTTGACAGCCATTTAGACGCGTTGCTTGTGTAGTCTGACTCATAGACTCCCTCGTACAGAGGCTATTTTTGACCCATCCATCAGACGTAGTGCGTCATCTTGATTGCAACCATCAGTCTCCTCTTGTGCACATCCGTCAGCAGCCCAAATGGACGCACGGCCGGCACCGGGGCTGCAGAGGACCCGGACTCCATTTTACCCTGCAAATATTTCATTCTCACTCTGCGCAGTGTCCTCTGTGGGACTTATGTAAGAAATCCCAGCAGGAATCCAGCACATTTAGAATAGCTGCAAGTGCACTTATACAGCACACATCACACACAAACACACACACACACACACACACACACACACACACACACACACACACACACACACACACACACATAGCCTACACAGCCCAGGGCGGTTTATGGAGGCTGATTAAATTGGGTCTAATATGCATATGAACTGCTGAGCCCCACAATTAGGTTGCCATTCAAGGAAAAACGAATATAATTAAAGGAATTTAAAAAAAAAGCATAAATACAGCCCCAAACATTACAGTTGTATTCTTTATTTAGTTTTTTAAAAGGCGTAAAATTATGAGACATGCAGAAATGGGGAGTCTTGTTATATGTTAAATTTTTAATCGCAGAAAAGACAAAAATATAACCACATTTTCAGAGGGGTTTTAAAAGAAAGTTAAGCAATGGACGTCTCTGCAGATAATTCTTTGCAGAGTATCATTTGTCAGTGAGAGCAGCAAATCAATGCTGTGATTTAATTTGATCATTGTGTTCCTCTTCTTTATTCCAGGCTTCAGTCAAGCAAACAAATGGTCCCATCAATAGCCACTGGATACAGTCTACCATAGGAAGGAAATCAATTACACTTATCGATTCACACACACAAACACACACACACACACATATATACACACACACACACAGATAAAAAAGGCCATGGCGCTGGAGAACTCTGTCTTCCCCTCCCGTCCTGACTCTCTCGCCCTCCCCGTGGAGGAAAAGGAGGAAGGGGAAGAAGTGGAAGTGGCCACTGAAGCCACTGCCTCCACGGGGGTCTTCAACCTATCAGAGGAGCTGGGCCACGTCGTCACCACTGAGACAATACCGTCCCCTCCAACCTCCGCTAAGGTCAACAGGTCGTTCCAGGAAAAGATGGCCGAGCAGGAGGCCAAAGCCAATCAGCGCAGGAAGAAGACCCAGGGGATGGAGAAGGAGAGGGGGCGATTTGGGTGGGGTGAGTGAGTGAGTGTGGCTTCCTGCCCTCTACTGTCCTCAGTCTTAGGATGGTAGGTCAGTTTCATTAAAGAATAATTGATATTGGCTGCACGAAAGGACCTCAAATACCCTGCCTGGCTAAAGAAACTGCAGTGATTATAATGATTCAGTTAGTGCAGAACTTCTCATTCTTTAAATAACCACACAGGATGAGACATCCAGTGATCCCAGAAAATACCTTACTCTGTTTTAAAAAGAGTCAACTTATTGGCTTGCATTAACTCGTTATACCCATGAATCCTGATACAGGGGGCAAATGTCAGTTAAGAAGATAAGCCCGAGATTAGGCCGGGCGTAAAGGGGTTTAAGAAAGCGTCTAAGCAACATTAGGAACTGGGGTTGTTCTTGTTGGCTAGCCTATAGGTTTAGCGAAACAGTCTGGGTCAGTTGACTCCCTCAATATACCGAGTGCAGAAGTTTTTCCACAGATTTCTGCTTTCCCTGCCGGCATAAGCATGTTTCAAGATGACAGTGCAGGGATTAATTGGACTCCAGCTGTAAAGAGGTTCGGGGTACATGAGAGATCATTCTCAGGGATGGACCTGCTCCATCTCTTTCTTGCTGTAATATGTTATTAGTACTTTTGGACCGTACTGTGTCGTGTCCTCGCTGAACAATGAACAACATTTTGATCAGCATGTGCATTTTTTCCTTGTGAAAAAAATGTGTAGTTTACAAGAGTCGCTGTGGTTGATGTCATCGTTTATAACAGCAATGACTTGACATTTCTTACAGTTCTGCTACAATTACATTTTGCAACAAAATACAACATTTTAAAAGTCTACATCATAAAACACTTTGGGGTGCAAATTAGAAAAGGGAACTTTATTTCTATTCAGTTTTAGCAACTTAAGTAAACAGAAAAATGCAAGTTTTCCATCCTGCCTGCAACTCAGTGCACACGAAAAGAAAAGCCCTCTCTTTAAAGCAAGACAAATCATCAGCTACCTTCCTGTCATAATTAATCTGCACGTTTCTCCTTACCTGTCTCTTTTCATTTGTGTTTTTCCATCTCTGCTCTCTAAGGAGTTTTGTTCTCCTGGCACCTCCCTTTGTCTGTCTTCCATTCATCTGACTCTTCTATCCGTTGAGAGAAGTCAAAGTTGGAGCTTCAAACGAAAAACTTTCTACAAAAAGGCAGAAGTTACATTTGTGTGCATTTTCAAAAGAGTTTCTTTGAACAGGGGTGATGAAACAGAGTTATTCATGAAGTAACTGTGTTAAATTCTAAAATAAAGTCATGAAAAAGTATCTGGACTTTCCCATATGAGCAAGGTCTCCCATCACTCAGCCAAACATGGTTTATTTCAGTCTCACTGTCTCACTCGTGTCTCTCTTTCCACTGGTTCCGTCCACCAGCCCGAGCCCGGCGCAAGAGGCAGCGCTATGTGGAGAAGAACGGTCGCTGCAACGTGCAGCACGGCAACATGAGGGAGACCTACCGCTACCTGACGGACATCTTCACCACTCTGGTGGACCTCAACTGGCGCTGCTCGCTCTTTGTCTTCGTCATGGCCTACGCTGTCACGTGGCTCTTCTTCGGGGCCATCTGGTACCTCATAGCCTACTGCAGGTGAGCAGTTCTACTGGACCTGAAACACAGCAAGTGTTATTGGATCTGGACTGGTTTTATAGTCTTTTTGAGACATCAATTAAACCTGGGAAAACTACAACATCTTTTAATACTTTTTGGGTATTTATTGTACTACCTCCACCTCCTCTTCTTGCAAGACTTGCATCTAATTTGCTGATTTCCTCATTGTGTTTGTTGACTTGACTCACTATGTCTCACAAAGATAATGATACTGGTGCAGTGTATCGGTCACAATGCCAGAGCGATAAACACAAAAAAGATTGACCAAAGGAGACAAACTGAGATATTACTTTAAGAGGCAAAAAAGAGCATGTAGAGAAATGGTTGAAAATATTCACATAGTGTAGAAATCCAAAACAAGTACACAGCAAAAAACGTGCTTCAAAATTCTGTTAGATAAACCTTGTTCCTGATCACCAACCCTGAAAAAGTTGGGACTGGTTTATAAGTATATTCACTCCCCAAAAGTTTGGATACACTTTCCCATTCATTTGAATGAGAAACCTTTGAAACTATGGCAGTTCGAGTAAGTGGTTATCGTTATTAGGGGACTGTCACATGATGTAGGTCTAAAGTAAACAGCCCATAATGCCTCTTTCACACTAGTGCATGTACACAGACACAACTACAGCAATGTTCAGGCCTTTCCTGAATATAAGCTTTCACACCTTTTGATTACGATTCTGAGGGTTGAGATTAAAGTATAACCCGATTCTCAATTCAGAACTGCCATAGGTAGAGTCGGACGGTCGCTGGATCGATCCCGAGCCCCATTACCTGCCAAAGAGTCCCTGGGCAGGATATGGGCTGTAGATTACCAGGTGTAACAGCACACAACTAATGAAGGTCCTTTTAGCAATACACAGCATGCAAGAAGTTCAGCGATGGGCAGTTTTATTGTTCTGAGAACAATGTTTTCAGAACAGTTTTACACCAACGGCCTTGCTGGTCATCGGTCAACCTTTCTGGTCCCAGACGTCACTGAATAAAACCAGGGAGATGTTGATGAGCTTTATCTAGATTGATATTTGAGAAAATATTCTTAGTTGCTTTAAAAAAAAAAAAAAAAAAAGAAACTCACATAGCCAGAAGAAATTGCATTTCTTTTATGTGTAAGATCAACTTAATTAAGGATCTGTACGGTGTAACATGCAATGAGTAGCTTTTTCTCATTAATTTTCAGTCATTTTTGACAGAATAAATCAGCTTTCTCCTCACTTCAGCATCATATTCAGCAGGCTGATAAAATTGTGGCATAAAGCTTCTGGCAATAAGGTAAATAGTCATGTTCATGTTAATGTTTTATCATGATGCATTATCTCTTAACCAGACAGGCCTACTGCGTCTAATAAGTGTATGCTTGTAAAGTCCTGAGCGTCTTATGTTAACTGCAGAAGGTTTCTGTGGTGTTTAAAGTCTTTAGTCACCAGCACGAATCAATAAAAGTCATAGATTAAATGATTTAACAGCACTTTCGTTAATTAACTCTTCCTCTTTGGCTGGAGCGTGATAATCAGGGACATTAGCCTGTATAAGGTGTGTTTCACTCTTAGGAGGCTGAAATATCTGAATGATATACAGGGAGGATGTGATGAAAAGGGTAGGTTCTTCTTTTGCAGCCTGGAGACTCCGATGAAGAGGATAACTTCTGTTCATTATTAAAATTTTGATGGAGTAATGAATCACCATGTACCAGAGGTGTCAAAAGTATTCACATTCATTACTCAGGTAGAAGTATAGATACTAAAGTTTAAAAATACTCCTGTAGAAGTTGAAGTATCAACTCAAGTTTTTTACTCAAGTAAAAGTATAAAAGTACTGGTTTCAAAACTACTTAAAGTATAAAAGTAAAAGTAATGTAAGGGGGAAAAAAGCCACTAAGGACAAAAGCCATTGAAAATTAATGCATCTTATTATAATGCAAATATATTAAAGAACCATATATGTGTACTATTGAGCATTAACATGTGTTTCAGAGAGCAGGAGATATGATGACTAGTTGCCTATAAGTATTGTAATGGTGCAAAAAGTCAAACTTCAGAGGCATGTTATCATTTATCCTAACCTTTATTGGAATGTACATCCAAGTTTAGTTGCAGGAATCTGAGGGAACGGATGTAAGAACAAAACTGGACAAGAACATCTGAAACAACCACAACCAAATTCACTCTATCCGGATGGAGCAATTTAACTGGATAGTTTTTTTTTAAGGCCGAAATGAAATAGAGTAACGAGGATGTTTTTAAAATGTAAGGAGTAAAAAGTACAGATAATTGCGTGAAAATGTAAGGAGTAAAAGTAAAAAGTCGTCTGAAAAATAATTACTCCAGTGAAGTATAGATAACCAACATTTCTACTTAAGTAAGGTAACAAAGTATTTGTACTTTGTTACTTGACACCTCTGCCATGTACACATTTCTGCTCATACGGTTTAAAAATACAATTCTTCTCGCTCTCTGTGTGTTTTCCATTTGACACCCACCAATGATCCTCCACTCTTTCATTTCTCACACCTTCTCCTCCTTTTTCTTCCCTTTTCTTCCCAAGGGGGGATCTGGACCATCTGGGAGATGAGACGTGGACGCCGTGTGTAAACAATGTCAACAGTTTCATCTCGGCCTTCCTCTTTTCCATTGAGACAGAGACCACGATCGGCTACGGTCACCGCGTCATCACCGACCAGTGTCCAGTGGGAACCATGCTGCTGCTGCTGCAAGCCATACTGGGATCCATGGTCAACGCCTTCATGGTGAGCAGAGACGCTGGCAGAAACATGTACCCAGCAGTCCCTTAGTGACTGGGACAATGAGTTAAATTGATTTAATTCAAACCTTACATTTTGGAAAATTACATAGTCAAATGAAACCAAACATTCTGATATAATAAAAACAGTAAATTATGTTAACATGCATCCATTTCAGGCTGGCTGTAGATGCATGGGTCTGTTTAGTAAAAGAATCGAGGTTCAATAAGGTAAAATAATGATGTCATTTTGAACAGGTGATGTCAGCAGGCGAGTGCATTGATTGATTTGTTATAAAAACATTATCCATGCAGGGCTAAGTCTTTGAGAAACAACGGTGGCCACAGGACCTCCACTTTGTCCAAAAACCTGTGAGAAAATAATGGAAATGTTTATTGTTGGCAGATGTTTTTGTGGAATAAATGAGTGTTGAGTTTAGTGGTCAAAGACCAAAAAGGACCATTCGAACCTTTATCAGCAAGTCCAAGAGCCAGGGTCTGCTCAGATGAGGTCATATTCATGCATTTGAAAAAGGTCACATAAGTATAAAAACTATTTAATATGCCTCGAAGATGCATTCAAAAGCACTTTTCTAGGGAGGTTTGTGCATTTTTCAACAGAACAATGCACACACACATTCTGCACAAATGACAAAGGAAGAGGAAGCAGATTCGACTGGACTGCCTGCTGTCTTGACCTGTTACCATTAGAGACAGATTGGAGAATTTAAGAATAAAAATGACTAAAACAACTATCTCACACTATTGCATCACTTATGATGAGTTTGCGGCAAGATTGGGATAAAATAACAACAGAAACAGCTCAACATCTCTGGGCATCCTCAGTGAGGCAGATACTTCAAGAATTGTAAGAAGGTATAGAAATATTATAAAGTAGTTTTACTGTCCCACCTTTTGGGGAATATGTTTCAGGTCTAAAATGCAGAAATTGATGTATAGTAGTAGATGAAATCAAGGTGATAACAAAACATGAAATACGTTTGGTTCGTCTAAAATGAAATAGAAAATAAGGGGTTTTCTAAATTTGCATACTTCCTTACTTGCATACATACCTTTTCTGATCATGGTGCAAACATAGTTTCATATTTAACCTACTTATAAGTATAGCATTTTTTACTGATGACATATGTAGGGAATGTTATCCAAAATCTGACGTAGGTGTTCTAACAGCATCATCCACTACAACATCCACAACGTAACATTCTCAATGTTAAGAAGTTACTCTCACTAAGATGTATACAACCTAGGTTATTTTTTTCTATCTTAGCACTTCTAAAAAACAGGCAAATCTGCTGTACCAAATCATGACGGCAAGTTTATTAAAAGAAAATGCAAGAACAGGCTTCTTTATTTTCACTAAATAGTCAAAATTATCTTATTTCCTCTGAAAAGTGCTTGTTGTTATTGTGTGACCGGGGTTGGTTTGATTGGACAGAAGCTTCCTGTGTGATAATAAAATTTTTGCCTTGAGCTTATAGAGAGAGAGAGAGAGATGCATGCGTTAAACAAGGCTAGACAATATGACAAAGTCTGATGGAATGGTATTCTTCTTGAAAAAGACAGTTTTTTTTTTCGAAAATGCTGATGAGGTTCAGCCTTTTGCAGAATGTAAGCACTCTTATGTGGATCAGTTCAAGCACTGACACCCTGACGAAATCATGTTTATTCATCAATGGTAAGCTGGAAAGCAGCCATGTTCACAACTGATGGATATGTGGGATTTTTTAATGTGCATATGGACAATGTTTCGGTCTGAGGTTAATTTAAGTGTCACTACTGCTTTAAATATTGAAAGATGGAAATAGCTTTATTGTAATGGAACCAGATGAGTGTGTCTGCAGCAGCTGCGATGAATTAGTTCCTGCTGTACAGTCTACAACGGCATCACTCGGATGTTTTAACTGATGTTTCAGTAACGAGTACCCGATAACAAGGGTTGCTCCAAGGTTTCAAGCTCCAGAGCCTGTGTTTGATTTGTCTCCCTCTTCTCTGTCCAGGTTGGCTGCATGTTTGTGAAGATCTCGCAGCCAAACAAACGAGCAGAGACATTGGTGTTCTCCAAACATGCCGTCATCTCTCGGAGAGATGACAAGCTCTGTCTGATGTTCAGGGTGGGCGACTTGAGGAGCTCCCATATCGTAGGGGCCAACATGAGGGCCAAGCTCATCAAGTCCAAGCAGACTCAGGAAGGTGAGACGCTTACTGGTAACAACTCTGAAATGACCTACAATGCCTTCACTACGCATCCTCACTGTATTTAGAAAATGGAAGACACACATTGTGTTTATGAAGTCATGCTGTCGGAAGTTGAACACATCGAGGTTTGTCACTGTCCTGATGGAGTAAATATGGACCACTCAGGGAAAGATAATGCCTTGATTATATAGTCCTGGAATACAAGTTTTCTACTCTATGGGCACTGATGCATCTCCATAATGTCACAGAAGATGTTACAGAGCTGGATTATTGTTCTTATCTGTGGCACATAAAACCTTAGGTCAGTTTTCCATCCGGGACAAATTCATACCCAGAAAGTGCAGTGATGTGTCCGTGGTCCCAGTAAAACACCTGACTGAAAGGGATGGATAACTATCAGATCATCCAGATCTGCAAAAGTCTGTTAATGACACAGTTATCTGTATCAGGTTGTGCCTAAAACATGCAGCACAGGGGCCGGGGCTTGGCCCAGGATCTCCCACCCTTTATCTAGACCACTTGTTTGTAATGTTCATGATGATGAAAATAATGATGAAAATGATAATGTCATGTTGAATTATCAGAAAAGGCCATCTAAAAGTTCGAATGCCGTCTGGGTCCCACAGTCCAGTTCAGTTCATTTGAACTCAGTAGATTTCAGAAGAAATTAATTCAATTGGATTCAAGGGAATTATATTGAATTCAGTTTTAGTAATATAGCACCTTTCAAATACAAGTGCAATTTAAAGTGATTTAAAAATAAAACAAAACATAAAGCAACAACGGATTAATGAAAAGTAAGTAGTAAGTACGGTATAAATGAACAAGTGTAGTAAAACTAGGGTGGTAAAAAGAAAAAAAACTAATCCATAAGCACTCTCACAAATGTATAACTGCATTGTGTGCTTTTAATTGCCCCCTGGGTACAAATTACTCTTTTTTTTTTTCAATAAATTGAATTGAAAAAGGAAGGTCTTAAGTGTCCACTAGGGAATCGTGACGTTATGCGTCCAGACTGGCATCCAATCACAGCGGCACTTTAGATCAACTGACCTTCATTCTCTGAGATCCTCGAACTGCCTCAATGTTTTTATAGTATTATACGTTTAAGACGTTAAAGCACCACAAAGGAATTTATTCTTATGTTAAAATGTAATTTTCATTTGAAGGAGTTTTTGCTAACTTTTAGGAAGTCTAGCTCTCACAGTCTGCCGTTCCTGCTAACAACAAGAACCAGCCAACGTGAGTCTGGACTCTCATCCTGGAGATCTGTTGTTACAACTGCTCAGTGATATCATGTCACACATCCAGCTCACAGAGCTACAGTGGACATCATCGCAGAGGCAATTAGGACTAAAAGAGACCTCCACAGAGATAAATGTTGCAAAAGTTCCTTCTTTGCTGCTACAAATCTGACAAATTTTGACATTTCTGCGATGAGCCATGTTAGAAATTTTCTTGGAAAGACTTTTATACCCAATGGTGACTCCCTCACCTGTACCAGTTCATTTGCTGATCCCGAGCAGTATTATGCTGTTTATTTTCTCTTACTTTTCTGAGTGTGTCGCTGCCATCCAATTTTTATTTTGGCTCAATGAAATCTTTTAAATGTAATAAAGTTGTTAGGTGAAGACTCGGAAAAATAATATCCTTCATCCTTGTGTCAGTTTGAACGAAGTCAATGACATAATGAGTTGCAAATGTAAGTGTTTGTTGCATTTTAGTAAAGCTAATAAAGCTGATTTGCGCTTCAGGTTAACTTAGCATGAAGCTTTTTGGAAGATTTCAAGACATTTCTTATTTGCCTGAGCTCCCAGTTACCACCTCTGCTTCCCCTCCAGGCGAGTTCATCCCGCTGAACCAGACCGACATCAGCGTGGGCTTTGAGACGGGCGACGACCGTCTCTTCCTGGTCTCTCCGTTGGTTATCTCCCATGAGATGGATGCACATTCACCCTTCTGGGACATGTCGCAGGCACAGCTGGAGAAGGAGGACTTTGAGATTGTGGTCATTCTGGAAGGAATGGTGGAAGCCACAGGTGAGACGTGGGTCAGATGGAGCTGCTGAGAGACGAGACCGCAAATACCGTCTAAAGGTCTGTGGTAGTGTTATCCACAGGGTGGATAACATTTCAGAAAATAAAACAAAGAAACGGACTGAAAATGCATTTCCTTTCATGCATATTAAATGTTAATGTGGGAGATGGAGAAATAATCCTTATATAAACCCCTTTGCAGTAAAGGAATATACCTCTATCACATCATTACAAACCAAAAAACAACATTTATTATATTCTTTTTTATATTATTATGCTTTTTACATTTTTAAAGTGGTCCCAAACAAAGAATACCAATAACATAGGGTTCAGTACGAGGTATTTTCACTTGATTTTCATGTTCGAAGGTTGTTTATATTGTAGATGTGTGTCCACCTGTATGGATCAATAATATACAAATGTATGGATGTTCAGATCTGGTTCAGTGATGTGCTGAGGGGCTCATGTACCCACATCCCCCTTTTCCTGGTAGTGTCTTGTCATCTTTGTCCTACTAATGCTTTCTTCTTCACAAGTAACAGACATATATTTGTTGCTGACACTGCATACAAAGCATTAAGCCTGATTTTGCAAACGCTTCCCAGTTTTCTCATCAGCAAGCCTTTGGTGCAGAAGAGGCTTAATGCATTTCTCTGCATGATTTTTTCTAAAATTTTAACAACTAATAATATACATTAGCACATTTGCTTTGCAAATTCACACTGTACATAGGTGTGATATTACGCCCATCATCATAGAGAACGCAAGCCCTTTCAAACAATTGTTTGGAAAATTAAATTCCATATCCAAAAAAGCCACCAATTCTCATTTCAAGAGCTCCCTGTTTTCAGTCAACTGCCAGGAGGCTGTGTTGTGATAATAGTGGATTATAAAAACTGTGAAGCACCAATCAGGTTTTAAGAGCGGAGTAACTCTGGGAACTCGTCTACCCTCAACCAAGCATGGACCCCTTCTGGGCTCACTGAACCTTGTTAAATAATCCCTTAAAGACATGAAATGTGAATTTGATCTTTTATTTCAGTTTATAATTCTGCTTTAGTTTCAGACTCAAGCAGACTCAGTTTTTAGGGGATTAATAGTAAAACAAAGGTAGGGAACCGTTCTCACCAGCTGGGCAGCAGCTGCTCATCAAGTTTTTTTTTTACCTATACTCTTTACTTTACCTGTACTCTGAAAATCAAAGCCAGACTTAAGACAGAATAAGCATTTATTTAGCTTTATTTATTTAGCAAAGGTTTAGATGAGCTGTTTTTGCCTGTTTTTCTTTATCCCCTTCTGAAAAACAGTTGCATATTAAATTCATTTTGTATGATGCTGCATGGACTATTCATGCCGTGAAGTCTTGCCCACGAAGCCGTCAGGGTAAACCAAGCATGTCTAATTACATTTCATTGCTCAGAATGGGCCTGTGTGTGTGTGCAGGGATGACGTGTCAGGCGAGGAGCTCCTACTGTGCAGAGGAGGTGTTGTGGGGTCACAGGTTCAGCCCCATGATGTCGCTGGCCGAGGGTTTCTTTGACGTCGACTACGGAGCCTTTCATCACACGTTTGAGGTAACGCCTCTTGCAGCTGGTGTGATGAGATTCAGTTTTATATTCAGTAACTAAACAATTTGATTATTTAAATGTACTCTCCTGCATGTGTTTGGCTGTACAACACACGCATTTTGATTGTTTTTACCGTATTATTATCAATAAATGACCAAATGAACAAACCAAATTATAGAATTGTAGTAAAATGTTTATAGAAAATTTTTTGGGTCATTTTTGCTACGGCAGATGTCAACAGGAGAGTTTTTCCACCTGCAGCTGACAAAAATGCTCGAATGATTCTTGAAAACAGAGAACTGGAACAACTCCTTATGTTATCCCTATTCCTGTCTCCACCTACACGTGTACCGACCGCTGAATTCTCACGCTCTCGTGAGGCTACCGAAAAGCATGCTGGGAATTGTAGGAAGTCTGACAGAAGTATTTACCCCATGTTTACTTTTGTTTGAAAATGCAATGTACTTTACTGACCCAAACATGTCAAGTGCGTAGCTGTTGGAGCGGCTTTGATGCACTTTGGTATTGTTTTTACAAGTTAGTAAAAGTCACAGAAGTAACATACTGTATATTCTTCAGGGTTCCTCTAGATTTTTCTAGTGCAAATGCAATAACTCATGATTCTCACAATTTCCATCCTCATACACCCATGATCTTGTTTTTTTTATTTTTTATAGTAGTTTATCCATATTGTTGTTTAAGATTATCAAGTTTTATTTCATCTTATCTCTTGTGGTGCTACCAGTAATTTTCAAACACACTGCTTGATTAAATATTCATTGTAGAATTACATCAGTTTAAAGCAAGTTATTTAAAACAATATACGGTCAAATTAAAAGATGTCAGTGGCATAAATTATTATACTAATGAACATTGCGTTGCCATGCAACACCAATCCCTCCATTACAAGTTTAGAAATAAATGAATAAGACATTCTGCCTCTGCTTCTCAAAAAAAGGAAGTCAGATGTGTCTCCGGCAGCGGCCTGATTGGCATCGGCTGTTGTCAAGGTTGCTAAGCAACAGAAGCCCTCTTCAACCTTGGGTTAGGGAGTAGGTGATGATGTGGACAAACAAGGATGTCCTCTGCAGACCACACTGTCTCATTTAACAATTTCAGATGGAAACTCTCACTTTCAGCTCACTTACGAAATACAGTGTTGTGTTGTTAGCGTGTCAACACTGCAATATACTTTGAGTATAATGCAATTAAAAGGTAATAAAAGCTTCCAAAGTCCTCCTGTTAACGTTCTGATTCATCTACTTCTGAATAAATGTCTCACATGTTAACAATGAAAGATGCCTCTTCAGGAGCAGCACAGATGACATTTGCCCCGAGATTAAGTTTGACTGAGTTGTGAAAATATGAGACCAATGACGTAAATACAACTGAAACATTTAATCATGTGGGTATTTTAACTGTAGCTGAAGGAGTCTCGGAGGTTTTGACAATCCTGACCATGAATACTGTTATAGTATTTATGATAACATGTTTTGATATCATGATATCATGCTTATGGATGAGTTCAATGTTAATGAGAAAAAACTTTGAAGGATTTAATTCCTCATTGTCAAATAGCCACTTAGTCTTGAGCTCCTCCGCATAAAACTGTTTGGAAAGTTAATTTTTTAAACCAAATAATGTTGCTTCTTTAAGTTATTTTTGTTTATTTGAAAGATTTTACAACTATTTTGTTTAAAGAATACTTAATATCGACTATATAATTTTTGATATTTGGTGAAAAACGTTAACCTGTCACTTTCTATTGTTATTAAAAATGCAAAAAAAAAAACAACAACATAGGAATAAAAGAAGAGGTGCTAATGTGTGCATCTTGTTTGTACAGTGTGTTCTATTATATTCTTTATATCTTCTAAGATATATCTTCTAAGTATTAAGTTTATACGCAACAATGTAATTTCTTTGGAAACAGGATTATATTAGGAGGCAAAGCTGTTTTTTTTATTAAAAAAACAAACAAACAAGGAAAGTGGTGAATCTGCAAACAAACATTTCCATCTTTAGTGCAACCATGGCTCAGTCTTTCATTGCTGCGTTTTCATGAAATTAGATGAAATTACATGGAACATTTTCAGTCATTTGTTTTCCGTGTTGATAACTTGGCGATCTGATAACTGAAATGGGTTTTTTTTGTCACCTCCAAGGTGGACACACCTTCCTGTTCGGCCAGAGATCTCTCCCTGGCTGCAGCCAGACTTGACGCTCACCTCTACTGGTCGATCTCCAGCAGACTGGACGAGGAGCCCACGCTGGCCAGCCAGGCGACCAAGCAGTCCGACGGCGGCTCGGCCAACAGCAAAGGAGGGGCGCCCACTTTCACCGTCGGGGAGATGACCGACATCCAGGAGCAATCAGGACCTGGCGAGCTGAACGGCAGCGTCGCCACCGATCAATCAGAATCAGAGGCCTAGAACAGAGAATGTTTACAAAGACCTTCAGTATATTTCCGTCATATCACAACTACGCTCTACACTCGAGTTAACAAACCTTTCTTTCAAGTCAAATTAGTAGTTTCGGTAGGCTCACCTCAACACTAAACACCATATCTTATGTTGTCATCTAAAAGAAATGATTTCTCAAGAATGTGTCTTTTATTTGTGAGTTCATTTTTGTCACAAGTGTACTGTATGCGTGCAACCTCTCTTTGATTTGTTGTGTCAGCTCTAATCACCCTTGCCTATATCTACTTTAAAATGACAATACTATGCTTTAGTGGGCTCAAAACAACATCCTGTGGACAGGAGAGAAGGTTTCACATCATAAGGTGATTTCTGATCATGTCGGCCAGAGAGTTGGCAAAGAGTTGAGGAGTTAAGGATTTAGGCTTTTGGCATTTAAAATAGATAATGCGCATATAGATGATTCAGTTTCACCTGCACTGGACGAGATGGTCATGAGGTATTGTTAAGCTTTTTTTATTTATTTATTTTTCAATTCAAAGATTAAGATCTATTGCACATCAACCAGGGTGGGGAAGTACCACATGGCTTTGTCAGTCTGCTCTTCGTTTGGATAGAAGCTGTCTTTGGTAACCGATAGTCGAACCAAATTGTAAAAGTATATGTGGACATCTGAGCATAAATACTTTGTTTGTTTGTTTTTTTGGAGACACAGAGTATTGTGTTTGTTAGGAACACTTGATAGAAATATGCTGACATTCCTGAACGGCTGTCAACACATCAGCAGGTGAAGGGTATCGGAAGACTTTCACAAAGGACACTCGACTGTGTTTGTGGCGTTGTATCACACACGGCGGCTGTAGCACAAGGTTATCTCTTGTTTGTTTTCAGCCAACTTTAAACTAGAAGCACAATAGTGTCCTGCTCCCTTTAGCCCAAACTCCTGCTTCTGCTGCTGTGTATATATGTGGCCATTTTTACTTGATGTATTTTAATATTTTAAATGACACATTAATTAGACTGAATAAACTACAGTATATTCCAAAGAACCGGTTTGGGTTTGTGTGTTGTTCTGCGGAGAATCTCACTGAAGCTGCAGATAGCAGGTCCTGGATTCAGCTTCAAAATAAATATGTATTTGGGCCTGGATAAATAATGTAAATTATGAGAAGCAGCCACAGATGGTCTTAGCTGCTCTGTGTAGTTTAACAACACAAACAGTAATAGAATATGTTTGATTTATTTAAATACTTACAATAATTGTAGTTTCAAGGTTCCCATTCTGTAGTTATTTAGGGTAACTATTCTCTTTTCTACCTATTTACACACAAAAACATTGAACCATGTTACAACCAAAAACGTAATAACGGCCAATAACGTAATAACTGCAAATAATGTAATAATTTTGGCCATTTCAAATGTAATAAAGCCAATAGTGTAATAATGTGCCAATAATGTAATAAAACTTTTGAGTCAATAATGTAATAACTTTTTGCCGATAATGTAATAATTTTGTAATATTTTTTTAATACCAGGCCAATAACGTAATAACCAGCCAATAATGTAATGCCTTATTACATTATCGGCAAAAAGTTATTACGTTATTGGCTCAAAAGTTTTATTACATTATTGGCACATTATTACACTATTGGCCTTATTACATTTGAAATGGCCAAAATTATTACGTTATTGGCAGTTATTACGTTATTGGCCATTATTACGTTTTTGGTTGTAACAAACCATCTTAAATAACCAATCAGAAAATGTTTCAAATTCAATAACAAGACAGAAAGATGTTAAAACCAACTCTGCTTCTGCTTGACACGTTAAGAATACCAAGCATACAGTAAAATATTAGTAATACTTAAATTGTATGTAATATAAAAGACTGACAGGCTTACATGTAATATTTGGACTTTGCAGTATAGTTCTTTATGTATCTTCCGTCCACTGCAACAAAATTATCGAGCTTGTGGGATCCACTGGATGGCTCCAGTTACCTGCGATACTCAACCCTGACGTCATACCTGCGTGAGACGGGGTCTCCAGTCAATACAATCGAGGTAGAAGAACACAACTCGGTTAAATGAAGGACAACAGTGGATGACGTTGATAATAATGATCCTCTTTCCACATGATCTGATGGCATTTCTTGATTCAGTTTGCTCCTGTTTTAAGATCAAATAACAATCAGTATTTGCATCAAAACTGAGCTCCTCTTTCAGGATGACCCTTACACTCCCTTAATGACTTTTAATGTCATAGCTTTATGACATTAAAACATTTCATGGCCTGATCCTTGTAGCATGAAAACTGAAAAGTAGTGAAGTAAAAAGCAAAGTTGGCAACGTTAATATTCATGCTTTTTAATATCTTTCCTCTACAAAGTATGTGCAAAGTAATTTGACTCATTTATTCAAGGGGTAGCTCAAGCTCTCTCTCCCTTTCTCTCATTTCCCTCATCAGTTGCTGATTAGCCCCTTGGGTACTATTCAAATAACAGTCCATAATAAACTTTTCACATGTGTGGATCCGCAGTATCGCCTATAGAGTATCCTATTAGAGATTCATGACAGACTGTGCACGAGGGAAACTCAGCACATTGGGTTACTAGGCAGAATATTGCTTTTTCAAAACCTATCTCCCTCTGTTTTGGTCGCTAGATGGAGCTCCAGACCCCCGCACGTCCTCCCTCACCGCTCCGATTGCTCTGTTGGCGTGAAATGAGATGGGGTCCCCGACTCAGCTGTCTCCTAGGCAACCGAGGCTGGGGACAGGGAGAGGGCAGCGTGTCTGTGTGTGTGTGAGTGTGTATTCTTAACCATGTAAATGATTGTTAATGTGTGTTTGGAGTGGACCTCCACAGCCGATAGTGGAGTTCAGGAGGATTTCAGAGTTGATGTGACATTATAGTTGAGTTTGTGTGTGTGAGTGAGCAAGGATGACCGTGATGACGATGAAGCTCAGCAGTGACCTTCAAAAGGATAAGGATGGATGCCCTTAACACTGAAAATCCAGCCTCGGATCATAGATTCTTTTTGATATTTATGATGACTATGAAAATAAAGCTGACTTGAATTTAACACTAAACTGCAAACCTTAACATCTAAGAAAATGTTTTTTTGCCATTAAAATGTATATAGTAAGTAATAACTTTATTTATTTATTTATTTATTCAATCTTTCAACACCTATGAAATGCATTAATAGGAATCTGATAACAGGTTTTAAAGTGAAAGGCTAAGTGGAAATAAGATGTTTTCCAGTGATTTTTAGTTTTTAAGAGAATGTCATGCCCAATCGCCAAGGTCTAATTATGGTTTTAATGAGAGGTTGTATTTCTTTATCCCTACTGAGCCTAAATCAATGTTTCCCTTGACGGAAGAGGAAATTACACTCTTTCCCATGGAAAAAGAATGAAGAAAAATACCAAAAATAACATAAATAAGATATTATACTCTGACCTGTCATTTCTGCAAGTCAAATAGAAAATAATACAAGTTATTGTACTTTATCATCCCAATAAAACTTGAAGTCAAGGTATATCCAACTGCCCTTAAAATGCAAAAACAAAACTGAAAAATATTAAAAATCCTTTTTTAAATCCTGGAATAATGTGACTTGGCCATCCACATCCATTCACGTTGCAAAAAATGAACTTATAAATTGAAGAGGAAAAGAGGACAGCTAATATCAATGCAGGGTTATCACAAATCTCATGAATAAAAACATTCAAGCGCATATGAGTATATGAGACAACTGAATAATCATGATGTGTATTCTTGGTAAAAGATGACCTCAACAATATCGTTAATGACGGATCAAATCACTAAATCATGATGTGATTTTATTTTATGGGGAATTATTTGTGAAAAAAAAATTCAGGAAGAGGTCACTCCTGTTTGCCGTTTGCAAAGAGAGAGTCTATTCAGTTTTTGGATGCATGTGGAAAACTATATAACATTTCGAAACAGGGCTTAAGTGGTTTGCTCGTTGACCAGCTGCTGCAAAATGGCTTAAGACAAGTTTGATTTTGGTTAAAAGTTAACGCATTATGTTAGGTTATGCAGCTTGCTCCGAAGCTGAAAGGTGAGTCAAGAAAGTCACAAAAAGACAAACTCTAAAAGGAAAACCACAGTGAAGTGCTGACACACAGTGAGGGCTGAGAAGACCTGTGAGTGTTTAAATGTTGGACAGGTAGGGGGGGTTGTTAAATCCCAAAGGAGGGGGAAGCTAAGAGCAATCCAAGTCGCCAGCCACCCGCTGGACATCTGATTGGGTAAGCAGATGCAACACAGGTTAAGAGATCTGCAGCTGTGGCCTGTTTAAGAATGGAGAGGGAGTCAGGAACAGTGCTCTTGTCCAGTTGAGGCATTAGCTGACTGTGTGGGGCCCCTCGGTACTGGGCTGCTTTCCTGGACTGTCAAAAAGAATATCAGAGGCTCTAGTAAGTTGTTGGCAGACACTGGTGCTGTCGCCGATGCAAAAACCGTTGCTTGAACCTTACATATGTGATGCAGGCTTGGGAACTCAGGTTGCTCTAATCTGCACAGTGGATGAACTAACTTTACAGGTGGAGAGTAGGAAGAGGACCAGCAGCCTCCAGTCAGCTTGGAGTGATGGAGTCAAGAAAGTGCAAGAAGCAGGACCAACGTGAAGCTTGACAGAGTCCTTGAGAGAAATTCATCACCAAATACCAGGGCTCTGCATGGATACCCAATAATCGCTGTTAGAAAGTTCTTTCTTAGGACTAAGGGTTCATTAAAACAAGCAAAAGTCCCTTTCAACTTCTGCAAATCCTCACTGTGAACCAGTTGTTTGTTGGGTTGACATCTGGATCACACCGCAATGATTCAGACACAGTTGTGGAATTGCTCTTTACCAGATAGACATGTTGAAAACAGGAAAGCGGTCAGCATCGTGGATGACATGAAGGCAAGTAAAAAGATGGAAACCAACATGAGTTTTGAAGTTCAAGTAATCAGTAAAACAGATGTGTCAAAAGCCAGGCAAAAAAGGGAGGAACCAGGAAAATGATGAAGATCAAACACAAAAACCAGGAGTTGTGGAAGAAATCAAACACAGAAAGCAAAACAGAAAGTTTGAATTTTAATATAACACAGAATATAACAAATAAAACCAAGAATAACCAACAAGCGGCATATACTGAGTAATTCCTGCTTTAAAAGAATTGGGAGCTGTCTATTTTTTCACATTAGGAGAAAAAAATGCCTCTCGTTATAAGTTCATGGCATCATGGCTCCAACATCACGCTCCACAGCCACCATCCCTCATCTATCTTAAAATAAACCACAACTCTTTCTTCCTGTGATACAGCTGATGGTGAAAACACGCAACGACACACCTAACATGTGTAATGGCTTCTATCTAAAGTGAGATATTCACATCCTGGTAACACCAGCTCCCAGAATAACTGCAACTGAAACTAAACAGTCAGTTTCAGTAGATGCATTTCATCCAAACCTGAAGCTGTCCGGGAGACAGCTCTCAAACTTCTCAATTTTGTGTCGTGGCTATTTTGGTGACACATTTCTGAAGCTCTTAATTTGCTGGTTAGTTTACAAATGCAACAGTAACACGCATCAGTGTCTGACATTTCCCCCAGTTTGTGTTTTCTGTTCTGCCCCGCCTGTCTTCCATCTGCCCTGATTGTTCACACCTGTGTCTCGTTACCCCCTTGTGTATATCTACTCTGGTCCTTCCCTTGCTCCTGGTGGTTCCGGCCTGTGTCCTTGCCCCCATGTGTCCTTGCCCCCATGTGTCCTTGCCCCCATGTGTCCTTGCCCCCATGTGTCCTTGCCCCCATGTGTCCTGCCTCCATGTGTCCTGCCTGTTTTTTTTTCCCTTCCCTCCTGTTTGTAACAAAATCTTTAACTTTTTTTTTTTTTTTTTTAACGAAGACAGACTCGCGTATCCGGTAGAAGCATCTCAGACTCTGCACCTGGTGGTCTGGCTGGACTCTCCACCTTGAAGAAACCTCCATCAAACAATAGTTTCCAACATCTGGGCACCTGGCTGGGGTTGGGGCTCCTGAGAGCTCCCGTTGTCGTCAATTTTAACAGCGTCCTTGGCTGCCTGCTGTTTGGAGACTTGGCAGCTGCTTTGGTTCCGTTATATTGACAGGTGCAGCTGATGGTTTCTTCACGAGCCAGCGCCCCGGACCCGGGTCCCCCCCCGCAGCCAGCGCCACGGACCCGGGCTCCCCCCGCAGCCGTCTCCTCGTATCCCGAGTTCGCCGGCACCTCGTATCCCGAGTTCGCCGGCTCCTCGTATCCCGAGTTCCCCGCCAAGTCGTCCGAGTTCACCGCCAAGTCGTCCGAGTTCCCCGCCAAGTCGTCCGAGTTCCCCGCCAAGTCGTCCGAGTTCCCCGCCAAGTCGTCCGAGTTCCCTGCCAAGTCGTCCAAGTCGAGTTCCCCGCCCCACGCCCGATTCGAGTGCCCCACGCCCGATTCGAGTGCCCCACGCCTGAGTCGAGTTCCCCACACCAAGTCGAGTTCCCCACACCAAGTCAAGGTCCCAGCCCCACGCCAAGTCGTCCAAGGCCCAAGCCTAGGCCTCGTGGACGACCCCCCGAGCTGTCTGCCCGGCCTCGTGGGCCACCCCCGGAACTGTCTCGCCGGTTTGCCCGGTCCCGAGGAACTTTGGCCGTGTGTTGGCCTGTGTCCTGCCAAGTTTTCAGGTTTTGCTCCAGTGTTTTGTTAATCCTGCTCTGCAGCGTTTTTGGTTCTTGACTTTTTTTTAAATAAACCCTTTTTGCTGAACTCCTGCCTCTCGCTCTCCTGCATCTGGGTCCTCATCCAACCACTCTGTGACAATAATCACTTCAAAAGATATTATATACATAAAATTAACATGGTATAATATACTGAAGAAAACAAGAAAAGGGGGGGGGAAATTAAATAATACGAAGTATTGGTGCTCCTTCCCTTTAGCATTTCAGAGAATCAACCCACCTCTCATCAGGGCTCCCATGAATCCTTCCAGCTGATTAAACTTGATTATGAACCTAAGTGGCAAAATAAATGCAGAAATAAAAAGACTGAAACTTACATTTTTTCCTAACAAGGATGGGTCCCGGCTCAGCTCATTGTGATAAACTCCAGACAAGCATTAACGCACTTCGAGTCCTCGGGAGACACTGCTCAAGTAAAGATCATGCCCAGCCTTGACTCACACAAATGCATGAGTATGTTTGTCCACATGTCAAAAACCATAACACCAAATGAACACCAAAACTTTCACCAAACTGGGGCTGTAGAGAAACAGAGAAAAGCCATGTGACCAGTTAGGGACTAGGATCACTGCAGTCATTATGAGGCGACGACATATAGTACTTAAAAACAGACATTTGTTTCTAAGTAAACACAAAAAGTAAACAGTCAACGAAGTTCTTGAAAGCATTAATCAGCATCTCTAGCATTAACGATGATTATGAAGACTGATTTCTCCCTGACTTTTCTATGCATTAACAGCAACACATTTTCTTAAACATCATATGGTATTTAGCCTAAGTGCTGCTGACTGTGTAAAATGTCAGCCTCCCAGTGGTATGTGAGAATTTGCAGACACTCTCACATGTAACAAACTGCAGACAGTCTCAACCTTTCTTTGAATAATTTCAACACAAGGCCCACTCACACATTTCTTTGAGTTTTCAGAGGCATTTTTATCTTTGAAAGTCAGCTATGAAGCCAAAATAACTAAAAGAAAATGGACTCTTGGTGGAAATAGTTGTAATCAACATGGAGAAAAATGTATTTGCAGTTGTTTTCCACTGCAATATCCTTAGTTCAATTAGATGAAACACAAATACAGAGTTCTTTAGGATTGATGGCACATGTATATTTTTCTAAAGTTTAAAAAGTTTGTGTAATATCATGCATCATTTGAAATCATGTTTGAATGTCCAGAAGTCAGGGGGGTGCTGCTGTGCCTTTTAGGCGTTAAAATGGTCTAGAATGGCAGAGTCGGTATCATGACGGCTGATTTCAGTGAGTTGCAGAATCACAAAATATAAAATGCCACATTGGGCAGGAATCACATTACCTTTGAGCCAGCATCATTTAGCAGGAAGAGTCTGACAAACAAGCATCCTCAAATAAAAACTAGTGAGGGGTCAAGGTTTTGGCTACTTGTGATCACTGAAGCGGCAAATGCCACCCTTCTGAACAGGCTGCATGTGTATCATTAACTAACTCTCAGATGTAAATATACCTTTTTACCCTCTCTCCTGATTGGGTGGACAGAAGTACAAGACTTGATAGGTGCAGTGATGTCCTGAGCGGGTCGACGCCTCTGTGCTGATTATTTCTCAAAAAGAGGGATCCCTCAGAGCGCTGCATGTCACAGTTGGCACAGGAAAGCCTGAGCCCTGCACACTTAATTAGAAAGGCTCTCTTGGCATTGGGCGGGAGGGCAAGCACAGTGACGACTCATCAGCATCACCAAGGTGTGGCTCTGCATGCTTGCCACACTGCACATCTTAAACTTAACAGGGCAGCGAGGGGTGGAGGGGGGTTAATGTAGTTAACATGCATGAGTTTAAAAAGAAAAAATCTGTCCATCTATCTGTCTGATGCAGCAGGACACAAACACAGACACAGATAGTGTGCTGAGCACATGTGATGCTACAAAATGGTAAACCTCACATGCTCCACGTGGTTGCGGTTGTCATTCAGGTCAATATGCAAGACTGAATGAAAAAAAAATGACTGTTGCTATGAAAAAAGGGAAAGTTGAGCGAAAGAGTCTGGAAGAAACCATTCTGCCGTGATCCCTTGGTGAGCGAGGAGCCCACCCCACCTCAGCTGTAGTGAGGAGAGCCCAGCCCAGGCAGCCAGCAACCAGCGCGTCTCTGCCTGCCAATAGGCATGCTCGGCTCGGGATCCGCGCAGTGAAGCTGGGCGCAGGGAACTGCGGCGGCCGCGCCAAGCTTCTCCCCAGGTACGTGCGTCGCTACGCCCTTCTTCACTTTTCTTTTTTCCCTTTTTTTTTTTTTTTGGGGCATCATTGCTGCACGCAGGTTACCGCTGCACCGACTCTGGTTGATTTCTTGGGAGGGGTTGCTGTCTTCTCCACTCCCCCCCCCACCTCTCTCTATCCACCTCCACCCCTCCTCCCCATTTCCCCTCATATTTTGCGCTTGCACGTAGCCCCGGTGGAAGGGCAGGTCCGGGTAAACACTCGCAGGTCCGGGTAAACACTCGCAGCAGCGGGGACGCATCTGCACAAGCCTCCCCCTGCGCCGGAGCCGGAGCCGCTGCTGGAGGCGAGGCGGAGGCTCGCCGCCTGCGTGCGTTTTTATGTGCAGAGAGAGAGAGGGCTATGATTTGGCCATTTCCAAAACATTACCGCTCAATGCATTTGCAACTTACAACGTGTGCAGGTAGATATTTATTTATTTATTTATCTATCTATTTATGTATTTATTGCGGATAGGCGCTGACTTGCGGCATGCACTGCTTCAAGCAGGCATTGAAGGATGATTTGAAAAAAAAAAAAAAAAAATCATTTCACAGCTGTCAATTTCATATAGGCTGAGCCATACAACACTGCAGTGGTCTATGGCAAGGCTGGGTCATGCCGTATCTATAATGCATAATGTCTCCATCACAACAGTGATATTTTATTAATACGCGTCCAATGATACTAGGGATCTATTTCAAATCAGTATCCATTCATATTTTCAGTTATTGATGGGGATGAAGAATGCGTTCTTCATTGCATGTGTTGGACTTAATTAAAAACATGCTGAACTTGTGTTTTGAGTGAGTTTGCGGATCAGTTTTTTTTCTTCTTCTGATTAGCCTGATTTGTGGCGCTCTGCTCTCCCTGTCACTAGGTAAGATTTAGGTACACTCCCTCAGCAGTTAGGGTGGTGCTGCCTGCTAGTGCTGATGTGTTACAGTGGCCACTACCTGTGCATGCAGTCTTCTCGGCCTGGCTGTGCAGGGGGAGGGGGTTCTGTCCTGGAGGGGTTTTTGGGTGGGTCAGAATCAGTAAAACATTTTTAATGCATTAAACTTAACACTTAATTCCTCTTTGCGCCCAAGTTCAAGTTGTGTTTGAATGTTGTGGGGGAAAGTTCTCAGTAGATGCTCCTTGCAGGAAAACAGACAGAACCAAATGTGAACAACTAGTAATTGTAGTAATTATCAGCTTTTGAATGAGTTGAGCAGCAACTTTGACATCAGTAGAGCATAGTGTCCGTCCTTAGCGAGAAAGCGTCAACATCCTTTGGCGTATCAGCATTGGCTTGTAAAGAAACGTTTGTTTTGTAATTATTGATGGTAATTTTGTTGTTGCTATGCAAAAAGGGCTCATGTGCCATATTTCCTCTGCAATCATTTGAAGCTGTGACCTTGTCAAAGAGCAGCCAGTATTTGTCTGGTTATCTGGGCTTCTCCCAGATAAAACTCTGTCTTAACGTTCCACATGGATCCATCCTCACTGATCAGGACTGATTTGGATAATTTAAAAAAGACCTTGATCTTTTTTCTTCCCTTTTTCCCCCTGCATTTACCAAACTACTTATTTGCTCCACTTGAAGAGCCAGGAATAGTTTAAGGACTTGTACATCAGAAGCTCTGATTTCAGGATGCTTGATGATTTTTCTTTTTTCTCTTTTTTTTTCATGTTATTCTGGTCCCGGCTTGTCTGGTCAATAGAGGTGCAGTTGCATTTATGAACTGGCTAATCTGTTTCCACACATGTTGTCCTTGAAAATATGTTCAGTGGAGATTTTCTGCTGAGCGTTACATACATCTGAAAGTATTAATTATCTCCAAGCTACATGCTGATGGCTGATCTCGAGTATTGCAGTGAATCTTGCGGTATGATGTGAACTCCCACAAAAGGGGCAACTCTGAACTGCAAAGTAGACAAAGTTGTGGAGAGAGAAATGTTAAGGTCACCGTAAGGTCAAGAGAAAACAGAAATCAGCAAATCATTTGAATACAACATTCTGTTATTTACTGGATGCTCCGAGATTTTTAGTTATATAAAATGAATAATATTAAGTATAATTAAATTTGTTTGCAAGTCTTGGATGGAAAAAGATAATCAATGGACACTATAAAGGACTCCTGACCATTTACAGTGGATTTACAGCAGTGTATTAGTGTATTTCATAATACATGTTAGATTTACATTACTTGCATATAAATCAACGGTTAATGCCAGCACTTAACAACAATAGATAATTGTAATTTGTCAGCATAAGACAGTATTCTCTGACAAACAACACCCCATCCACACTCAATCAAAGGCAGCATAAGTGGAGTGGGTTGCTGGATTGATGAAGGTCTCAAATAACTTTGGGAGTGAAAAACGATATAACCTGCAAACTGTTGGAAGATTTAGCACATATCTCAATGTCTTCAAGTCAAATAAAAAGTTAAGTTAGTGCATAAAGTTTTTTGTATTAACAGAACTGCTGGATTATGAATGCAGTGACCCGTTTTACTCATAACTACACAACATAGTGGTCTTATAAAGTAGCAATGCTACTTCTGACCACACGGGGGCGTTTGGCTCTGCTGTGTTGCCATTGACAGCATTTTGCCAATGAATGGGGACGGTCTGGCATTGCGTGCATTTTGTTGCTTGTGTTGACACGTCAATTGGCCGAAACGCAAAAGCAACTATCTGCAAAATTATTTAAAAAAAAAAAGGGAAAATCTTCTAATCTCCACTTTGCAACTAATCGAGTCGATCTTGTTAACACATAGTAACATTTAAAAAGTGTATTTTATCACTTTCAAATCAACCATAACATGCCATAAAACAACATAAAATTACATGAGAGTATGTTATGCTAAAGTAAAAAATACAATAATGTACGATTAAAATAAATTATAGCTGCATTACAGTAAAATATTGTAGCCATACACATGCAGGTGTAAGGAGGCTATTTTTGTGTGCTAAGACTGTAACCAAGAAAATAATAAAATTAATCTGCTGATAATGTTGAGACTGAAGAAAATAAGTTTTATTTGAGTTTATTTATGGCACAGTTTTTAAGTTGTATGTTTGATTTAACATTTATTGATGGAAACGCTTTCTAACCACATTAACATACAGTGATTTCCAAAAACCTGCAAAAAAGAAGGATCATTTCAACATTCATTGATTCATTCATTCGTTCATTCATTGATTGATTGATTGATTGATTGATTCATTGATTGATTGATTGATTGATTGATTGATTCATTTATTCATTCAAAATAAAGCCATGTTACTAGAAATAATACAATAATTTTCTTTAATATCTGGGTAGGGTTCTTACTGTAATGGGTTGATTTTAGCACTCAAGTATAACAAAATGACAGATGACTGTCTAAAATGTGTCTCTGTAAATGTAAGAGACATTTTGGGAGCAGGTAATTTGTACTGAGAACTTTCTATAATCTCCAAATATTTATAGTAGGAGATGTGTTCTCCGCTTTAAGTCTATTATAATGCAAATGTGTTGTATTGAACATCCTTCAAGTGCAAATGAAAACAAATCCACCATCCAAATGTCAATATGAGTTGCCAAAATGCTAAAGTGTGCAAAAACTTTGATCAATGTATATCCGTTTTTATGACGTCCAATGCTGTCTCCAGGCAGAACAGACTGTAAGTACTTAGTGTGTCAGACAGGTAGCTGCGCTTGTGCATTCACATGCAAGCACACAAACGGATAAAAGCAACAAAAGGAACTTATCAGAAGGATGCATTAAAGCCGCCTTAAGATGACCTTCTTCTTGTTTTGTGTTCATGCTGCAGTATAGTTAGAGCTGAAACCAAGTGGATTATGGAAGAAAGTGTTTGCCAACAACCTGAACTGTACCGTAGTTTGGTTGCTGTTTGTAGGTGGTAATGGTATGCAGCGTTACCTGTAAAGTTTTGGTTTGGATGTTTCTGGTTGTCAAAAGTGTATGATTCACAGTAGATCAGTAAATGAGCAAATTATTAGGAGCCTGATAGAGTACACTGGCAGGCTTTCAAAAGATTGATATGAAAATAAATGTACAGAGCATCTGAAGTAGGAACAATTTCACAATACAAAGATAAAAAATAATTAAAATTAATGTTAGTGGTTCTTTTACTATTTATTATACCATAAATTCTTTACATGTTTTATATGTTCATTTAGTTTTTTTTGTCAACACAGCAATTTAGTATTCATCTTCGGAGAAGACTTTATGAATCAGCAGCTGAATCACTTTAATTACATGTAGTAAATGTGTCAGCTTTTCTGAGCCATTACAACATAAGAAATACTGCCAACTCACACCCTCGGAGCATTTTTAGACACAGCCCACTGTCCATTATCAAAGGAAGGGAAGTATTCTTTGTGTAACATAATTGGTATTGAATTTTACCTTTTCCCCCCTCCCTGTGTGTTAAGACAAGCAGATGATTTACAGCTGTATGAAGGCGGCATACGCTGTAACTATCCCTTAACCGTCAAAACGGCCGCTTATCTTTACCTTAAGTGGAGGATTTATTTTTCCTTTTCTTTCCCCAGTTTCTGTTAATGTATGTATAGTGTTTGTATATGAGAGGAAGAACAGCATTTAATGTCACTCCATATACAGCCATGAGTGTCAGGGAGAATGAGTGATTGTAATGGCGGGTGATGAATGTTCAGAGTACAACCTGCTTGTGTTGAGGTTCAATCAAATTTTCCACTGTACTGCTGTCCGACAAAGGGCAAAGAAATCATTATCTGGCCGGTGATTTAATAGTTTGAAAACAGCTCTCAATTATTAAATTACTGTTCAATTGTCAGTTATTTTTGGACACTTTAGAAAGATGATAAAAGGCTTTATGGGAGCCAAACAGGGAACTCCTGTTAAATTCATTTTCTGGTTTGTACCGTCACACATGGATTCTCTACTGTTGAGATGATTAAACTGGAACAGAATCAATTGATAAAAAGGAAAAAGAAGGTATCTTAAATTTGTTAGCGTGCACCCTTAGTAGCTTTGTTTTTCTGGGTTTTTTTTTAACTGTATGTCAAGCACATTTAAGCAAGTGTTTGGTATAGCACGTGCATAAAAACAATGCATGAACACATCTTATAAATATTTGTTTTCTGATGTTAGATGTTGTGTTTTTTAAATGATGCAGTGTTTTTAAAATGACTCACATTCGACCCAGGTGCATGCTTTCACATGTTACCTGCCTGTTTTCTCCTTAGTGATGGCTGCTGCTGAGCAACGGTGCTCCAGCTTCCACCAGCAGCACTGCGCATAAGGCAGCACACCCACCTTTGCCCTCCCGCCCTGAAGTGAGAGAGACACCACCATGTATAGTGTGGAGGATCTCCTCATTTCGCATGGATACAAACTGCCCAAGAGCGGCCCTCCATCCGCCACGCCTTTCGAGAAGCGCCCCGCTGAGTGCCAGCATGAACTTGTGGACAACAGGGCTGGCCGGGGGACGCTAAATGGGAATGAGGCGGACAGGGGTGCGTCCATCACAGGCATCTACAGCACCAGGCAAGCGCTGGTGAAGGCCTACCCCACCGCTGACAACGAGGGCAGGGAGAGGAACCAAAGGAGAAAAGAAATCGGCATTGGTATCCTAGGTGACGCTCAGCCCTTGGGTGATTCGCTTGCCACAGATAGTGGGTAAGTGTGTTTTTTTCCTCTCTTTTGCAATCCCCCACACCCTTTACCTTCTCTTTTTTCTTCTCCCCTCTTGTCATTGGGGCCCTTCAGTATTGCATGCAAAACTGAGTCTGCACTGCGCAGGGTTTTTTTTTTCCCCCTTCTCCTCTCTTCCCCTCCTTACAGAGCTGCAGAACGCTATGACTGCAGCACAACTGACATATCTTGTAGTGGAATATGAAAACATATACACACACATATATATATATATATATATATATATATATATATATATATATATATATATATATATACATATATGAAGGCACTCATTTGAGCTGATTACATGCCTGCACAAGGACATGGCTTGTGTCTCCGTGGTGCCCACCCATGCACTGGTATCATCTCCGCAGCCTCTACCAGGCGGCCAGATGTAAACAGCAGCACTAGACTGTGAGCAAACTGAGGAGGACTAAACATGCCTCAAGACAGGCGCGTAATCACTCCATTGTAAACACTGGCACACTGAATCCCACCCAGCACGTGCTCAGTGATGTAAGCATGTTGCTGGGCAAGTATGCACAGCGCAGCTCCCCTCAGCCATACAGTGGCATATGCTGCTGAGCTTGATCCATTGACTTTGCTGCTAAAATGAATAAGTACAGTGACTAACAGTAACTTAGTGCAGATGGAGCTCTTAAGATTCATTTGTCTTATCTTTCATAATTTAGTAACCTGTATTTGTTAGAAAATTCTATACTGATTTGTGTTTTTTTTTTTTTTTTCTTATGGCATGAATTTTATGTAAAGGCACTGGAAACTGCAGCTTACACACACAACCTACCTATGTATGACAGAATGTCATCAGGATGACTTTGCTTTAGAATTAGCTTTGATGATGTTCTTAGATACAGCTTTCGCTCCAAAACATTGTTTGACAAAAATGTGTTTTTTTTTTCTTTCTTTAGCGCAGTTGGAATTCTGGCCATTTTCTTCATCTACAAATTCATAGCTTGAACTAAAGTCATTCTTAGACAACACTGATTCGTCCAGCTTTGTTGGAGCACTGTTTTAAATGTTGCAAACGTACCTATGTTCATGCTACCAACGCAAATCTGATTCTTAGTATAGCTTTCATAATCCGATCTTTCTGCCTGACTGTTTACATTATATACTGCAAGCGATCAGATTTGAAATGTGTATTCGCCCTGGCCTTCCCTAATCCAGATTGTTGCTATGGTAACCTGCATGTATAGAACAGATTTGAGCAAACTAAAATTGAGGGTGGTGAACTGGATAAGCTGAAACGGTTATGACAAGCTGAGGTGACAAGAAGGTTCCAGAGAAGGAGGCTGCATCTGTGTATTGTGTACTTTATTTTTATGCACCTGTCTCCACCACAAAGGCAGTGTAGTGGGATGTATAATGCGGGCAGGTTAGCTACTGACCAGCTTGTCCACTAGCTTTCCCTCAGTCTTGGAACGTAGCCAATGACCAAGGGACAGCTTAGTTATCCCGTAGTCGTTGCCTTTGTTCCAAATGGTTTACTTTCTTGAGTACACTCAAACATTGTTTACACAAGCTATCTACATGCGCAGCCTGCAAATGAGTGCTGTTCCAGTGTATAAATGCCATCGTGCTCTTACCAGAAATGATGACGGCGAGAGATCTGCTTCAGGCGTTTTATCCAAGTTACCACTTTGATACTGTAAAGATTTGACTTTTCATCAATTATAAATTCCAAACAAACTGAACTCCATTTTCAACATTATATGCAGTTACATGTGTAATATCAGCTCTCTTTTATAAGAGTTTAAACTGTGCTGTCATTGCCACTGAACACGGACTGCAAACCTCTCCTGTATGTCAAGGTTGCCCATTTGTCATCATGCAGGGCTGTTCTGCATGTTTTAGACATTTCCCTGCTTCAACACAATTGCTTCAAAAGAATGACAAGTGACAAGAGATGACAAGCTGCTGATGATCTACTTGTTTCAATCAGGTGTGTTGAAGCAGGGAAACATTTAGAATATGCAGGATATTGCAGCCAAGATCCGAATTGAGCAATCCGGCTGTAAGTCAACAAGTTAATCACGATTGAGTGCGCGGTGTACATTCAATTTTCCGAGAGTTTTGACTTTTGAGTACTTCTTAAATACGTACTTTGCAAAGTGAACACACTTATGTACTACTCAAAAGTACAAGTGTGGTATTGTAGGTGATTTGGAACAGAGTGTTGTTTGGGTCACATTGTGAATGACACAAAAGCAGGGGATGAAAGTTGGTGGGAACTGCCTGGAAATATGTTCTTATGACTATAAACTAAAGCTAAGCAGAACTATTGACTATTGATGCAATACATCGGAGAGAGGTGCTTACAGGGTACAACGTATGCTTATGGAGTTTTGTTTCCCATGACGCTGTAGATATGCCGTCATTTTGATGCTAAAACTTAACCAGGCTATGTATAACCACCTCTCCCATGAAAGTTTAAACAATTATACTGAAACACCATACTTGCTTTATACAAGATTCTTATACTCCAAAAGACAAGATAATCAGGCGTCACCTGTATTGACATGTGAACCAACCCTACAGAAAAAAAACTTCCAGACAGGTCTCTAACTGTACACACAGTCTGACTCAATACAATGTCAACAACACCCCCCCCCCCCCCAAAACTGTTAGCAAAGGAAAAACTGTACCTTTTATGAGCAAGAAATCTACATTTCCCCCTGCACAAAGATTTTTTGAATCCTATTTGAGTGACCAGATTGTTAAGATTGAGACATCTGTGCAAATCTGACAAAATGTCATTTTAAACCACCTTCATATGGGGTTTGTATCTGAATTTGACAAATCTGATTTCATGTGTATTTTTTTTTTTGGGGGGGGGGGGGGGGGGCTTTTCTGACTGTCAACATTAAATCTTGGTATGCTACAAAATGGATTTAGTTTGGCAATTACAACAAAACCATAGTTGCCATATTAATTATTGTATATCAAGCATTTTTTTTTAATTTGCACAAACGCTCTTTGTAATTGTCCACTCTAACAATCAGCAATGCTCCTTTGTCTGATTTCTCCAGAATTACTTTCAGTGGTTGCATAGTAAAGCTGACTAAAAATGTAATCTTTATCGTATGTATTGTTCAGTGATCACTGTATGTATGTCATACTGTAATTCTTTAAAGTGCGTTGTTTCATCTTGCCAAGTGAGGTGATGTGATAAAATAAACCAAGGGACAGAAGCACTTTCACTTTTACATCTGATTGGGTAATGGGATGCTTTTTTTCTCCCGAGACTTAAAGAGCCATAGTCGCTGGCCAGATGACCAGCTTCCAAGATAAGGTCAGCACAATTTCATATGCAGATCATATTGCAGTAGCATCAAAATTTCATGGTGTCTTCAAGGGACTTTAGAGCCGCTGACTTAAGCACTTCTGTCTCATATATGCTGGCTCTCCTTGATTAAGTTGTGTTGGAAAGCCAATACTGCCAAAGCCAAAATACTTGCATTGGACAAACATGGACATGTCACTTTTAATGTTTAACATTCATCAAAGCTCAAGGTGTTACTTAATTAATATCAATTTGGTTGAAAGTTAGATTGGCTTCATATTTCTTATAAAAAACAAGAAAAATCAATATCAAATAAATAGATTATCATTAAAACAGAGTCAGAAGAGTTGTAATATTTTTTGTTTAAGAAAAATCTAATTGGAGTCAAATTAGTATTAGTCAACTTGACCCTCGTCCTGTTACCGAAGCAGATTTTTAAAAATTAAAACTGAACTTTTTGTCTTTATAGGTTCTACGATGTTCCTAGTTTAACTTATTCAGAGCCACTGAGCCATGATGAGAGGGATATTTCCTACTGGCGGAGGCGGGGCCAGGACTTCAGTATCCTTCTGGACTATGCTGATGGCAGAGAGCTAAGGGCCTCCGCTGGAGCATGGAGGCCACAGGCCCTGATGACAGCAGAGGAATACAGGGCAGAAAGACAAGCGCAACAGCTATGGGAGGATATTTCCTGGTTAAGGGACCCAGACGCTGGCCCTGGTCATCTAAGGGTGACTGGGGAGAGAAAGTGCCAAAGCCTTGGTACAGAGGAATGGAGACCGGCTGTGGGCCTGGGAAGGCAGCTGTCAGATGGGGATGGGGAAAGGTGGGCGAAGGACCATTACCGCCTAAGGACACCTGAAGGTTTTTTTCACCCTAGAACTAAAGCAAAATCTCAGTCTCTCCCTCGAGTTTTATCACCTGAAGGAGCTGACAGCAGAGAGCTCATTCTATCAAGACCTAGCCTACCTGACAGACAGAGGATAAACAGCACTGTTTTCTCTGGCCCGTATAGTAGGTACGTCTATGGTGGCGTAAGGGACCGGTGGAGTAGGAATGTTGGGCCAAGTAGCCATGTTGTACTTTTACCAAAGCCCAGGTTCAGCAGGCCTTTAAAGCCTCCGTCATATGAGATTCACCAGCAGACTAGGGGTAGCGCAGAAATGCTTGCTATAGACCAGGGTGCCAAACAGAAAGACAGACCAATCTTTTATCCAAGGGGTGGGGACCTGAGACAAGACTATTTCGCACAACACTCTACCATCACAGGAATGGAGCCCCCTGGCTACATCCCACCGCCCTCTTACAAAAGGGCACTACCACCAAGAGCGGTTTCATTCAGCCGCCATGAAATGGCCAACTTAAGATGGAGAGCAGAAGCTTTGCATATGCCTCACTCAGATCCCGGAAGGTGGTTTTCCAGGCAGGGAAGTGGCTCATGGTTGGAACATCATGGAGAGCGTGTTGCATCCTATCGAAAACAGGTTTATTCTGGACATGAAGAACTACAAGCTCAAACTCGTCAATTACCTGCTGAAGATCCAAGAGTGAAGCAAATCTCAGGAGGGCCTAGCGGAAATTCTCTCACTGACTCAGACAAAATCCGTAACATCAACAAAGAGATTCCCTCCGCTAAGACTTTAGGACAATCTACAAATGATAGTGCCTTTCCTCCCCAACAGGGAGCAGCTGTTAATACCGAAACACGCAAAACAGCTCTCAATGACAATGACAGCAGTAACCGATGGTGCAACAGGGGTATACACAAAAAAAGTGACATTTTAGGTCCTGAACGTAGCCAATTTCTTCCTTCATCTATTCTTGGTAAACCACCCCCACCCCCATGTAAGCTGGCTGACCAGGGTGTTTCAGAAACTGTTACAGAGGTAAAGAAAGTGGAACAAACTGAGCCACCTGAGAAAGAAAAATCTAAGAATCTAAAAAAGAGGCTTAGTGAAACAATCTTTTGTTTGGTATCTGTCCCTGTTACACCTCAGCTCAGTGGAACAATTCGTGATCAGAATAATAACAATGAGAAGTCACCAGATCCAGCAAGCAGTCCTAGTGACAACAAAACTGGCCATTTAACAAACCAAAGTCTCCAAAGCACATCTTCAGCTGAAGCTGAGCTACAGGCCCTGACAGGTAGTATAGCGAGCAGCAAAACAAGCAGCAGAGCCAGCAGCAAAATGTTTAAGAAACTACCCTGTAGACCCCCTAAGATAAACCATTACAAGGAGCTGAAGTTGTCGGGAACCTGGCCTGCAAACCAGTATCGAGATCAGGAGACACAAACTAGCCCAGAAGCCCGAAAACCTACCCCTGACAACAAGGAAGCACAACAAGACCCTGTTCCTCCTGGCACTGAGGTTGCTCCTGATAGCAGTGGTGTAGCGGGCACTGCCTTTAGTTTTCCTATGAAAGGAGTGAAGGGCCTGAAACTGTCAAGTAACAGCGCCTTCTCTCTTACCTCTACCTTCTCCAGCACGCTGAGCTTGAGCACAGTTCAGCAGCCAGCAGTACCACCCTCAGGAAATGTAGAGGAGGCTAAACCAGCAGCAAACAGTGGGCAGGAGACTTTTGAACAACTGCGTCTAAAATCCACCACACAACGACCATGGGATGCTGTCAAAGAACTGGAAACTATCAAAAAAGAAGTCCAGGATGAACAGCAGCAGCAGATTAGCAAACAGCCCAGTGTTGACAAGTGCATAGAGGACCTCAATGAGGCATACAAAGACATCTTAGAGCTAGGCACTGCCAGCAATAAAGTCTCAAATGGTTCGGTCCAGATCCCATATGAGCGTATCAAAATCCGACTGACATCAGAACCTCTCAATAAGCCAAGCAGCCTTAGGCGCAGTGCAGTAAGCTGGTCTGTTGACCCTGAATACAGAGACGTAAAGAGCGCCTTCTCTAGGCCTGCAACAAAGTCAGTAACCTTCAGCAAGCAGCTTAGAGAAGAGCTCCCAGTCCCACCTCGGGAGACAGGCTTCAGAGAATACAGGGTTGTTGCGCACCTTTCACGTAGAAGGAGCAACGATGGCAGGACAGTAAAACTAGACCTGCCAGATGAGCCTATCGAGACACCACTTTGTGACTTCAGTCCAACAGCAAACACCACATCAGCTGAGGTGCCTTGGGCAGATAGACAACCCATGCAAGATGCCTCTACGCTCACTAGTCCTCCAGATTACGAGGACATCTGCCAGACTTTGCGTCAGTCTAAAGACCCAGCAGATGTTAATAGAGCATCTGCTGGCCATTCCAGATCTAATGACACAGAGCTTTCTCAAGATCTCAGTGCTGAATCTGAGGAGGACTGCCCGATTTGTAAAAGAGAGATGGAGAATCAGATGAGACAGGGTCCATTGCCTCCACTTCATGAGGAGAACAGTTCAGACAGCTCGGCCAATCAAAATGGCAGTCCACCACAGTGTGCTGCATTAGAAAGTCCTGCAGAAGATTTACAAACGTTAGAGCCAAATGACTCTAGTTTGAATCAGTCAGGTTCTGACCTTTGTGCTGAAACAAAGGACCAGAGCTCATTGACACAAGAGGGAGACTGTGAAAGATCAGGTGATGCTCAGACAGAAAACTCAGACAGTTCATGCACAGTTAATCCTGCTGACAGTATACCAGCAAATGAAGCTACAGAGGACCTTTCCTCCGCATCCACAATATTACCAACTGATCTGATCGCAGACACCCAAGTCACAGAGGAAGGAAGTTTGAATGAAACAGTAACAAAAGACGTAGAATTAGAAGAGAAGAAAGCTATTACAGGAGAAACATCTGAAGAAAGTCCTGACAAACAGACAGTTGACCAGAAAAGTACAGGGCAAGACAAAACAATACTTGATGACAAACAGGAGCAAGAGAAGAAGTCATTTGCAACCTCAGAGCATCGACTTGGTCTACGAACTCATCTGGGTCGAGATCATCCAGGGTTACCAGAGTTTCCACCAGATAGGCTGCCTCTTTCAGTTCCCCCTAACCTAGACCGAAGATTATCTCTTAGCCTTGAGGGGGAGAAAAAGACAAAGGGCCCTTCCAATCGAATTGAAGCACTGCAGAACAAGCTGGCTATTTCTCCAGGTCGGGTTGCAGTTGAACGACTGGCCAGGATGAGAGAGGTGGATGTTATATGTCGTGTGAGACGCCTGAGCATTAGGAGTACTGACTCTGGGGAGGGGGAGGCAGATGGGGAGGATGAAGAACAAGTGGAGGAGCTCCTCCAGATACCTCAGAAGGACAATGAGAACAATCAAGAAGTCACCCATACACAGCAGGTCGCTGATGAGACAGTGATGCAAGATGAGCAGAGGTCATCGCTCTCAGGTGAGAATAGTAATATTGGAAATCTTTTACATTCCACAGTTATATGCAATCTGTCAAATATCACACCTTTGAACATGTTCCTTCTGTGAAAATATTTAATGATGAAAACACATAAATATATTTTTCTTTACCGTCCTGTAAAATTGTGTTTTTGTTTTTTTTTTTACTCAAAGACCGATTACTACAAATATTGCATTTCCTGTTTTGCATCCAAAATATTTTCCAAGTTGGTCATTTAGATGGATGAAGAAGTACAATATTAATAATTTTTTTTGTAAATGAATAATTTTCTTTTTGCGTCCCAGAACCCCATGATCCCAGCCGAGGGGAAACAGTGTAGAAAAACTGCATCCATCATCTCCATCTGAGGTTTTTAGCTCCAACACTGTGACCTGGCTGCCTACTAGAATGCCTTCATCTCATCTTGACACAGAAATGGCCTTCTTGTCCGACAAGAGCATTGTGTACACCTTCACCCTCGGCGCTGCATTGACTACTAAGAGTGCTGTTCCACTGCCAAAGGGAGGCCCTATTAACTTCTTGGGCAACTTCTGCCCCAAATCCCTCCCTTGCCTTCCCAAACTGACTTCCCACCTCCCCATCTGTCCTCCATGCCCAGCCCCATCCTCTTATAGGGTTTCTACTTATTAGTCTTCTTGTAGCGGCTTGTCCTTTCTATTCTATCCTCCCTATGCTTTTCTCATTGGCAGACATTATGCAATTCTGTCATGCAAACTAGAGCTTCTGAAAGGCCCATAGCGAAAAGGTTGGTTTTTTTTCGCATTTTTGAACCAATGTGTTTGTTTACGGGGGAGCAGTTAAGGATATGAATGTAAGTGTTATGTTAAAGCTAGCTTAGACATGGAAGCCTATTGTGTTGCATTTAAATTACACCAAAATTACCTGCGTATCTGATTGTGGCAAGGTGACAGCTATTTTAGAACTGGACATCACTGTCTTTGGCTAAAGAACTGTTTTGATTTTCAGAAGAGGTAAATGCGCCTTTCTTTTTTTTAAGACTTAATTACATTGTACCCTTTCTCATTGCTTTTGTACACACTGCAACCATAACCCATAGATCTCTTCAATGAAGAGTGACTCTATACCACATGACATGATAGATCAGTAACCTATTATACGATACTGGTTCTGTGCAGGAGAGGGAGAACTGCCCTTTTTAAACACAGGCATAATTCCTGGATCAGGTGAAGTTTCTGATTAGTCCCTGATCAATTCAATGTATAGCTCAAATTTCCAGGTAATTTCAGGAAGCAATAAAGGCACAGATTGGGCTGGTGGTCAGTAACTTTGGTAAACATTAAAGATGGCTCTAGGGATTTTGAACAAGAAAAAAAAATATGTAGAGCAATATTGTTGTACAAACAGCCCAGTGGTGTAGTGGAGCTACCTGTAGGAACCATTGTCAACAATCTTAATGTGAACACGTCATTCAGATTATATTACAGGAAAATTTAATTGTGTCAGGGTAAATGGGCACTTAACATAGGGTGGGTGCTTTACTTCATGAAAAGATATTTATCTTCATAATTCTGTGTTGTAAAGAGAAGACATTTCATTGAGTATTTATTTTTTTTATCATCAAATTGTTAATCAGTTTGCATACTGTACAAAATAAAGTATATTTTAAATACTTTAAGAGAAATTTTGTATTTAGCCATGAAATTTTATTTCTCCTAATTTATATCAATCTGAAAGTATCACATCTGTGGATAGTATCATATTGAGAATATACATAATTTTCTAGTGGTTTAGAATCTATCAGAGCGTTATAAGAAGGGATGACCCCGTGGTGTGCCTTGAACACACGATCCGGTTTGAGTGAACGATGGGGTTCATTACTGCGAAAGTTGACAGGATGGAAACTTTATGAATGTGCCATGATTTCGTATTTGATAGAGCTTTTTCATACAGTAATTAAGTCAATGTTGGACACACCTTGTGATATATGAGACATCAATCCATCTAAACTGTATTTCCTATGTTGGTGGACAAACATGATCTGTGTCTTATCTTTGTCTTTGTATGTCTTCCAATTCATGTATTGTTATGTTGTCGTTCCTCAAAAACATGTTAACTAATAAAATTTTGGATATTTTTTCTTTTCTTTCTTTTCCACCCTTCTTTATTTCACTCCTCCTTCTATCTCTTTTCTTTTCCTTTCTCTGTTTATTTCATTCCACGGTGTGTAAAATGTTTCGCCATCACCAACACTTATTGCACTACAGAATACGATGCAGTATGCTCTTTTAGGCCACATATTTGCAAAATGTATGGACAAATTGAATTAAGTATTTTTATGAATTCAAAAATTCAATTCAACAACTAAATGAAAAATTAACAAAATTCTTGTGATTTAGTTTGCAACTTATGTGGTTTTTCTACATCAGCACTGTTGCATTGGTGTAATTTATTAACAACAGCGCTGTAGGACTTCATCACTAGTTAAATCATTCATTGAGTCTCCCTTAATTGTTATGTAGCATTTTCCAGTTGTAGCATTTTATCAACTCAGAACCTTTTCATGGTATTTTAAGCATTACTTGTATATTTGGACCACTCATGTCGCCTTATAATGTGTGCATATCATTATACTCCAGAAAATGCCAAATATTAATGTACTAAGCACTGTTCCATACCTGAAGTTTTCACAAACAACTTGCTGTCCAGCCATTCCTTTGGCTGGAGCAGTACAGTAGCATTGTGGATCCTTTCTGCTCTCCAAGCTGCTCATCTGGAACACAGGAACACTGATACAAAACTGTGAAGTTAAAAAAGGAAAGAAAAAAAAAGTCAAAGTGTTATTTTAATAAGTGCAAGGTTAGATTTGGTGTTTGAAGACAAGCCCATAGTCAGCATCACAGGGAGGACAAGCTGGCTCTGTCATATTTACCAACATATCTCATTCTCAATTCATTATGAGTATTAAAAGGCCTTGCATCGTTTTTGTGTTTAAACTGCCCCTAAAAACATTTAAATTACTATTTCAGTACATATCCTTCCCCCAACTCCCAATAATTGGCATGTCAGGTACACTTGAACATAGTGTCATTTGACTTTTTGTACTGCAGGTTCTGTGCAAACATGACTTAATTATGCACACTTGTAATATTTTATATTTTCATATGAGATTTAAGTGCTTTTTGTACTCACAGACATCTTTTTTTCTTCCTTGCATGAAATGCAGGATAGAGGAGGAAAAAAAATGTTTTTCATAAAGTATATTTGCATTTGGTACTCCAGTAGTAAAAACAGTGGGCAAATATTATGTTTCATAATTTAATTTACAAAACTATGCCAAGTATTAAAAAGCTATTTTTAGAGTAAATCAAAAGAGAAGTCATTCATTTCTTTTCTTTAAGACATGCCTTTATCTTTGTATCTATGAATACAAGCATAATCCATAGTCATATGATTGTGCTACTGTTGTATGATACTGCAGTCTGATTCATAAATAAACTCTTTGCATGAAAATTGAGTTTGTGATCAATTACTGCTTATATATATTGGATATACCAGCACATATCCAGTGGGAAAATATATGCTTCCTGTTTGAAAAGTTTTGAATCGTCAAGCTTCTTTAGGATAGTACTGCATTACATTTAACTGCATAATTTTTCCAACTTCTCTATTTTTCTCAACATAGACCACTTTTATTGGGTTAGAAATGTTAAAAGAACAAGACAGAATATTATGTATATAAGCACAAATATCTGTGTTGAACAGGTGCAATCTTGTATACCATTTCAGTCCACTTACCCTGCCAGACTGTCACACTGTGGTCCACTTGCTGGATTAAAGCATTGGCAAAGACAGTATTTGAGCTGAACCTTGTAAAAGCCTCCCAGCATGCTCTCTGAGGTTTGGCGAGCATCCATCCTCCTCAAATTCCTCTGTACTCTCCCTTTTTCTAAACAGAGAGTAATAAGTCGGATCGGTACCCCCTCTTACGATGCTTTAATGATTCCTATACAGGCGGTATGCTGTGTTTTCACTCTTGTTCATGCAGACCCTGGCAGGTGCCTGACACAGCAGGTGGACTGAGAAGGGAACGAGTGTATAATGACTTGGGAGCCACTTAAAGCCTGTTTCCACTGAGCAGTATAGTGCAGTTTCGTGCAATGCGGTATATTGTTTACATTTCAATCATCAGAAACTGCAAGCTGTGACAAAAATAGCACAATGATATGATACACTTCAGGTGGTGGTACAACCACTGCAGTAAAATGATTGGTTGACCAAGGTGGTCGATTCTGTATGATATGGAGATAAACACAGGGTGCACTTTTCGGAAATCTTTTCTCAAACAAGGCTCAGCTTCGTCTTGCCAAGAACAAATAATACGGTATGATGTGCTGGATGTCCTTCACTGCTGTCCTTTCTTAAATGAGTTTGGTTCTTCTTTTATTTTACTGACAATACACACTGTGTTGCAAGTAAATTACCTAACAAAATGAAGTCCTTGTAGTCATGTACAGACAGTAGATTGACCAGTTGATCTATGTTCCTACCCTCCGCAAAGAGAGCTCCTTGCAGACAGGTAGAGAAGTTTGGCTATCTAAGAGGAACAAAGTCGCTGCTCTACCCCATCGTCGGGAACCAGCTGAAGTCATTTGGGCATCTGTTGAGTGTGGCTTAAATTGTAGACTCTGCTTTAGAACTAAAGAGCACTGACATTGAAATTGGAGGAATAGTCTGGCATCAACAATAAACATTCAAGATCCATGACTACTGGAAACCATAAATCCCATACCCATGCCATCACTGTCTAGTTCATGTTGTATGCTCTGGATCAGTACTGTAGGCCGTAAAAGTCTTCTGAATTTGGCTTCAATATGCCATTCCAATATGCCATGGTCTGGAATTTTAAGGATTTTTCTTTCCCCTTTTTTTACTAAAATATCTAATCCTGTTTGTCTATTGAGCGTTATGAACATTTTGTACCTCGTAAAACACCCTGTACTTGCAGCGGGGATGTCTTGTCTTTAGGTCAGACTTCATGATATGGCCTGGTCTCCATTGGGTCAGATGCTGTTTTGTTTTTTTTCATTACAATGAAACAGATTCTGCAATCATCCTCCATTGTTGTCCTCCATCCACTCCCTGGGGTTTTAGTGTGTTCTTTTTTCTCACAGTGCACCAAAATGATCATGTGTCAACCTTGAAACCCAGGAGATTTCACAACCATTCCCACCTTGATATCTGTGATGTGAATTTGCATGTGACTTCAACAGCTTAAACTCAAAACTTCCCACCAGGCATTTTGAACTGATGATGCATTCTGGATGGAAGGGGAAACTTCTTCAGAACAAAGTGAAGAAAGTCCAGTTTACTTTATTCCAGCCTTTAAGAGTCACATGACCTGGTTGGCTGAGCCCACACCTGTGTAACCTGGTTAGATTTGTTGAAAACCTTTAACAGAACGTTAAATAGATGGCTGTCATGCTAACTGCAATGTTAATTTGCTGCTTCAGTTACTTTATTGAGCAGCTCAAAGAATAATGTTTTTGAACTTATTTAAAGAAATGTTGCTGTAAATCTTTTGAAGAAGTCTTACTTTTGTTGCTAAACATAACTCAGTTCAGAGTCCTTAACAAGTGCCATTAATTGCTCTGCGCTACAATGCAAGCTGCATGCTAGGCCTCTTGAAGTGATAGAGACTATCTGCATCAGGGTTGGCCTCCAACATGGTCTCTTTTGCCATTTATCTTTATAAACAAAACAGTCAGTGTTTGTAACTATGTAAAGACATTTAAGATGTTCTCCATCCATTTAACAATCTTTTCTAACACAAACCAAAGCTCATTAATGTTTAATGTTATTAGAGCTATGCATTGTACAAAGCATTCTATAAACGTCTATGTAGTCTCTTAATATAACATACCTGTGTTGGACCTTCTAGTCCATTAATTGCCACCGATTCCATTGAAAGCAGGACCTGATCCCAGCGCCCCCCACCCCCCCGTTCCATGACTTTTGTTTGCTCTGTCAGGTGGAGATAGTTAGTCTATATTTAGGAGCAACAGACTCGGAGACCTTTTACTTGGGCTTCCTCTGGTTTAAGAAATACTTTCTATAGTTTTATCTGTATGCACTTTTGTATTTATAGTCTTTTAGACTATATTTATGCACTTTTATCAAGTTGTTAATTAATTAATTAATCATTTTTCTTCTTTTATTTTATTTTATTTCTTATTCGTTCATGTTTGATATCCTTCAAAGATAAAGTTTTCATTGTTTTTGACCCTGCAAATTATGTCATTTTTGTGTGGCCTCCATTTACCTTAATGAACTACATCAAAAGTGCCATGTGAAGGAATTAGACTTTACATTATTTAGAAATCAAACAAATATGTTGTGTTGAATAAAGCCAATGAAAATATTTTTGTGATGACTGCAGATGGACCGTCAAATCTTGTAGTACCGTCACTGTGTCACCAGAAAGGTTACATGACCAGAGCTGTGGCCATAAGATTGTTGGTGCCTGTTTCCCAAACATGCTGGTGGACACCAGGAGTGAGGGATCAAACTGAAGAAGGAGTCCTATCTGACTTTTTTGGGCTGTAGGACTCCAGAGGCAGCTCAAGAAGAACACAGCTTCAGCAGTCACTGAGACAAAAACATGGGCATGGGAGGAGTACAACTTCCAGACAGCTGTGTGGAAATTCTGGTCCACTATCCCTGGGCTCATTGGAGGGCAGCGGTGCACCAGCACCACTGTGTATGGAGTTGGGACGTTGTGAGTTGGTAGAACTAATACTTGGAAGACCTCCTCAATCCCTCCCTCCTACAAGGAAGAAGAATGCAGGGACTGGGAGCTGGACTATCTCTGAGGAAGAAATGGACACTATGCGCGATGGAGCAGAGCCAGAGTCTGCAATGGTGGGGACTTGTGTGTACAAGTGCACTTTGGGAGTTATTTGAGGTATCATACAGAATAATGTCACGGTCAAACTCAGTGTAAGTTGGCTGACTTAGCAGGACCCCAAACATCCTGGCATATCTCCTACAGAAGGACTTCAAAGACTGATATGTCTATTTATGAAAAAGTCTTATTCAAAATTAAACTCAAAAAACCATTTATGCTCCTGGGTGTGCTCTGTATCTGCCAGAGTTTCATTATCCAATCAAAAGCTTTATGTTTTAGTTTTTGCAACCAGCCAAAGAAAAACACACACTCACATACGCATACAAGGACACACACACAGGCCCTCCTGAGGGCATGTTAGTCCAGTATCCACCTACATACTTATAAATAAATGAACCAAATATACATAAGTAAAGGAAATTTAACTGAACATATAACTCACACTCCCTTCCAGACTTGATCCTGAGCTGCAGGAAACACGTTTGAGCTTTTTGCTGCCAAAGAAGATTAGTATAGTTTAACAAGTATGAAGAAACGGGTGGAGACAATCACAAGATCATGAATATTTCTGTTATTATCTTAATAACATTGTATTTGTACTGGCTTGTGACTTAGATTAAGACGTGCTTCCATTTCATGACCAGAAAACCAGATGGTTCACGTGCACCCTATTTTATTATGTCATACCTTTTTTTTCATTGGGAAAGAGTATTGTTCTTAAACTCAAGCAGTGTGTCTTTATTTCCAGCTGCCACTCCATCCCAGCTGCCTCAGTCTCCATATCTGTCCTCTGTAACTAAACTTCATATCTGTCAGCGCCGTACACCTGTCCACGCTGCTCGCCTCCATCGCCTAATGACTCTATTCATGCCACAGAGACAGTTGTTCTCGCTATCCTCAACTCAACATACTTTGATACCCAAGTCTTCCAATGCATTAGCGGTTGAAACAACACAAAAACTGATGGAGAATGAACAAAATAAAAAAAAAATCAGTCTTGTAACTTCACTGGAAAGAACAGGAAATACACATAAAGTAGGTGACAGTTATGGTTTTATTTATGTAAAGGGTTAAATAGAACATCAAAATAATTATTAAACTATAAAGTAATAACAATGCACTTTTTGTAAATATGAAATGCAAATGATTTACATATTTCTTTATTATCTGGATTAACAACAAACCCAGATAGTGAAACAGTACTATATTATGCAATTTTATCGGAGTGGTTCATACTGGTGTCAGCCTTTATTTGGATTAGAAATATTAAAATACGTCATCATATATATATATATATATATATATATATATATATATATATATATATATATATATATATATATATATATATATATATATATATATATATATATATATATATATATATATATATATATATATATATGCCTTACGTTTTTATGGTATTTTATGGTATTGACCATTAATATATATGCAGACAAAAAAGAGAGAAAAAGAATAGAAAAAAAGAAAAAAAGTACATCATCTCATTTTATTTTATCTTTGAATCAAATCCTATGTACCCCACATTTGACATTGAGAGGCGGACATGACATGCTGTTACGGCGCATCGCCACCAGATGGAGACGAAGAGCCGATAAACAGAAACAGGAACCAAAACTCCAAATCAACTAGCGACTCCGCCACCGCAGCACCTGACGACACGAATGGGTAGGCGAAGACACCATTTTATCGCAATTAATCATCTCCAGACGCTGATATAAGTCTCCACTGTGAAACAAAGTCTGTCAGACTTCCCCATAAACTAATTAGAGGAACAACCTGCTTTTCTGTCCATGCTGTCAATGCACGCTTGAAACAAACCGAGATTTGTTGAAAATGTATTTGGAGCAGAACAAGCCAAGAAAGTTGATGGCATAATACAATTAGAACAATCTTTTGTATTTCTTTTTAACAGTCGTATTTTTGGAGATTAAACAAAAAGTAAAAAAAAAAAAAAAAACTTCCATCCATGTTTATACCGAATCATAACATGAACTTATGTTTATCCACAGTGAAGGATAAATCCTGATTAATAAATATCGCATTCTGGTCATGCAAACTGTGTCATTTGTTTTAGATTAGATGAGAAACCAGTAAGATGTTATCCCTAAAATGTTAATAGTTAGATATGGATAAACAAAAAGTAAGAACCAAACCAGAAATGTAACCCACCATTTCTTGAAGTGTAATTGTTTTAATTGGTTAACAGACTGAAATGATTACAAGTGTTATTATGATAAAACCATGCTTAAAGCTTTGCGTCTCTGTTTCTGTGCAGGCTCTGTGTTGCAGGACAGGAGCCTCAGCTGAGACAGGCCCGGTCCGCGGTGCTGGATTGTAGTATGGACAGCTGATCCGATCCCCCTGCGCTGCAGGCGCGAAGCTTCCTGGCTATTTATGGCAGATGCCCCTCCGTCAAGTCCGCTCTCTTCAGCCCTTACATGGCTGTTGTGGGATGAGGTTACCGCTCCGACTTTGGCCCGCGCTCCCGAACTTTCTGGACTCAGTGTTGTGTCAACTCTTATCATCAGACCGGGGTCCCAAACCTGGTTTACCAGAGTGAACCATTTTATGAAGCACTTTTGTAAATTTTGGACTAGTTTTAGGATTTAATATTTGGAATATTTTGGGTTTTTTTCTCGGCTTTACTCCACTTTTCACCCCAGTCCTCTCTTTGACCTCTTTCCTGCATAGCTCCCTCCACTTCAATTTCTCTCCCTCTCCCTTTCCCTGCTCCGCTTTCTTTTGCTTAGCCTGATTTATTTGGCCCAGTGCAGCAGAGCTGGAGGGAAAGCACCAGGCTATATTTGTCGGCTGCTGAAGTTGGATGGGCTTCAAGGTAGATGACCGAGGAGTCTCTGTTTGTGTCTACCTGTTCACACCTGCACCTCCTGTCTCCTCAGCATCAGCGTTGCTCCCACTCAGGAACTAAGTCTCATCTGGTTTCTCATCTCTGTCCACAGGATAAATGGACTTCACTTGTGCAGCATCTTTTCAAGTCCCTTATTTTTGGAGATAAATTGAGTTGTAAGTATGATTTTCGCCCCAGCTGCTTTAAAGTCATTCATTCTACAGAACAGATAAAGTCAACATGATGAATGTGAGCGCAGAGATTTTGGTTGTTCAGTCAGCATCGGTCAACAGCTATTGTGCTCAACAAGAGCACAGTTTGCTTCTTTTCTGAGTGAAAAATCTGTTTTTTCACCAAAAAGAATCTTAAAGTCTTTGGTTCATGGGTAAGATGATTATTATACTAATAATTTTGTCATTTTTTCCTTCCCCTTTCCAAAGTTTGACTTGTCAATGTCCTGCTGCACTGTTTTTATTTTTGTTTTTTTTCCATCCGCATTAGTCAGGATACTTGGAGGATTTTAAAATGTGAATACCATAACCATTTATGTGTCTTAAATATTAGAAAATACATTTGATGTTAATATTTTACTCAGCCACCCTGCACCAAAGCAAAACTCTGCAGTATTCTTCTGGTGTCTCGTTTAAGTTGCCTCTGCTGGAGGACTAAGTGTTGTGTCCAAACAGAGTCTCATTCTTTTTTCTTTGTGCTCATGTCTCAAGTAACCGCAGGGGTATTAGCATTCCATGCTGCAGATTATAGCTGTACGTTGGTATGTGTGTGCAGTAGATCTAACCCCTATGATTTGGGCTGGTGTGTTGTTCCAACATTGGCAAGGCATCACTTCTCCACAGCTTTGTTTTTGTAGTATGTGTGTATGTGTGTGCGTGTGTGTGTGTGTGTATAGCAGTTGGTCAGTGATCTGCACCTGCTGTTCCCATCAAAATGGATGGACAGCTTTACAGGGTGGCCTCATACTTGACCCTCTGCCACCAGACTCGTTCTCCACATCTGAGAAGAGACTGGCAGGATGGTGACAGTGCTGTAAACATATGAGCTTACAGAGAATATTTTTGTTATTGGTGGTGTTTGGGAAATTGGTGCATAAGTGATGTTGCAGGTTGCCACATATGTGAGTCTAGTAATTCAATGTGCATTTGTTTAGATTCTTACTTAATGCTTCAGACTGTTTGGATCTCCTGCAATATTCAGTCATGGTCAAATGTTTTGACAGTGATGCATATTTTGGTTTGGATATCAGTTTCGAACCAGATCTCGACTGATGGAGAGCCAGTCTGTGCTGTAAAACTACCCTTAGACAATCACAGGTTGTCATTTTCAAATTTTCCAGCCACGTTTTTCTGTCTCAAAGGGATTAAAATCTAGGGAACGTCCTGGACACAGATCCAAAAATGACCCACCATGACCTCTTATTCCCTTTGTTATAACTTTTACCTTGTGACACAATGCTCCATCATGCTGAAAAACATGGATCAACATCATGTTGCTCTTGGGCTAAATGGAGAAAATGTTCTTGGCGGACACTTGGACACCATTCTTTATTCATTCAAGTCTTTTTAATAGAATAAATGGAGCCACTCAAATAGATGAGAAGGAACTCCAAACATGGACGGTTGTTTTGCTGTTTGGTGGTTTTGAATGATGCAGGATTCATACTTGCGTTCACACTTTCTTTTGTGGAGAAATGATGGTCAGATTTACCAAACAGCCGTACGCAGCTTCTTCTCTATATGTAAATCATCTTTCCATTTTTGAAAGAGCAGAGGACTTGTGCTAAAAAAAAGAGTTATTCACCTAAATTAGGTTCAGATAGCTCATGTTATGCATCACCAACCATAGAAAGACTTCTGGTGGCCCATACTTCCAGAGCTTTGTGGAAGAATCCCTTTTAAATAACATCCAGAAGGTTTGCACCTCCGTGCACCATAAAAACAGTAGGAGTTGGAGGTAATTACAGTTGTGTTTGCATTTGATATCAGCATACAAAGATTAGTTTGGAGACTTTTATTTCATACGATCAGAAATCATCTTCCTCTTTCACTTGCTCTCTCCCTGTGGCCGTTTTTCCTCTTCCTCTTGTCCCGTCGGAGCGTTGCAGAATTAAGTGCCTCTCCTCAGCACCAGCCGCGCTGCTTGTCGACATCCATATAAGAGCAGAGCAGGCAGGTTTCAGCGCAGGGTGTCAGACAGAGTTGATGCTAGGCAGCTTAGAGGAACGCAGATCTGCATCGACAGAGGGACCGCCAGAGTCAACGTTTAAGGAGGGAGGGAGGATGAGGGTCCCAGCTGTGCTGCCTCAAGCTCACATTTGACCCTTTGTGTTGGTGTGTGTGCACTTTCTCTGCATGTTTATATCTTCTCGGTGTCCAGTAGTGCAGCTGCGCAAGTTAAACGGAACAGGGACGTTTTGAAAACAAGACCACGATGTTTCATGCACAATGTTCAGGACTACTTAAGTGTCAAAGAAGAACTAAAATTAGTCATTAGTATTTCTATAATTTGTGGCTGCAAACAAAATGCAGCTTGTCATCTTTAACTTCCGCCCACTATGTGGCAGCAGCCTAACATTTCAAGGACCAAAAATAATCATTGCCTGGCAGCTTAACTTGATATTGAGAATTTGGATTGGAAAACGAATATCCCGGGATTGATCAGCATATGGTCAGGCTATAAATGACCAAATCTACAAACTTATCCGCCACTCTCTACGTCCCGTCTGCTGCGGAGCTTTGCAGCCCAAGTTTGATTTGAGAAATGTCTTGATCTGAGTCTCACAGGGAATTGTTGTTCCTTCGCCTGGTGATGTGTACAGTACACAATGTCCCGCGTGTGGGGTTTTATAGCGGGGTGTGTCACTCATTTGTACATCCTCTGCTGAAACATGAAATTCTTGACAATTTCGAAGTTTCACATCTAGGTTTTTGTTCCAGTAGATCAAGAGACAGATGAAGTCTCAGGATGGAGTCTCATTGCACAGGCTTTTGGAGTGGAGAACATGTCAACTAGGGAAAGAAAGAGAGCGAAACAGTCCGCATAACTAAGATGTTTGACAACAGGTCACAACATCTCAATTGAGGAAGTAAAACAAGCAGCAGCAGTTTGACAAATTTAAAGGTAGAAGCCGTATCGTCCTTTAAGGGATGCATAAAACTGATGTGAGTGAACTCAAACATCAGTATTATGCGTTCAAAAAACATGTAATTGCACACAAGTTGCAATCTCCAATAGCTTTTACAAGAGAACATTTGCCATTAAATTACTGATCATTTGGATAGAAAAAGTCCTTTCCAAAAGTTCCTCCGTTGTCAACAGCTCTCACCAAAATAGAATCTGATTATTTAGTTACTTGGAAAGCACATAAAGTCTCATGTTAGTGTTTATGTTCAAGAAATGCCCCATGAAGAACTTGAGAGCCTATTTTAATGACTTAGATTTGTACTTGAGGAACTGTGAGGAAAGTCAGTAAAAAAGTGAAATGCTAAGAATTTAAAAATGCAGATGACAGAGTGGAGGAATGATGTTGGAGGGAATGCGTAGGAGAGGAGAGCAAGAGATGGATGGAGACAATGATAACTTTTAGGCAGTGAGCAGGAGAAGGATTCAGAAAGGAAAACAAGGCAGAGCAGCGGCAGGCGTGGAGAGACAGTCCTGGGGTAAACACAACCACCCGCCCGGCCGGCTGACGGGGCGACCTTTCCCTGAAAGCAGCCACTCACAACACACGTTGCCTTATTAGGGGAGTCTACAGGGAGCAGAGGCAGACCAGAGGAGCTGGGTGGGTGTGTGAGAGGACGGGTGAGGAAAAGCATCACACTGAACGAGCGAGTACGAGTGAGCAGGTCCAAACAGAGCAGACGCTGAAGTCTCTTTGGGTTGAGGCTGCACCATCATGCTGCCTCTAAGAAGGTTTTTGCAGACATACAATCCCGCTAGGAGCTTTAATTTCCAACAATTGAGCATCACAGGATCAGAACAGGTGCGAGCTGATAGAGATACAAGTGAAGACAACATGAATAAACCAATTATAACTTCAACATGCAGATATGAATATAAGATGTGCTTCAGAATATGAAACCTTCTTTCTCTCTTTATCCTCATTTTCGATTGTCATAGGTTGGATTGCATTGATCATATATTTGTTAATTGGGGAGTTTTTTTCCCTTTCCCAGTGCACCTGAATTTAAGTAAAAGAGTTGATGCAGTTTTTTGGGCTAATGTAAAATTTCAATTCAATTACAATTTTTCTCTTTCACTCTCTCTTTCTCTCTTGGCATTAGTTAGACTGATGGATGGATGGATGGATGGATGGATGGATGGATGGATGGATGGATGGATGGATGGATGGATGGATGGATGGATGGATGGATGGATGGATGGATGGATGGATGGATGGATGGATGGATGGATGGATGGATGGATGGATGGATGGATGGATGGATGGATGGATGGATGGATGGACTGGAATCAATACAATTGATTATAATGAATTTGAATGGAATTTGATTACAACTGGACTGAACTGGCAACATATAAATGATCTCAAATATTTATAGAAAAGCGTCAGTTTCTCTTCTTTTTAATTTGCCATTCATTCATTTCATGCCATCTAGGATTTTGATGTTAATCTACTCTTTTAATGTACCGCTCCTATGAAAATCAAGTTTTAAACCACTTTAAGAAGTCAGATATGTCATGATAACATCGGTCTGCAGTGCTGTTGTTGTGCATCTTAGCTTTAATCAGCAGAGCCCTGCCCACAGCCTCAAAAACACAATAAACAGACCTGACATTTTCAGACCTGACATTTTCTGATGCCTTGGTTGTCATAGCACAAAATGAGATCCTGTAAACGTCACTGTCAAATGTTCTGCTAGAAAAGAAGCTTGGGAGGATGTTCAGCTTTTACAGTGGCAGAAGCAACACAGGACTGCAGCCTTCTTTTCGCAGACAGCTGCTTTGCAGATTTGACCTAAAATAACTCGCTCTGATGCTGTTTCATTCCTGTAACTCAGAGTTTGCTTGTATGATTGGGAATGTCTGCTAACCAATCAATTTATTGGCACAGTTATTTTTTCAAGGTATTTTCTTGCTCAAAATTCCTGCACTCAAGTGGTAAAACTCAATCTTAATCCCAGTTTTATGAAGTGAACAGTTAGACTGACTATAATGGGGTTAAAAGAAAATATAAATGAGCTTTCTAAAGTTTACTGTAATTGCTGGGAAGGAACATTCTCTCTCATAGTCTCAGACTATGTATTTGAATTAATGACATGTCTAAAAGTGGCCAGCAGAGCCTCTTGCAGCACTCAGAGTAAAGGCATCTCAGTTTTCCTCATTTGTCTCACCCCCCCCGATATAAGGATGTGATGAGTTTCCCAAGTGGCCTCCTGTCATTTCCAAAGATGAGCCTGCCGCACCTCCTGTATCTCTGCATGGATTCATCTGCACATCCAAGCAGGATGAGAAGTGATAGAAAGGAGCTTTGACAAGGCAAGGACACGTAAAGCAACTGCAGAGGCTCCTCTGCAGCGCAGTCAAGTGGGATTTATTCATTTTCTGTTATTTAAAATAAAACACATCATATTTAAAAACTTTAAGTCTCTCTAAATATCGAAATTTAGTGTTGTGAGAAATCCATTCTGGTGGTGTTGCGTTAAGTGGGGCAAAATCTTAGAAATCATGATAAAAACACATTCAACAGCACTGTGAACTGTGTTGTTTAACTCCTGGAACTTGCAAAGATGCCAGTTAAAGCTTTGAAACCACTAAGACTCAAATATTCCTAGTGATTCCATGATCTGGTTTGATGGTGGACTTCACCACCAAACCGATCAGTACTTATCAGAACAACATTGACAGCACCGGTCTTGGCTGACGCATTCCCCCATGTGTTCACGTACAAAGCCACCATCTTACGTCCCGGAGCTCTGGACCCCACACCACCCCCTGCGGCCCTCCCGGCACCCTCCTCCAATCCCGGGCCAGAGTTTTTCTCATCAAGGCTAATTTCTGCCTGTAATCTGATTAGGGCTCTGAGCTGCTTTAGCACCCTGCTGTGCTGTCTCTCTCTCACCGTGATCATGCACGCATACACACACACACACACACACACACACACACACACACACACACACACACACACACACACACACACACACACACACACACACACACACACACACACACACACACACACACACACACACACATGCACGCGCACACACACACATGCAGTGACATACACACCAATGTGCACATTCTGGTATGACTGCCTGTCTGTGTGGGCTTTAGATTGCTTTGTGGCAGTCACTCCGCTGAAGCTGTGTGTGCATGTGTGTGTGTTTGTATGTGTGTGTGTATGTGTGTGTCACTACCTCCGTTCCTGTCTGCCTGCTCGTCCGTAGCCGTCCTCGTCTCCACTGCTGTCACTGCTACTGTCTTCGGGCATCGCCACCGCTGCAACCGTCCCTCTGCTCCTCCCTTTGAACATGTTTCGAAACCCATGGATTTCTAGTTACCATGTGAACCATGTGCAGCCCTGCAGGCAAGGTAAGGCATGTGGAAGAAGCGAGATTGGTTTGGCATTCAGGCCAGTGTGGTTCGGTTTTGTGAACAGTGACACACAAGAATTACCCATTTTGTGAAATTGAAAGAATTTTGGCTTTTCTGAACACGTTCTGCAGGGTAGCATACAGGCTTCTCTTAATGAATGGAGTATTTGACTTAACTTGTGCTTTACATCCAGCCGGTAGGCGATTGTTGTGTGTGGCATCTGTTCTGCCTTCTTAGTGTTTTGCTTTCACTCATAATTACACTTGTGATGAAATTCCCTTTAACAAACCTCACAAGGAGTCTCACTGGACTGGACTTGTTCATGTTCCATAGAAATTGTGTGGAAAGCAAAGGCCCAGAGCTCTCAGGGAGTCTATTTTGCACCTCTGAATATTAATAGACAATCTTCCCCACCATGTTGACTTTTAGACTGTCAGCAGTCTAAGCTGCTCCCTGGCACTGCCGGTCTTCAGCCCTGTGCTGCTTGTTGTGTTGACAACCTGCAGGTGTTTCTAAGGAACGCTCAGCTGACATCTGTACGAGGGGCTTTCCACCTAAAGGACGTATATTTGTGATGTCCCAGACGGTTTCAGTCAAACACACATCCACAGCGTTTTTGATTCATTTGATGAAGCTTTAGCACCAATTGATGGGCCATTTCAGATAATTGTTTTAACTGCCAATTGTTGACCAAAGCACGTCTCAAATTTCTGGCATCGCTGTTTTGCGTCCCGCTCATAAGTTTCATCTCCACAAGCTGCCTTCCAACTTGGATTTTTCCTCAACCACTACATCTTCTACTACACCATCTTGGAAACTTGCAGCGTGTTGTCACAGAGTCGTCAAAGGCCAAAATAAGTCTCTGGAAGCTCTGGAAGTGTCTGGCACAGTAATACGATCTGTTTCCTATATGGGGATACAACTTCACGATTGGTTTTGCACGTGTGTCAGAAATGTAGCGATCAGCTGGGGACATGTTGTTTTCTTGTTGTTGGCTGGTTCTTTGGTGACTCGTGGTGCAGTCTGAAATTTCTCATCAGAAATGATAAAATCGCTGCCATCTGAGCATGTTGATGCCGAGGACAGAAGCGTTGTTGGGGTCAGATCATTTTTGGGTATTGGTTTTCACATCGGGTGTCCTTCCCGACACAATTTTCCCCATTGTGGTGTGGGGAGTGACTTCTGGTTGGAAGGCAACTGACTCGACCCACTATGCCACGACCAGCCCCACCATTGGTTTTTACTTTTTTTAGTAAGTACAGTATAAAGCGTAACAGCTAAAGTAAGCTTTTCCATGGAGTTTAGAACCAGGAACAATTCTTTCCCATTCAGGGAATATCTCCTCAACAGAGATAGCTGCCAATCTCACTGTTACACCGTAGAAATGTCCTCACACCCGACTGCTGTCATTGGCTGGTGCTGAAACGCTCTGCAAAAGAATGCAGCCCAGCAACATCCTGAACACACCATAATATAAGGAAACAAAGGCTCTTCCATTAGAGTGACAGTATGCAGAATACTGAAAGAATGCACCACCACACACTTCAAGTGGGGTTTGAACTATAACTTTAAATGAATACATTTGTATCATTGCATTTAATGATGCATTGTTTTTCCAAATGGGAGGAAGCCTTGAGGTAGGTTCACATCACACTGGAGGGAGAATATTTCTCAGCTAGCCAGAGAACGAAGGATCTGAAGCAAGTGAGCGTGGAGAAGGAGGTCTGGGTGTCTTTCGTAGGCGGCTGCCTCCGTGACCTAAACCCCAATAAGGAAAAGTTACTAAAAGATAATGGATGGATGGATGGATGGATGGATGGATGGATGGATGGATGGATGGATGGATGGATGGATGGATGGATGGATGGATGGATGGATGGATGGATGGATGGATGGATGGATGGAAGGATGAGTCTGTGTTATTATTGTTATTTTTTCCAACAGAGACTTGCTTCTTAGTTAAGCGTCAACATTTCTGGGACGTTATCATTGTAAAACTCAACTATTAAAGGAGCTTGAGGCAGGATTTATGAAAAAAAATTCATATACGTTTTAAGTTTTCTAGTAATAATGTCACATGAAGCGTTCCAAACCAAAAAGAATGAGCCCTCTAGCGTATCTCTCCGTTGCCTTGAACAGGCTGTGTGCTGCAAAATGCGCTGCAATTCCGGACCGGAATTTCCCGCGCTGTCCTGCGGATGTGACGTCACATGACGCTGCATGCACGTTCTCCCCGTTCTCCTGTGCCGGCTTCGCTGTTGGCTGCAGTACCTCCGACGGTCGTCGTAGCGCTAATGAATCTCATTTCTTATTCTTGCCTCAAGCTCCTTTAAGAATAAAGAATGAAATTATTGCATTCAGAGTAGCTTTTTTTGGAAGGCCATGATTGTGCTTAAATTGACTATGTACTGGAAAGTGTTACAAAGGCTTTTGTCAAAAATCGAACAGTTTTTTGGTATAGAGACTTGCTCTTGCCATGAAGTTTTAAACTCAAGATATCATACTAAGGATTAGCTGAGTGCACCTTTATGGTGCATGTTGTGGTTTTAAATTATATCCAAAATGATGTTGTGTCCATTTGTACCATTGACCTATCAATAAGAACCATTGAATATATCTTATTCATTCCATCATCTATCGTGCTGAAATTCAGAGCTTGGGCAGACTGGATGTGTAAGAAAACCCTTTTTCTTTAAATATCAGTGACTGTCGAAGTCACGTGTAGTATGGAGTTCTTCATCATTCATGTATGATTTAGTCATGTTTTTTCTTCTCAGGATCTGCACCTACATCACCTACCAAACTTAGCAACTCAACCTCGTTGCCAACAGACGCGTTCAGGTGAGTAAGGAAAAGATTAATTTAAATTAGTTATTGACATTTGGGATAGTTAGACATTGGTCACGTGAGGGGGATAACATTCTTCGTAGCAAATGGATTGATTGAATTGTACCTCACCGAGCTAGGGTGATTAAATCTCAAGCAATCAGGCATGTGATAATGTGTAGGAGGATGTATGTGACCAATTCTGAGAGGTTGTATGAAGGCTCTTTTTTTTACATTGTTATTGTTTAAATATGTTTTATTGGAAGACAACCTTCCCATCAACCACTAGTTTGACTGCAAGCAAGAAATGTCAAGGCGCAAGTCAACAACACTGCATTGACATATTCCTTTTTTTTCTGACCTCACTGTTTCAAATTGCCAAAACCATTTTCTTTTTTCCTTTTGTCTTTTGACAATTGTGAAAAAATAACTATTGCCAGGGTACAACATGTTGCTTTGTAAGAGTCTGCTGGCCATTATTACTGGTAGTGTTGCACAGTGGGGTGACTGCTGTTATTTGTCAAGCAATCATCCTCAATTTTCAAAGGCATCCATGGATTGGTGCATCTCTTTTTCATCCACATATTTCTCTTGATAATAACAAATATGCCACTGCTTCATGTTCTCCCTGGAATAAAACTGACAAAAGGTTTACCTCTATAGGCAGGACTGCCTATAGTTGCATGTCATCTTTTGTATGTTACTTCGGAAGATATTCCCAAACAATTGGAGTTGGTTTAAGTTCTTAATTCATCAGATTTTCTCCAATGGGCATAGCAAAGTAGAAAATGACGTGAAAGAGTTAACTTGTACGTGTACATAGTTTGACTGAAAGCCTCCGTGATGAGAGCATTTGCTTGAACCAGAACGATTTGGAAAAGGGAATGAAAACTAATTGGATTTAATCGAAGCATAAGAGGGTAATAACTACATTAAATTGGATCTAGCTTGATTATTTTTAATTGGCCTTGTGTTGCATTTTCTCTGTGACTTGGTGCTATATAAAGAAAGAAACAACAACCATCTGGTCAGCTTACACCAGGCTTCAGACAGTGAATTGGACAACAGGAATGATTTACAGCATCTCTTTCATCAAAATTCACATGTTTGATGATATAGATTTTCTAGTTCTTTAACCTTTCACACCTAATTTAATACTGGAGATACCTGTAACTGCTGATGCCAGGTCACTCTTTTGTTCACATGTTCACTTTTGCCCAAAGTGCCTTATTTTCATTGGTTTACCTTGGTTTCTTTGCTTGTTATTTTACATTAGCGCATGAGCGCTCCAACATTGAAGGCCTATTATTTTCACTGCTAAGAGATTTTTGAAGATAAAATAGAAAGGGTTCAATCCTAAAAATTATAGCTTTATTAATGAAATTACAGAAGATTGAAAAATAATTGACGAGATAAAGGCTAGTGAATGAGGCATACTTCAACAATCAAGTCCAGAAAAACTTTCAAGGTGTCATTTTATAAATATAATAATATAAATATTGGCACTTCACAATAAACTGTATTTCGAAGTCTAACCAGCTCAGAAACTCTGACATAACACAGTGCTCTCACTTAGTTTGCGATCTTTTCTGTCTGTAAATGTGTCATTGGTTAAGCCTTTCAGCTCTGCACGGTATTGTGACATCACAGACTTAGATCAGAGTGGAATGATCCAGCTTTCCCGTTTGTTTTTGTCACCATCCTAACATTACATCATGGTGAATTAGCCGTTTGTGAGTAGTGAGTAGCACAAAGCTGTAATGCAAAAGCATTTCACAGACACCTCATTAAGACCTCAAGACGCTGTTTCAACTTGTGTTAAAATGGCACAATATGGCCCCATTAATTCAACACCTATTCAAAAGTTGATGGATGTGACTGAACATGACTGATATGGAACATAAAGACTGGATAAAATGATGATACATTTGAAATTGAGGCCCCTGGTAAAAATTGTTTTGATAATTTTGGGAAACCTTTTGAGAGATAAAAGTGGTGAGTTCATTTACCCCAATTCATGTAACCCACTGATGCTGCCAGGCAGAAACATTAAGGTTAATCCACAAAGGAGTGACAGGATTTGATGACCTAATTCTTAAGTTGGACCTTGAAAGTGGTGACATTGGCTGAGTTCCACCTTTACCTGGCACTAACTCTTTAAGACAAGTCAAATACGGCAAAGTTGTGTTAAAGGCATAATGAGATGGTCAAAGTTGTGTGCTGTTCATCACAGTAGATCAGAATAGGATGATTCCTACTTCTTAACTGTCCAACTAATATGTCATAATATGTATCTGTGGCCCAGTAACATGTGGTTGAATCTCACAATAATGACCAAAATAACAGAAGGTAGCTATCAACAGCAAAATGCTCCACACATCAGATCATCAGATGCCTAAAAGAGAATAAAGGCTGAATTAAGCTTCTGCGTCACACCAACGCAGAGCACACGCCGCAGCCGTGACGCCGTCGTGAACCCTTCGGACTTCTCCGTCTCTCCATTTGGTCGCGGTGCAGTACCCCCCGCGACCGCTAGTTAGCGATCTTTTTCTGAATGGTTTATCCGACTTTTTCCAGTCACAGCGAATCAAAGAGATAAGGACAACTATTGTGCAAAAAAACAAAACAAAAAACATCACACATAAACGAAGAAAAGAGCCCTGAAAGTTCATTACTGGTTCAAACCGGAAACCGGAAATGCGTTGCTCCCAAGCGAACCAATCACAGCCCTCTCTGTCTGCGTTTGGTCTGCGTCGCTCGACGCGTAGTTACAATTTTCAGGAGGTGCACGTCAGTGACGGCGCAGGTGACGGCGTGTGGTCTGCGTCGATCCAAACCACACGCCGTAGGCACGGCGCCATTTTGACGCAGAAGCATAATTCAGCCTTAAGACTAACTAAGAGAAAATATGAGAAAAAATACATCAGATAAAACATGGCAGAGACATGACAAAGATGAGATCCAGTTAAAGGCACAGCTGTCTGTATGAAGGCCATGGTCAAGGCCAAGATCAAAATGTAGCTGCATTATTGGTGAACTTTAGGTAAAAGCCTGACAACACGCTGCCTAATTGGAGCATGTGTCTACATATGCAACAGTGTAATAGTAGCATATATTTGCTTTTTAATGAATCAACATTATCAGGCATGTAACAGCATGATCCAGATAGGTGGTCTCAGAGATGAGATCGCACTGCCTAAATGCAGTAAAGCTGAACCATCAGAGGGTTTGTTGTTGTTCCTGGTTGACCTCTTGGTCACTGCAGGCTCTGATGCAGCTGCACTGGTTTCACGTACAGCTGTAACACCTTTGGTTGAAGCCGAGAGAGGAATTTTATCGCTCAATTATCTAAATGAGATTAAGACCTTAAGTTGTTTCTATCCTCTCTTCTACTCCTAATGGACTATTTTAAAACATCACGAATGAACATTTACAATATGTAGCCCAGAGAGCTTCCCTATAGCCGTATAGATTAGGTCGCTGTTATGCCACCCTTGTGAGGTCTCTTTCTTGGTCACTCGTTTGGGTATCTTAGGGTGCTTTCACACCGGTGGCCCATTTGTTTTGTTCCGTTTCAGGGGCTGAATCGATACAGTTGTTCCGTTTCTCGTTTGTGGAATTTGTGTTCACAAGGCAAACGTCTGTACCGTTTCAAAGCTGATAACAAATTCCATGCGCTAACCAACTGCTCTATGATTGGTCAAATGAACGCAGAAGGAGTTTCCTCTTCCGTACCCCGGGAAAAACAACACGCCCCTTTCAGCGCAGCGCAGACTGCAGCCGTTGGCTTTGGCCGATTTATGGTTCCGCGTTACACCAACGTAGAGCCTACGGCGTAAAGTACGGCGAGGGCACTGCGTCGATTTAACGCGGAACCATAAATCAGGCTTATGCGCTCGGCGCAGAGTGGAGCCCGGCAGCGGACGAGAGACCGCCTGCTGCAGCCGGGTTTGCGCTGCTGTTCAATTCGGGCAGGGTTTGCGCTACGCAAACCCTGCCCGAATTGAACATTGTTTAATTTCATACAATGTTTAATTTGTGCCGTGCTGGGACAACATCTCGGCACGTCCAATAGGAGAGAAGGGGGTGGAGGCTGCACCGACTCCTCTCCTTGCGCCGCGGTCGCACATACACATGAATGGAGTTGTATCGGTTGCTGTGTGGATTATGTTCTCACTACAAATAAAAAAAATTAACCGTTTCAGGTCTCGATTGGAATCGGGCCGAGACCACCTCTCCTAGGGGATCTCGGCTCGCTTGTTTTGTACCGTTTCAGAGCGCGATTGCTGTGTTCACATATACCAAATGTTCCGATCTTTATGGGGAAACGTTCCCTGTTCCGGTACAACTGCTTGAAACGGTACAGGTGTGAAAGCACCCTTAGTCACCTCTGCCAGGATGTTGATTGCACCTCCATGAGCTTGTGCCATTGAAGTTACTAATGTGTGACATAGTGCAACAACGCAATACACAGTTTGCAGCAAGAAACAACTGGGACGGGAGTCCAGAGCTACTGTTGGTGGCTTTTGCCAGTGGTAGGGATGAGAGACCATAAGCCAGCTGATGCTTTCTAAAAACAGTCAAATAGCCTTTTAAAATAAATTGAAGGTGTTATTTTACATGAGTTGCTTGAATATCATTAAATGGGATGTGATCAATTTTTATTAATGGCAAGTTTGTGAATCTCTGTTCCCACTGAAGCTTTCAGAGCGACTTCTCCTTCAAAGACAAGACCACCTTGGTCAAAAGCGTTTCGGATACAGATGCCAAGCTCCTGGCCGTACTTCCCAAGGGTATGTTACCATAACACAGAATTCGACAAATAATTGGTGACTTCTAATGTTTTTATGTTACGGGAATTTAAAATTTTGCTCATGTTTTTAGTGTCAGAACTGAAACAATACTTTGAAGGAGTTGTCTCCAAGGGCCCGGGGATGAACAGGTACTTAGACACATCCGTTAAAATACATCTAAATGCTTTCATGAAGACTCACTCAGATTTTAACTGCTGTCGACTTTTCCGTCATGCCTCTTTTATTCAGGAAAGAGAGGATAACCCGGCGCATGGAGGGCATTGAAAGTGAAGCCCCACCTGCTCTGGTGCCTGGTGGTTTGGTAGCTAACAGAATGCTGGAGGAGGATCCGCCGCGGTACACCCGCGCCTCAGACCCCTGTGAGCCTCGAGTCACAGGTAAACCATCTGCTACAGTAGGTCAGCTTACTTAAGGGCAGTGATTCTCAACTGGTGGGTCGGGAACCAAAAGTGGGTCGCGGGCCTGTCTTTAGTGGATCGCAGGCCTTTTTCTGCAGGTAAATGGAAAGCTCTCTGGTAAAGCTACGTATTTTTGAGTCTTTCTGGAACTACTTCTCCATTTTTGCACTTTTTTATTTCAACACCAAATTAATTTGTTAATAATGATGTTTTGATTTCTATGTCAGCTTTATAATCTTGATTCGGTGATTGAATAGCTTTACTAGTGCATTGCTTGTTATACTGTACATTCAATTAGTGGGTAGTCAGCTAAAGCTAAATATTTCTAAGCTTTTTAGGAACTACTTTTCAGTTAATGCACTTATTTATTTTGCGTCAGTTCTGTACAATTTGAGGTTTAAACATTTCATTGTTTTAGTTTTCATGATTTGGGTCATGGTTTTTCACGGGTGCCAAGGCCTGACCAGTTGAGAACCTCTGCTTTAGAGGACTTCCAAAAACTTTGCCTCTTGTGCCAATTTTCAAGATGGGAACTTTATGGGTTTTTTTTAAAAGCCCATTTCTAGGTTTTAGTACCGCATAAACATATCTGACTTATTGAGTATTTTTAAGCATTATTGGGACTTAAAAGTTGTTGATTCTTGAAAAAGTGATAAACGGGTTTGTGCACTAATGTGACATCAGCTAGCATTATTCTACCTCGTCAAGGAATCTTGCTGAACACTTACGCATTTCCACCCTTTGCCACAGTGAGGCGCTTCAGTCGAGAGGATCTAGATTCACCACTCAAGAAGGTCCCATCTCCAGACAGATCCCCCCAGGCCAAAGCTGCCCGCACAGAGCCAGCTGTGGTGTACGTTGAACCAGTAACATTGTCCACCTCCTCTACGCCCACATCTGGCCGCACGGACGCCTCCAGCCTCAGCTCCAAGGCTGAGCGCATCGCCCGCTACAAGGCAGAACGCCGTCGGCAGCTGTCAGAGCGCTACGGCATCCTCCTGGACCAGGAGGCTGACATTGATTACACACCACGCTACCGTTCCAGGCGGGATCCAGACACGTCTGAGCAACAACCTTCTCCCAGGCGCGACAGAGAGAGAACCGAAGGCGAGGCACCGGGACGGGAGCCCAGGGTGCCGTACCGCTCGGGGGTTGGCAGGGTTTACATGAGGACACATCCAGATCCCACACCTGCGGATCCACCGAGTCCCGGCCAATCGAACCAAAACCCTCCCCCGAGCCAAGAGAGGTCGAGCAGGTTTTCAGAGAGGGAAAGAGCAATGAATATGGAGAACTACCACCGTGGTGGGCCTTCGGAGCGCTCAGCCAGTTACAGAGCCAGGACGCAGGAGCAGCATCCAGCTCAGACACAACACCAACAACAACAGCAACAGCAGCAGCAGCAGCAGCACACCCACCACCACCCAGATGCTGCCCACCAGGAGCCAAGCCCCACCTCCACCAGGGACTACAGTATTGCATCCGTGCCCAACTCTCCGCGCACCGGCCGCAGGGCATCCCTGCCCTCCACTCGCTACGGCATCTCACCTGGAGATCTATTCATAGAGCAGCAGGCCCAGAGCATCCTCAGCAGACAGGGGTAAGTCTTTAAACCCTACTGTAACGCTTCAAAATACACACAAGGAGAGTGTTTTTCTACATTAGGAGCTTTCTTATGGAGGCAAAGTACTTTATGACGACTGCCAGGATAGTGTGCCCTCACTTAGACCTTTGGATTGTATCCACATTCATGAGGATTTTAATGTGTGCAGCTGCAGCAGTGCTTCAGGGTATTGTCTGCTGTATTTTTGGACTGTCTTTCTCCAAAAAGAATTCCGTCCGCATGAGTCTATCTATTTTAGTGTTGCAAATATCAAGACTCGTCGCAGCTCCAACTGGCCCGGGCCTTGCTATCCTGCTGCCTCTGCTTTCTCTGGCAGTGCTGAGATCTTTCTAGATTGAGACTCCAGTGCTCCCAAGCTTGTTCTGCTCCAGTTTCACATAGAAAGCTGTTCTGGAAAAGGTTGGAGGGTGAAAGGGAAGATGGCAGGGCTAGGTATGATTTCCTTGCTTCCTTGCCAAGAGGTTACACTGATTTAACAGCAGCTTGGTTCATTAGCTAAGAGCTTCTCACTTTCTATTAACAACTTGGATATGCTGCCAAATAAGGAGGGGGGAATTGTAACGCATGTTAGGAAAGGTAAATTAAGATGTACATGAGTTAATAGTTCTGGGACTGGTACACTCCACCAGGTCAATAACGCATGCTGGTCCGATTATCACAGTAGATATGTAAAATATTGCTTTTAACACGCTTCAAAACACAATGATTCCAACTGTGCAGCATCTAGTTGTTTTGCTAAATGAGTTGTCATGGTCTGAAACTGTCAAAACATCATCCTGTAGCCTGGGAACGCTGTCCCAGAGTGATTGGTGTCTCAGCACAGACTCAGAGAGTCAGACAGTCTCCAGCTGGCCTTCAAGGTACCTTCCTTTCACGATGGCATCAGTGTGAAGACCCACCAAACACACGTCGTCCACCGGGCACATGTGTACTGGTACACGGTACCGGCAGTTCTTATAGACGTGCTGGTCTTGATTCCTCGTATAGCGATTGAACTTGGTTACTTTAAAGTACTTTGAGGACACATGGTGTTCTACAGTAAGTTGTACATAACTGTGAATATGCCGAAGCTTCACATAATGTACATTTTCTTCTGCTCCGTAATGTGAAGAGGTGACGAGACCAGACGTTTGAGAAAAATGTTCCCGGTGGACGAGCATCTAACGCTCTCCCCATTACTGTGGTATGTCACTGTGGAGTTGTAGTCATAGTGCCCCACCTAACAAACGTGTGGTTTTTGACCTATTTATAATTTGTTTTAGCTGTAAAACTTTCATATCTAAGTTTAATCATTTAACATTGTACATTTAAAAACTCAAGACTTTAAACTGTTATTGAATTCATTTTTAATATTCTTGAATAATAACACTAATTTGTGATGAAGATATTTAAGAGAGTCCATAACAAACTTACATTTACAGGTTCACATGTTATTTTTCAGGGTGAGAAAATACATTTTTCTGACTTAAAAAGTATAAAAAAAAGTATAAAAATGATGTTGCCCTACATCTGATTTATTGCAGGGTGCCTTGTATATCAGTTTTAACTCCTGTGGCTTTAAAAAACAGGAGCTAAAACCCTCGATAGACTAGAGGGAAGCTGCTTCATGGCCATTTTCAAAAACATTTCATCCATACTGCATACTGCAGTGTGCAGTATATATTGCATTTTGGTCCAGCAATCGTCCTTCGTACAGTGTGTGGCACCGTAAATGCATATAACTAGCACACTGACCAATAACTAGCACACTGAAGAAAATTTAAACATCCAAAAGGCATAATGGACCAACTGCACTGTTGCTAGCTAATCTGAGGTTCAGACTTTAACTGTTAAAGTTCTGTGTGATGCTAGAAAGTCATTTTACCTCTAAGACCTGTTGCACCCTTGTCATTTGTACCTGTAGTTCAGCCTGGATCTGAATGTTAGATTCAGCTCATTTGCTAAACTTGATCTTTGCCAAGCTTACTGACCAACAAAAAAGACCTATTTATGTGCAAACATGCAGACGCACAGATATACATATCACCTGTAACCTTTGGTGATGTTAATTTTAGCCTGGTAATTATGCTCACGTTGTTTCTGCTTATAACTCTTGGCCTCTTTGTCAAATCACAAGATCGTGCAGCAGACTTTGGAAGCTCACAGAGGCTGCTGATTTCCTTTCAAGCCATGTAACTTAAAGTTCTCTTCTAAGTGTCAATGTTTGCTAATATGCATTTCAAAAAAATGATTGAATCCAAATTAAGTTTTCGATTAGAGTTGAAATGATCAGCCCTCCTCCACACATTCATAATTCAACAGATGTGTTTTTATATCTATTAGCTGGAATTCATATTTTTTAATGGATGTGAAATTAATTTTGCACGAAACAATTGTTTTTAAGTAGGCTGCACTAACTCTGTCGGATTATTCTCGACATGGAAGAGGATTTCCAGTTTCCATAAAGTTAAACTGAGGATCAGCTGACTCTGTAATTGTGTGAGGCTGAACTCATGGGCAGCTTTGAGCGCAGCCGTTGCTTTCAGTTGTAATGCTGCTGTTTAAGTAGCGCCATGTTAAAGCGCGGCTAAGTTGGCCACACACCAAGGCTGCTAACTGCCCAATATGCCCTCTTAAATAAACTAAGAACTTACAAAGGTGGCTTTGTAACGCAGGAGCACACGTTGTTGACCTGCTTCATGTTATGCTGGATGTGTCCAATGCCTTTTCTTGTACGTATATTCTTATTAAAGCAGTATGACTCTGTGTGGGTAGTTAAATGAGCAGCTGAGACGTGTTAGTGAAGCGCGCTTAATGGAGTGACAACATCTTTCACCTCGAGACGCTGACTCAGTCAGACGCAGACCCACAGACTTCAGCACTTGTCAGCAAGAGTGCACTCATGTTGTCCCCCACCTGAGACTTCTGCTTGTTAACTCGGATGAAAGTGACGCTTTGACAAAATCATCGCAATGAACCCTTAATTTTCCCATGAGAGGTTTTGTAAATGTTTTAAAATGGTCTCATATACTCTGAAAGGTTCCTGAGGAGATTCATTATAGCAGTGAGAAGGTGTGAACTGCTGAAGCAGTGACCCTGATAAGTGAAAGAGCCAGACACATGCATATTTCTGATGGCCATTTTGTAAAGGAAGAGAAGGACTTAACCCCAACAAACATGATTTTGAGTTTGGTGGTTTAAAGTGTAGGAGAAAGGACTTTCCTGTCACTGTTACAAATTAAAACCCCTGTGTAAGCCACCAGTTCTAACTTCCCTCGACTTATAGTCATCTGACGTTACCAGTTAGTATTAGTGTGTGCTCATGTGGCACAAGCACTGTTTAAGTCCTTCATGCCATTTCAGATAAAGCAGATGCCCATCAATTATATCTGGCTTAGTGGTCTACAATGAGATTAGAGTAACCTTTGACTACCAGGGGTCACAAGGAGACAGATGAAAATAGTTGCACTTGCTTTTTGGCATTGAGGCATGAGAGAGGGAGAGTTGGATTTGAATTGGAAACTCACAGCACATTGCTGCTTGACCTTGTATTCAGAACAGGATTTCAGGAGCTGAAAGTGGTCCCATGATGGCCTCATGTTGCCGCCTTTCCCTTTTATATGTTTCATCATGCACGGTAGGATTTAGACGTATTTAAGAAGTTATCTTTGTGCAAAATTGAGTTCTTGCTTTCTGCACATTGCCTACTGAGTACTAATGTTGTTTGCCCTCTCGTGTATAGCTGATCTTTGTTCGGATATAGCACTTTAATCAAATGATTTAGTTGGATCACAAAGCTGTGAGGGGTTTATTTGATGTTTGTGGATTATCAAAAAGTTTGATTTAAACCCCCTCAAATAGCTCTTCAATTGAAACAGCTTCTCAATGTCGGATATGCATTCCTTTCTCCAAGAATCAGAGCAAGGGAGCGTCTGTCCAGGGATGACACAGCCCTGAAGCCTCCTGACTGGAGCCCAGACATGCACCCGGCCAGCAGGCATCGTACTCATGGCAGTGGGGTCCAGTATACCTCACAGCACTCAGAGCACAACAACCATCAAAGGACTGTTTCCCAGACCGGCCCAGACAACCATCCTGCTCACGGGCAAATCACCTACCTGTCCTCCACCTCTGGGTCCCAACGCCCTGTCCATGCTCTGGACTCCCAGCCCTACTTAGCCATGACTGCTCAGGTGCCAACTGACACACCCTCTGGACCTTTAGAGGTACAACCACGGAGAAGAGTGAGTGCCGACCAGATCTATGCCGCCCAAAGGGAGGCAAGGCTGGAGGCAAGGCAGCTGTTGAGGGAAGGAGCCCACACGCAAGGCCTGCTCAAGAGCAGGAAGGCCGTGTTGCCCTCAGAGATTCGCAGAAGGGAAAGGAGCGTGGATGATACTCACAGGAGTTGGCATGAAGGCATGGACTGGGAGAACGTTAAGCCAGAGCAGAGGAGGACAAGTCTATTAGAGGAGGACTGGGACTGGGAGAGGCCAAGGGAAAGAGGGAGGGAACGACATGCACAGAGGATAAGGGAAAGAGGAAGAGAACACCTTTCCGGTGTCTCCAGCCAAGACGAGAGAACATTTAGATCCATGCAGCTTTCCAACACCTCTGTAGACCAGCAGAATACACACCATCAGCCACTGGAGCCGGTGTACCATCAAGCTCCTCAAGTCATGCAGCCAGATCCCCTAACACGGGAACAGTGTGAACCGCGGATGAGAGAACGTGCCGCTCATAGTCAGCCAGATCCTCAGAGGCAACATCACTCCACCAATGTGCCACAGGAAAACCAAAGACAGGCTCAAAGATGGCACGAGTATGAGCTACAAACAAGACAGCCTCAGAGTAAACAGCATGAGCCCCACATAAAACAACAAGAGCCCCGACTAGAAGAGGAGATTAAACCTCAGACACAACAACAAGCACCATCCCAACATCCTAGGCTGGACTCAACTCTCTATCTGCAGAGGGGCAGCTCTTTGCCTCAGGCCAAACACAGAAGCCTGGAAACCAGTGGCCAACAATGGCCCAAACCCAAGTCACGAACCCGCTCCATGTCCGACATCGGTATAAGCCAGCACTCAGCCTTGTACTGTGTTGAGAGAGCTGGGGCCAGCAGTGAGGCGTCCAGGATGGCTCCTACTCCTGGGATGGCAAACGGAGAGATGGGCACCCTGGACACGAGAGTGTCGGTCAGACAGCTCCGGCACTCTTACCTGGAGAACGCCAACCGGAAACCTGAGCTGTAGGTCCCCTGGCATGGAATGGCATGTACCATGTGTTGCACCCTTAAACAAGCATCTAATAGTGACTTTGTGAGCTGCTGATTCATGCAAGAATAATATACATTTCACTACATAGCATAAACATTTGACATGATTGTGTAGGTTTAAGTCACATATGAAAGTTATGGTTTATTTAGTTTCTTTTAGTCATCAAATGATGGATTGCTGCTGCATGTTTATATGAGGTAACGTCTCTTAACAGTTGGATTGCAATCTGGTTGTGCTCAGCGTGTGCAGTAATATCAGCGTACGAGGGTCTGCTTTTCTGAGTGCAGTTCCTGCTAAAAGCAACACCAAAACTAGTTATCTGGTTTATTCTTCTGGTTTATTGTTGTATGTTTTTTGTTGATCTTTCCAAAACCATGCACCATCCCAAAAGTGAACCTACCAAAGTAGAGCTCTCAGCTATGGAGGTGGATCCAGCCAGCAGCAGCGAGCCTGACAGGGGAGCTCGGAGGCCTCGGCGTTACATAACTCCAGGAGACAGCCGCATGTCAGAGAGGTTCAGGACTCAGCCCATCACCTCTGCAGAGCGGTTGGAGTCCGACAGGTACGGCACAGGCTCCCTGCACTAATCTACAGAAGCACTTCAAAACATTCAGTTGCATATCCCACTTCCAAAACAAGTCAGTGTGTCTTTTAAAATCCCTTTATTTGTTTGAACCTTTTATTAATCTTCCAAGACTCTGGTTTGGTATTTTTATTTCTTGTTGCTTCAGCCCCCCTTAAGCACAATTAAATGTTAAGGTATAGCTATATTGAGATCACATGTCTTAGCAGGTTAATGTACATACATTATATTTAGTGTCTTAAAGGAGCTTGAGGCTCCTTTTAAGAAATGAGACTCTCTAGCGCCACCCTTCACCACGACGGCCGTTGGGGGTACTGCAGCCAACAGTGAAGCCGGCACGGGAGAACGGGGAGAACGTGCGTGCAGCGTCATGTGACGTCACATCCGCAGGACAGCGCGGGAAATTCGGGACCGAATTGCAGCACATTTTGCAGCACACAGCCTGTTCAAGGCAACGGAGAGATACACTAGAGGGCTCATTCTTTTGGGTTTGGAACGCTTCATCTGACATTATTACTAGAAAACTTAAAATGTATACACATTTTTTTCATAAATTCTGCCTCAATTCGGCCTCAAGCTCCTTTAACTGACCAACTCCAGAAGAAAATTTAAACAAATCTAAAATTTGATGCCTGCGACATGTGGAGAAACGGATGGAAAAGAGGCATATTTGTCATTCCTTTTAAATTAAAGTTTTATTTGTTTGGTAACTGAGCGTTTGTGGCTCAGCTGTCGAGTCCAAGACAAATATCCCCAAGTGGGACAATAAAGTATATTGAATTGAATTAAATTGAATACCAAGGGGAATCTGTGTCCGTTCTTGTTAAACACAAGATTTAAGAAGCTTGACAGTGTTGCCATCATTCTCTGATTCTCCTCTTCATGGTGCACCATACAAGGAAGGCAAATAAGACAGATCTGTACTTGTGGCCTGCCAGTCAAGCTCATTTTTTATGAAGTCATGCTATTTTTCAAGTTGTGGCGATTGGCGTCTGGTAATATTTTGCTGCGATAATTGTGATTCTGGCATATCTCTCCCCAAAACTCCAATACGTGCCTCTGCATCAGTGGGACCTGACACATATGCAGGTCATCCCTGCCATGACTGCCATGCGTCCCTACATCATGGATCAGCATCATAGAGGCTGCCTTTACTTTTACTTAACTTTGCTGGTACTCGTCTGGCCTCTGAATGTGTATCCATTGTTTTTCTGTTCGTCCCAGATGAGCTCATATCCAGATAACTGTTTCTGTGCATACTGGACATATATCTTCTTTGTGTAATGCAGTTTCGGGCTTTTGGGGTACTTTTTTGGATGTAATGATGAACTGCATGTTTTTTCTAGATTCTTCCAACCCCAATTGCCTTTATTGATCCCAGTGGCTTTTTTATTCAGTGTGTCATAGAGGTCATATGCATCCAAATGTTTGTTTCCTTGGCCTTTCCATGACTCTTTGCACAACATTGTGTTCTGTAGACATTGAAACACCTAAGTCCATGCAATGTTTTCATTAGAAACGTATTATTTGAACTATAAAATTATCTGAATCAATTATCTTAATACCATAATGAGGTTTTTCAGTGAAGAGTCGTAAGATATTTAAACAGTTCTCTGCAAAATAAACACATTACAGATTCAAACAAATTACCGTGGTAAATGTAGAATTCTCTGCATTTACCACCATTTACCTCTGCCATCTACAAATCTCTGAGGTTTGTAGAGAGTCCAGTGGCTGCTAAAGCTAGAAAAAAGGTGTTCTGTACATGTGACTACTTGATGGTTAATTCTGTTTTCTCCAGGTCCCGTCTCAGCCCATCACAACTACAGGATGCTGAAGGTAGCTACTATCTAATGCTATAATTTCCTTAGAATTTAAGGTTATATCCTATTTCTCTATTCCTTCAAACATTCCTTTATGCAGCATTTAGTGAAATCTGAAACATAAAAGCAATATGAAAGTAGAAAGCATGCTTTTGTTAGTGTAGAAATGTGAAAACTCTTTGCAGGCAACATTTTTAGAGTTTTGCAGGGCACGAGCCCAAATGCAAAAAACTGAAAAATTTGGAGCATCAAAACACAACAGGGTAATAAAACAGACAGACTAGCAGCCAAGAGACGGAGAAAAGACGAGACCCAGGCGTGTACAGCTAAACCTGAATTAAATCGCACAAGGAGTTAAACTTTGAAAATAACATTTTGTAAGATTACATTTTAGAAAACAAAACCTAGAACAGCAAAAGTAATAATGGAAAAAAAGCTTTGGGAAAGAAAAATAATTCAAGAAAGTCAACATCAAAACCACAAAAACAACAAAACATTTTGTACACAAAGACACAGGATTTATCCGTCCTTGGTGCTTCACTGTTCAGCTTGGCTGCGTTGTTGCCAGATACCGAATCCAATTATCGCACAGAGATCCCAAACTATTGTATTTTGTATAAAATTATCGTAACAGTGGCGAAAGAGAAACGAGTTAGCTGATGGCGTGGGGCTAAGGAGGTGTGTCCTCGTGAGAGAGAAAGTGTGGACAAAATAAATAAAACATGACAAAACACCAGATCAGTTAGGAACGAGTGACCCTGATTCTGATATCCTGGATACTGCCTTAAGAGAAAGGAACTGTTTTTACTCAGTTGTCTATTTTCTTCAGGAGATGAAGAAAAACTGGATGAGAGAGCCAAGATGAGCGTGGCTGCGAAGAGATCTCTCTTCAGGGTAAACACTTTCACCGATAATTACGCCAGATTGTAAAAGAAGAAAATAATTACATTTGGATTCAAGCAAGCATATGTTTTGTTTTTCCCTTCCTCACTGGATTTTGTTACGAGTGATATTCTCCTGACTTGTCTCTTTAGGAGCTGGAGAGGGCATCGGACGGAGGGATTCCCAAGCCCCGCTCAAGGAATGCTGCCATCGAAAGACGTCTGAGAAGAGTTCAGGACCGCTCGCACACCCAACCCGTCACCAACAGGGAGGTGGTCAATGCTTCAAGGTACATGTTTTCAGCTGTTTTAAGACGTAGCTTTGTATTTTTCTTTTTCTTGTCTTCTCCATTTCCCCCGCCCTGTCCTCTTTGCCACATTTTCACACACAACTGTGTTTCTTGGTTGTATTGTTCTATATCTTCTTTTCTCCACTGTTAAGTGACCCCGCCACACCGTCACAACCTGTGAGAGTCCCCACAAACGCAAATATCGATCCCCACAGCTCCACAGCGGCCACTGCTGTGACTAGCATCAGGTGGGCTGGGCTGCCTTGTTATGTGCAAACATGTTGCTGGCTACGTGAATCGCCCCCAGTAGGACGTATAGATAACTCTGTGACAGACAGAGTGGCTTGAGTGCATGAAAATCGAGCAATAATTAGAGATTTTTAAGGTCTCAGTGCACTGTAAGCATTAGATAGTCCTAATTGGGTTTAGAAAATATGATGGATAGTTTTATGCATTAACTAAATTAAATGACCATACTTTGTTGTGAAACATTAAAGGGAAAGTTAATTTTTTTACAACCTGTACCTATACTCACCCAGGCAAGTTTGGTGTCATTTGGAGTCCTTCAGAAGATATTAGGGGTTTTTTTGAGAGCCATTTCTCCATATAACGGTAGTGAACGGGGCACAGCGGGACACAGACGATGCAGCGTCTAAATAACACATGATTGTCGCGAAACTCGTTCATTTATTTTATGAATCACTAGATCTGCTTCCAGTACCTGTTGTCTACATCCGGGGCTGTGTGTGTAACAAATAAATCAGTTTGTAAACAGGACCTCTGAACTCATGACGTCATCTCTGTGCACGCATCGCAGACACAGCTCTGTGTACAGCTGGAGTTCGCTACTGTTAGTTTACTGTTGAAACATGTCTGAATATTTGTCAAATTCTGAGGTTGTGGACGACGACTTTGAATATGATGGACGTCCTTACCGTTTTGAGCCAGAGTATACGGCTGAAGAGCTCACTGAACGGAGGACAGAGTGCGCGCACAGAGATGACGTCATGAGTTCAGACGTCTTGTTTACAAACTGATTTTTTTGTTACACACACAGCCCCGGATGTAGACAACAGGTCCCGGAAGCAAATCTAGTGATTCATAAAAGAAATGAACGAGTTTCGCGGCAATCATGTGTTATTTAGACGCTGCATCGTCTGTGTCCCGCTGTGCCCCGTTCACTACCATTATTTGGAGAAGCGGCTCGCAAAAAACCCCTAATATCTTCCGAAGGACTCCAAATGACACCAAACTTGCCTGGGTGAGTATACGACCATAAAAAATGCCAGAAATAAGGTCCAGGTTGTAAAAAACCGAACTTTCCCTTTAAGAAATAAAAGGATCCAGAACAAATGATTTTCTCAATGCATGCACTCAAGCTTTGCCTTCAAATTAAAATGCATCAGCTTTTGTTGTTGTTGTTGTTGTTGTTGTTGTTGTAGTAGTAGCTCAAACTGGCTCAATTTTATCCAGTTTCTGGAGAGAACTGCACCTGTGTCCCTCGCCAAAGTAAATCAGCAGTGTTTTGTGCTCTGAGCAGGTCTTCATCTCCCTCTCCTGGTCGCAGGGCTGATGTTTTTATCCAGCTCAATTTAAACTGTTATTTCTAGTCCCTCTTTAGTGATGTGTGCACCTTATAAGGGGGTGGGGGCGGGGGCTTTTGTTTATGCAATAGTTCATCCTGTGCCTTCTATCTGCAGTTTCTCAACATTCGTTCTTGCAATGTTTTGGCAAGGATGATAGTGAGGGAGTAAGTATCATATCTAATGGAAAAGGTCAGAGGTAGAGCCGGTTGAAGCATGCTACCTGTCTCATTTCATGTGTCTTGTGGTTTGTTTACAAGGTTTTACTCAGCACTCTGCAGAGAGCTTGCTGCAACCCCTGCAAACATCTCAGAGCATTATATGATTATCTGACATGTGTGTGCCGATCTACTTATGTCTCCGTGGCTGCGTTTGTAATCTGACACGATTGTCACAGTCAGGTGCTTGCAGGCATGTTCATCACTGAGACGGTACGAGTTTAAACCGAGGCAGAAAATATACTTCAGTACATCTTAGATGGAGCTTTCTTTCTTAAGATGGTATGTGTCCTTCATTTAAACATTAGATATGGTTTCTAATTTTTTTGTGAACCAAATGTGGGTTTTATGGGATTTGCAAATCTTTCCTTTCTGATTAAATCTAGACAGAAGTCCAACTTTTTGGGAAATGGGGTTGTAATTCAACTGTTAGATACTAAAGAGTTTTAAATCCTTTACAATCAAAATCAAAGATTGACATCTCCGCTGCTATTTTAACAGCATCCAGGCATCTTCTCAGCCGGACGCAGAAGTCCAGGAGCAGGACAGAGAGGTCCAGGATCAGCAGAAAGCTGGTCAAGCTCCCGGTACCGGAGGAGAGGTCAACGGCCAGGCCGTCTCTGAGGACCCCGACCTTTCCACACTGAGTCTCTCGGAGAAGATGGCCTTGTTCAACCGCCTCTCCCAGTCTGCGCCCAAAACCACCGAGGAGGCTTGTGGGGACACCCGCCTGCGCCGGGCCAACGCCCGCTTCCAGACCCAACCCATCACTCAGGGGGAGGTGGAGCAGGTACAACCCGTCTATTCTAACCTAAAAGTAAATAAACGCTGCTGCAGAAATGTAAACGATTAGACATTTTTCAAGATAAAGGGAGATGACTAAACACAAACCATACAATCTTCTTTCCCTTTTTTGGTGTTAAACAGACTAACTGACTTTCATTTAACAAATAATCTTAATAGGACAACAAAACGTGACAAGAAAATTGCAGAAACTGTCAAATTCTCAGGTCGACTTTAAGGTTGCAGATCTACTGGAGCATCAGGTCGGGTGAAGAAAAAAGTGAAGTCTATCTTCACGTTATTCTTTGAATTTTAATAGCATCACTTCACAAAGTCATTTAAAAACACTTAATTATTCTGAAATGACTAGACTTCTGAAAAGCAATGTGTTAGAAGAATCACTATTATCACACTAAGGGGAGATGAAGAGATGATTCGAGGCTGGACTCCACTGCCCTGCCCCGAGACAGACACACAAATGGGAGATGGGGTTGCAAGGATTCCTGCATACTTCTGCATACTTTACCTCGTTCATACTGAAAAATGTGGCCAGGCTAAGATTGCTTTTGCAAGAAAGCAACAGCAGGAGGATTGTAAGGACCAGGACCAGAGAGAAAATGCACATTGCAATCTTGATATTGTGCAGCTGCATTGAAATTAGTAGTACATCATTTGATCCTTTTTTCATTTTGTATTTATTTATTTTTGTGATCTGCAAACGGCCTTATTCCACAGAATAAATGAAAGTTTCAGGGTTGCCAATTTCAAACAATACACACAACAATTCACATTCAGAGAAATGTTTCTTTGATCATACGATAACAATTTGCTAATATTTTTTGGGGCTTTATTTAGTTCCCTCTATGTGAATCTGTTTTTGATTTATCCTATCCTATAATTCCATTTACTGAGTCACTGTTGAGGGTGTAAAAATGAAAATAACTCTTCCTTCACAATAAGCTCTGAGAAAAACAGTCTAAATGCAAATCTCAGAAACTCTCAGGTGCTTTCAAACAGCTGGGATTTCTCCAGCGCACCGTCAGCACTGAGTCATAGTCAATGATTGATGTCCACGCAGGAGGCTGAGCCACCGGTAACATCCACAGCAGTGTTTAGCGGTAAATCGGAGGCCAATCAGGAAGGACATGTAAGACCCCTGCTGCTTACAGGGAGATTATTTATTGATCTGACTGGTCCTGCTGGAGACCAGTGTTTGTGGCTTTTGAGGCTGAGCTTGATCGCGATCTTAGTTAAATGCCATGCGTTATATGCAGCATGTAATGGAAAGTTTATGGTTCCATGTTTGCTTTCTTTTTTATTAGAGATGCAGCGATTGCAACTTTCCTGGCTGATTCTGAGTCCCAGTTTTAGTCAAAGCCTGGCCCTGTCTTTTTAAAAAACAAAAATCAACACCATGGAGTAAGAAAGTCAACAAGTAAAAGATTACGGAGACTGCTGGCTGTGCGCCTTATTTTTAGCCTGTGTTAGTGTTCGTGTTACGGCATTAGGCGTTTTTAACAGGGTCATGCTCTTTAAGTGTTGGATTAAGTTTGTTGCCCTAAACTTTTTGCTTGTTGTTTCTGAACGGGAACATCCAGAACCAAGACATGCTTCCCAGGGGCTTTCATTATTAAGTCCTTAATGACCTAAAAAAAATTAAAGTTGATTTATTGTACTGAACCTTATTCTATAGTGCATCGGACCATAAAATCACTCGACCAAAACTCACCTGAGTTCAATGATCAGTCGGTGCATCTCTGCTTATGGATAGTTGCTTCTGTGACATGCTTGTTTGTAATAATGCCTCTGACGTTTGAATGCAAGCATGTTGTTAGTTTATTCAGACCACACCTCCAGCCTGAGTAAACTAACTCAAAGTATGAATCTGGAGAATATGTTACGATATTACACACAACTGTGTGACGATCCAAATATTTAGGTCCAAGCGTCTTTGGTTACTTGGTTACTCATGCGTGGGATAATTTACAGATGGCATCATATTGCAAGAAAAAAAACAGATGATAATGATAACACAGCTTTAATGTTGTTTTTTAAAAGCTTTTATAGATGCCTCACATATGGAAACCATAAATGGACAAATAATGACTCAATGTGGATCTGTGACAGAAAACAGATTGCTCTTTTTTTTTAACTTATTGGCTGAAATTAAAAAAAGCCCTCTTTGTTGACACATTATAAATACACATTGGTATTTGTTATAGGATTATGAGCATTATTTGGTTTTAATTTAGCTCATCCATTTATGCTGTAATAGCTCTAGCACACAAGATGGCTATGCCATGATTGTGGCTCATGATTGTGGTCATGTGCAAATATCAGTATACCCTCTTTTAATTGTATGCTGCTTTTTGTATTTCTTTAGTGTGTGTGTGTGTGAGTAAAAACAGTCAAAATCATTTGATCATCGTGGGTCTTAGTATTAGCCAAATGCAACCTCTGACAAATGTGTCAAACTTGAAAATTGTTATATGAAATAATTTCATAATTTTCCAGACTAATGTACAGAAAGTTTCTCCAAGACTGTTGCTCATGTCTTTCCTTTCTGGCATTGTGTCCCAAACACCTGAACGCTGCAGTTGTATCTGCTTTCATGATTAATTCCTCGAGCCTTGATGATTAGCAGCTCCTAGCTGCAGCTTACCGGCTTAATCCTATGGAAGCAGCACTAGGAGTACTACTACCAAAACTGGTACTGCAGTCACTTTCAAAATATTGTTGAGCGGCGTGTACCCTCCCCCTCCTCCCCCCGACCAGAGGTTGCCAGGTAGGCTGCAGAATGCAGCAGGAACGTAGGCTGCCATGGCTGCGATCATTAGAGCCGAGCTGGCAACCCGGATGCCGAAACAATACTGACTTGGTGATTGGGAGATAGGTGGAGGGTGGAGTTTCAGAAACAATACTGACTTGGTGATTGGGAGATAGGTGGAGGGTGGAGCTTCAGAAACAATACTGACTTGGTGATTGGGAGATAGGTGGAGGGTGGAGCTTCAGAAACAATACTGACTTGGTGATTGGGAGATAGGTGGAGGGTGGAGCTTCAGAAACAATACTGACTTGGTGATTGGGAGATAGGTGGAGGGTGGAGCTTCAGGCCAAAACAAAAAATGACAACATAAACATCAGTTGAGGGCTGCAACTCCTCTTTTTAAACTGGAATATCCTGGCTTGAGTGCTGTTGTCAGTGACATAAGTATTTGAAATGAACATGATTTTTAAATGTCTGTTGACATATCGGGGTCATTTTATGATTCGTTTTATTATTGCTCTTACATACAGCTCCTTTAAATAAATAATGACCCTTTAAAAAAGGTATATGTTAATGTTCATTTGAAGTGATATTTGCCCTTGTACTAGGACCTACTTTGGTCAGCTAGTTTTTACTTTTGCGTTTTTACAAACACACACACACAAACCAAAGCTATTAACTTTTGCACACAACTCAATGTATTTAGCTTTGATTGATTATGACCTTCCTCTAATTGATCCACCTTTTCAATCATTATTCATCTCCAACTTGTTGTCAATCTGTTCACGATAGTTCATCAACATATACCAAAACTTTTATAACATTCTTTAACAGTGTTTTATCAATTACTAACTCACCTGCTTCAATCAAATTCATTCTCTTTCACTGTTCCCATTCTAACTTGTTGACATGACTGATGTTCCTACAGCTGAAAAGTGGAACCGAGATCAAACTGGAGCCCCTCTCAGCCTCCCTGGTTAAATCTGTGGCAGCCGTCACTTCCCAAGCCTCCGTCTCCACGGTAACCGTCGTGCCAGGAGGCGGCGGTGGCAGCAATGACGATGGTTTTCATTCAGGGAAGTCCACTGCCATTCCCTACATCCCTGCCCAACAACAGGCTTCCAGCAACACGGGCGTCCACCAGGTGAGGGCGCCCAGGTATCTCTCCCTGACCCAGACCCGCGACCCGGGCCATGCCGAGCCCGAGCTCCACTCCTCCCCTCTCCTCCCTGAGAGTCGGGAGAGAGCCGTGGCTCCTCCTTTCCCCACCTCCTCTGCCACTCACAGGCAGCAGGGGGAGACTGTGGTGGAGGTCTGGAAGAAAGAGCGGCAAGAGGAGGAGGCTGGGAGGAGACGGCAGGGAGGAGCCAGAGAAGACGGTCAAGGTGGCAGCATCCAGGATAAGCTGCACGCTGACAGGGACGGAGAAGACGGGCCACGGCATCCTCCGCAGTCTTTCCAGACCCCTTTGTTACCGGGCGACTCGGAGCCCCTGCCCAGCTGGAGAGCTGCAGACGGAGCCTCCCAGGAGGACAGGGAGAAAGGGGAAGGAGGAAGAAGGGAGAAAGGAGGCCACCTGAAAGAGGCTGCACCAGCTTATGGTTCCTTGAACCAGGAGCAGGAGAGAAGCAGTGGCATCTCAGGTAGGAGGCATCTTTGATATAGACAGAGACAACAGATGGAAAAGACTGGAGGGGTAGTAGAAATATGAGAAAAACTGGGGTTAAAGACAACCACGATCAAAGAAAAATTAAAAGAAAAGAGAGAAATGAAGTCACATAAAAGAGAATGCTTAGGAAAGATGCTGTTCTCGTTATCTTCATTGTTTTATGCCGCGTGCTCCCAGGCGTGATCGCTCTCTGCCGGCTGCACACACATGTCCCAGCTGGGAGTGTTTGATTTGGCTGATACAGAGACGCGTCTGAGGCTGCATCTAATTAGCATATTTTTCCATGAATTTACCTCGTGGATCCCTTTGTCTGGAGAGAGGAAGCCCTTCCCTGACATGCGGTGTGGTGCTGACATCACCAGGGATTGTACGATTGAACTGAGTTTGCTCACTGTCACGGCCCATAAAGCCTCTGGTTCCCTTTTGCAATCAATTTCGCCAGTGGGTTGGCTGTGCACATGTTACTCTAAAATGGACATGACCTGTTTTTCATGTGCTAATGCAGAGCGTGTGGAGGGCTGGTCCTTTCCCATGCACGGACACAAACAGTGCAAGGAGGGATGAGAGCACTCAGAGAGAGCAGAGCAGTTGTTCGGCTCTTAAATGAAGCAGGTAGAGGACAAATGAAACGCTACAGAAGCCTTGTCAGCAGGCTGCGGTTACTTCTGCATGACTCAGTCTTCATTAAAGTGTCCATTTAACTTACTTATGTTGGTACATAATCTTAGCAGTTTTAAAACTGACAAAATGCAAGTTTTAAGATTAAATTATGCTTATTTTTTTTATTATTTTGCCAGCAGTGTCATGTTCATTAAATATGACACTGCTGGCAGAATTTCCACTATATTAATGCATTTACATTTGTACCCAATGTAACAACTCCCTTTGTGAGTCTTTTTATTTTCTTATAGTCCTGATGTGTGAAAGACTAGAATATAAAATAGCAAAGACAAGGTAGCAAAAAAAATAATCACGAAATTCGTTAGCTTTTCACAAAACTACAGATTTAAAAAAAGTAAAGAACAGTAATTGAACCTTTACAGGAGACCACTACACTGCAAAAAACATTGTTTCAAGAAGTTATGCTCTCTTTTTGTTTAGTGGCTAGACTAGTTTCTTAATTTTGAGAATTCTAGTTAAGAACATTTTTCTTCCCCATTGACAGTTATTTTTGCTTAATATACGACAAGTTGACTAGATTTAGGAATATTAGGCTTATTTCTAGATGGGCTGTTTTTGCGGTGCATTTGTAACGTAGCTGATGTTTGGAGTTTAAACTAGTGTTAAACTCCTGCGTGATGTGAGGAAGTCACATGACTTATACACTTATCCTTAAATTAACTAATATATTAAAAAGATATTAAAAATAAAACAAAAGTACGCTTGAATAACAGACCTCCATGACCCTGAATTAAGGTGAGTAGGAAATAAATGAACGGATGGACAAATAAAGGAAAAACTGTTAATTTCATGTCAGCTTTACTGACTCCAAAGGCTTAATTTCAAAACTGCAAAATACTTCCCAACCTTTCAGGTACCTTCTCATTCATAATTACAGACTGACCAGTAGCTCTTTTGATAACGTCAGTACCATCATATCTCCTGTTTCCATCTAGTTTAAGTTTGTTGTGATGCTGAAATCACAGACAAACTAGAGCACAGATGTGGATTAAGCTCAAATGTCTGTGTTAAAGTGCAGCTAACTTACCCCACATCTACGATGGTGCAATTAGCACAAACATTTGTCTACAAACATTGCACAAAATTAAAAATGTATTAGTAATATAACAAAAATACGGAGCCCCTAAAGGGACACGGATTATTTTTTTTTATAATGAGTTTTAAGCGTGCGCGTGAAACCTTTAAGTGAGTACGTAAAGTTGTTTACTTGCAAGCAAAGTGGTAATGTCCTTATAATGGAGTCCCAGGTTAAAATATATCTCAGCTAAATCCTGTAATGTCATTTCCATTCATAAACAGAGCAGGGCGCAACTGGAGGGTCTCCAGTTCCAGCAATACTCCCCCATGTACTTGTTTTTACGCGCTCACGTAGAACAACTTTTAGGCGCTCACTTATAAGTTTTGCGAGAGCGCGTGAAACTTTTTAGTGAGTGCATAAACGTTTTACGTGCTCACGTAAACAACTTTACGTGCTCACTTAAAGGTTTTACGCGCGCGCGTAAAGGTTTCACGCGCACGCTTAAAACTCATTATATAAAAAAAAAAAATCTGTGTCCCTTTAGGGGCTCCGTAGAAAAACTAGATCAGTGGATTTGATAAAACACAAACAAGCAAACAAAAACCCTCCTTAACACTTCATAAAAGAAATCAAGAAAACCATTCAAAATATTTAAAAAAAAAATCATAATTTATAAAAAGATAATTGACGAAAAGATAGTAAAACAACAAAAATCTTGAAAACCCAACAAAAGAAATAAAATACAAAAAATTAAGCCAATAGCTTTTTTTTTTAGAAAATACAAGAAGAGAATCACAGCTAAATCTACATCCACACACTTTTTGATTACTTAAATAGTTGTTCTTCTCATCACTATGATTTCATAAGTCTTGGCACTGATCTGTTGTCATGAAGAGAGCTGAGCCAAAAGAGATTAGATACAAGAATGAGTTTGTAAATACAAACTGGTCCTGCAGCTCCTGGACCTGGCGTTAGCAGCTTCTCGATTACAGAGCTGGTGCTCATCAAGAGGAGCCAGTTGAGGTGGTTGGGGCATCCAGTGAAGATGCCCCCTAGATGCCTCTCTAGGGACATATTTGGTCATGCTCAACTGGGCAGGGATCCTGAGGCTGAACCAGGACACACTTCTGGAGAGATCATGTCTCTCAGCTGGCTTGACAGCACCGTGATACTCGGTGGAGGAGGTGGCCAGGCAGAGGGAATCATGGGGCTCTTTGCTTAGGCTGCTGTGACAGTGAACCACCCTCGGATAAACGGATATTAATGAATAGATGAACTATTTTTTATGAATATCTTCTAGGGCTGGGCGATATATTGAGATTTTAATATATATTGATATATTTTCAAACGCGATATGGTACGAGACAATATCGTTTATATCGATTATTAAATTTTTTTAAATTTATCTTTTTTTTTATGATTTTGATATAGCTTATTTTGTGACAAATTGACTTGAATGTTTTGTTTGAGATTTGCACGAAGGTTTTGTTATTTGCACAACTGTCAACCTCATTGGAAAAAAACCTGCCTGTTACTGTCTACATTGTATTAATTGCACAGTGTATTTTAATTTAATTGTTCTGCAGGAAAGGGATATTTGTTTTATTTTATTCAAGAAGCATTTTTATTCTATATATGCAGGCAGTTTATTTTTATTTCATTTGTTTTATACATTTTGATATTGTGCAGAGCTTTGTTAATAAAGGTACCTGTGTGACATTTGGCACGAAGCTTTGTATTAAAACTGACAGTTTTTTTAAGGGTTTGCCTCAGAAAAAATGAAGCTAACAGAGATGCTATGCTATAATGCTTTGGGGGAAACCCCAATTATGGCACAGAAAAAATATCAATATATATCGAGTATCGCCATTCAGCTAGAAAATATCGAGATATGACTTTTGGTCCATAACGCCCAGTCCTAATATCTTCAAATTTGTATCCATTCCCTGCTTAAAAAAGGTGTTTCAAGATTGTTTCAGATGGACCTTCCCAAACCAGCTACCATCCTGCACAATCATGTTACACCCAAACAGGGATTGTTTTTTTTAAAATAATGGTGTTTTTCTGATTCACCCCTTTATTAGTCTTACCTGTTACAACTGGATAACTTCCAAATTCATGAATGACCTCATCCGTCACAATTTGCGAACCATTTTGACCACAGAAACTTGGCTTCATATGGTACAAATGGATCATGATTGTACTGTATTTGTCTTTCAGACTTACTGGATCATCCGGTGCCACTCAGGCCGCTCGTTGCTAAAGTTTCATCCAGAACTGTGTCTCACGTTTCAAGAAGCCACCTGCAGCAGCAAAACGTCGTCCATCCTCCTCCTCCGACTCTCCCCAAACCCTCCTTATACATCCAGCCACAGTCATCCCCCCAGGCTCCAACAACACATCCCAAACCTTTCACTCACTCCCCTCAAAGCCAGCCCAAGCCCCAGGGATTCAGCCCGTCTCTCCCTAAAACTTACCTGCAGACATCCCCCCAGCTTCAGCTCAAACCACAAGTTCCTCCTCAGACGCCACCTAAACCCCACTCCTTTCCTCAGGGACTGGTGAAGTCCCAGTCCCTGCCTCTGGACCACATCGAAGACTTCAGCAGGCACAGCGTCCAGTCTGGGGAACTGCTGTCTCCTACAGGGTCTGGAGACCAGCTATCTGACGGCATGTCCAGCAAACAGATGTCCATCAGGGAGAGGTGAGAGGCAGCTAAAAGTTTCTCCTGTGCTGCTTAACTTCTTCTTCATTCTGATAATAAGTACAAATCTAACCCAAACAACAGCATGAAATCACAACTCAGCTAAAAAGCAAAAGAGGTGAGGCTTTGAGGTTTTTGAAAATGGATTTATGCACCGTTCCCTGAACGTCTCACCATAGCATCTCAATCTCGTGGAGGACTTGGTTGAATCTGCTTGAATTTGTTGTAATTTGTTTCGTAACGCTATTTTAGCCAAGTTGTTGGATAGGAGGCCTCTCATTTAACTCGTGTTACTCAGAAAAGTCCATTCTTGATTCAGTTCAATTCAGTATCAATGTTACATGTCAAAACAGGAACAAACGCATGAACTAAGAGCAAAAAAGTTTAAATGGTTTTTACTTAAACTCCTCCAAACAAAATTAATTAACAATTTACCAAAGTGCAGTGATTAGGTGTTGGTCTTTCAGGAAACAAATTCACATTAACATATTTCTAAAACATAATAAAGTTAATGGTACACTGGTGAAGCGTCTTCCTGTCCTTTAGTCATCACAGTCGGGCGTGTTGTACACACACACGGGTCTTTGGCCGTGTTCCAATTGTCCCAAATCATGACAAAAGGCATTTCAAGGTGCTTCACACAGAAAGCACTCATAATTTGCTAAATTAAATATGTCCAATCAAGTCCATATTGTATTGTAATTCATGTCTTATTCATTCCAATTCTTAATCCAATTCACAGTCCAGATCAAATTCTGGTTCATTCCAGTAGGGTCCAAAATTCAAAGATCATATGGCGCCGATTCTTAAAAAAGCAGCCTAGCAATTGTTCACTGACTGGAAGATTGGTGACTGACTATTTTTTCCAGTTGTAAACAACTGCTTATAAACCTTAAAGCTGACTGAAGAATACTGTGGTATAAGGATGATTGCATTGTCTACTCCATGACTGGAAGGTTGCGCACGTGAATTCGCCTCATACCCCTCCCTTTACACGCCCACTTTTTACCATGTATGGGCAACGCAAATTACTTGATGACTGTATTTGCCTATAAATGAGCCTGCTGATCATGCGAAGCGCTTGCCTGCAGTTTGTTTGCTACACTGCTGTGCGTCAGGATGAATGAGTCATGTGTCGAGCCAGGTCACTGTGCCACTAAATTTCATGGAAATCGAGATTGAGATGTTGTGGATGAGGTGGAGGCCAGGAAAACGACATCATTTGGTGGTCACAGTAGTGGCATCATTAACAAAAACAAAGTGAGTGAGTGGCAGCACGTCGTTGCTGTGCTAAACGCTGTGAGTGCCGTGGACAGATCTGTGGCAGAAATAAAAAAGAAGTGGTGCGATCTCAAGGTGGACACTGTTATGTCCTCAGTCACTCTACAGTTGTCGCGGTGGGTGACAAGGAGGTTCCCGGGAGGGCGTGTCCTGCACCGCGGCTGCAGCAGCAGCGGCAGCAGCACCAGAGCGATCCAAGCGCATGGCGCACCTGGAAGTGGCCAACTGACTGATGCTGTGCGGGGGGGGGGGTCCTTGCGAAATTTTTGGGTTTTTCGGGGCGGATCGGGTGTCTATATGCGCAATTTTAACTCTCCAATTAGCAAAATACTGGATACAAACACATACACACGTTTCATTATGAAGCATTGCATTGACAAGACATGACAAGTCAAGATATTTTTTATAGTAATGCCTGTTTATTAAAACATTGTTCACACAAAAATAATCTTACATGAGTCAAATCAGCCTGTTACTGAGAGCGACTTATATATTAGTGACATAGTGGCCTAACTCAACTGACATTATATAGTGTGTGATTCATTCCAGTTCTACACAAAACAAAATCGCCCCATAAGTTAACACATTAACAACATCATCATCATCTCGGCTTGCCTCGACGCGGGGCCCCGCGGCTGCTTGAGACCCGGCCGGATTCTGTGATTTTTGTAACAAATTTATCAAACGAGCCTTTCAGAGAGGCATTAAACTCTTCCATTTTCTTTAGTTTTTTTCTTTTTTCATTTCCTGATGGACATTTCCTGAATCTGTCTCGTTCTCTCGACATTGTGTGACAGTTTGTTCCAACTCCACCGTCTGGATCAGACTAGCTTGTGTCTGCGCTTGGTCTGATCAGTTGTATTGAACAACAGACACGCGCAGCTGCGCAGCGACATCAATCAGCAAGCACATCATTGGATATATATTTATTTATATGCACAGACTAGTACACATTTAGGTCTGTAATGGAACGTGACTGTTGATATTTATAAGGGAAAGAAGGAAAAAAAATGGCCCATAGCGCGAGGCCCTTGGGGCACGGTTCGCACACCCCTTGCGGCGGCCCTGGGGACACGATCAGCACTATTATATTATAAGTCTGATATGTGATGACATTAAAAGTATGACATGAATCTGGCTTCATTTCACCACCTCACCGTCTGCGTCGCCAGTTCCCCATATCTTCAAAATGTTCGTGCGCTAGGATCAAAGTTTGCGTAAAGATACATACATTTTCCCGTTAGGTTTTTTTTTTTAAATACCAACCTTTGTGTAGAAGCTGGCGTGCGCATCTTTCAAGCCCTGTTTTGTGCGCACGCAAGCTTTATAAATGAGGCCCCAGGTCAATATCTTTCCACTGCTGTGCTTTACAGTTAAAATGTTTGTGTAAAAAATATTTTTGGTTTACACCAAACATCATACTGTGCATTCTGGCCAACCATCTCCATTATGGAGATGTTCAAAGGTTTCAGATATGTTATGCTTTGTTCAGATTCAGAAACCTTGAGCTGTGCTATCGTGTTATATTTGGGGAGGAGGAGCGTTCTCCTAGCAACGCTTTCAAACAAGCCGTCCATGTGCACTGTCTAATTTTTATTGTCGTGACCTTTAACATGATAGCTGAAGCACATAAGAGTCTGAGATGCAGCTCTTGGCGTTTTTCATTGTCTAACTTGGAGTGAATGTATTGGGACATCCATTCCTTGTGAATAATCTCCCTCATGTCAGAATTATGGACTCCAAGTATTTTGGAAACAGTCTCATTAGCTTGCTCAAATGGCTTTTAGAAATTACTGTTTCTCCAAAATTATTCCTGATGTCTTTCCTTCTTAGCGTTGAGTTTAAACACACTCAAAAGCTCCAGACCAGCAAAGACACAAGAGCTTACAAAAAACTGAAAGGACACGAGTAGCGTAGAAACAGTACAGACCAGCAGGGAGCAAAGACAAGACAAGACAAGATATACACAGAAGGGTTGACGAGACACAGGTGCAGACGGGCAGATCAGGGCAGATGGGAACCTAGGAAGTCAAGACAGAACTGAAACACAAAGACACGAATTTCAAAATAAAACAGGAACTTAAACCAAACCGTGACAGTTATCAAGAGCACTTGATTGGTATCTGGTTGGTGTTTGCAGTGTCAGACCCCAAGGAAGCTGTAGGGGTGTACTTTTTTTTTTCACACATTGCTTAACTGATATGTATCAAGGGTTGACAGTTGTCTATTGTGTAAATGATGTCTATCAGAAGTTACAAGGCAGATAGGTTAAGTCATCACTTAAAGGGGACTTATTATGAAAAACAAGTTTTTTCTTGCTTTAACATATATAAAGTGGTCTCCCCTCAGCCTGCCAACTCAGAGAAGGAAGAAAGCAACCAAATTCTGCAGTGTCTGTACAGCCGCCCGGATGAGCCATCCAGTGTCATGTGACTTCTACGAGCCGTTCAGATTCTGCTCCTGTCGTTACGTAACGACAGGAGCGATGCGTGAAACCACGCCCACAACTAACTCCGCCGGCCGGAGCTTCCGCCATTTTTTCGTAGCGTTGTATCGCGTCATTCAGGCAGCCAATCAGCAGTCTCATTATCATAGCCTCCCCGCCCACTGAGAATCCCTCATAGAGAAGGAGGTTAGAAACTAGGAAGATAAAGACATGGCTCAGAGGCTGAATTTGTAATTTATTTAGCAAAAACAATCAAAAGCTTGTTTTTACGACATTCTGTTTAAAATAGGTATTAGATGCCATAATAGGTCCCCTTTAAGGTTGACAAAACACTTCAACAGAAGGAAAATCACATTTTCATGAATTATTAAAATAGATGGATTGTGACCTGAAAACATTTGATTGAATTATCAAATAATAATTTATTACAATTTTATATCATACTATTTTTGTTATAGTATGATATAAATTCTGGACCACATTTTGTTTAAATGTAAAGCCCTTGACACCATTTAGCCTTGATTCCATCATCAGGTTCATGACCCAGTCCAAGAGTTGACCTAGTAAAGATGCCTTCAAAGTCACTGGCAGTTCTTCCAGATACTGTGTGGGCAGATGAAACTCTTTTCAATCTTTGGAGGTGAGGGAAATGTATTTTTAGCATCATTGTGTCTTTCCTGGCAGCCAGCAGAGAGCTACCAATGACGTCCTCTGAGATTTGGCAGATTCCTCAGAATACCTTCATTTCTTTTTTTTTTTCGCCGTGTCCACAGTCCAACAGAAATGATGATGACCCACTTTCTTATACCCTTCGGCTATCCATTATCCGTACTCAAGACAACCTGACTGCACCCTGGAGGTCTGCAGCCAGTCGCCTCTCCTCCTCATTCAGTCCTTAAATCATTTTTTGTTTTTAAACTGGTCAGATTTACTGGCAGCAAGCCGGAATCTCAGGCACGTCTTTCACAGTTGAAAGGTTATTATTATTAATTTATTTATTTATAAGAATAAGTACTATTTAGTATGAAAACAAACACCAGCATTTAAATACGTCTCAAAAACAAATCCATCAAACTGCCAGTGAGAGGCCAAAAATAAACTCTCAAAGTGATTTTCTTTCTTCAAATCTTTTCACTTCTGATAGCATGCGTTTGTAAAGTCTAAACCCATCACACCCAGGCTGGTTTGCTAATCCATTTGCAAACATGCAAACCAGAGATTTTCTGGATAATTATTGGGCATTTCCATCCAGAGTTTCTTCACAGCAGGAGATTTTCTGCTGGACATGCAACCACAAACCAGCAAGTGATATCAGTTGCACTAAGATACACCCATTTTTAAAATGTTTGCTTTTTTTCAATATGTTGAAAAGGACAGATCTTTGGTATTGATATCAATACTACATGTGTGTGACTGGATTTTATTACTGGATTATTTTTTGAGAATGATGAGCTCTAAACGTATAAATTGGTCTTGACTAATGCAAAGTGTCATCTTTCAAGCATGCATGTTGACTTTACTGAGTTGTAATTGTATTATTTGTATTTCCAAACTGGATGTGTAATTGATGGAGTTAAAATAATCTTAAAGAAGTGTGTTTAGTCAATTTATTTATAAATGAATTATCAAGAATTAATAGATCAACATGGATAAAAAAAAAAGGTAATGGTGGTAGAAGTTATAAACTACCATCTTCCAGAGTGCCAAGCCACAGATTAAACGGAAAAAAAAAACAAGCAAAAAGGGCAAAAGGAGAAGAAATTATTCATAAAATTGTTCCCAGCATTTTGATGTTTCAGATAGGGTAAACACGTTCACACAGCTTCATTTGTATTAAAGTTAATCATAGGCCTGTTTTTGTTTTTTTTGTACCTGCTAAAGATGATCTCTTGTCCCATGCCAGAGTGGCTCTGCTGAAGAAGAGCGGCGAGGAGGACTGGAGGAACAGGATCAACAAGAAACAGGAAGTGGTTAAAGCGGCGTCTGCCGAGCAACTGGATCAGCATGAGACTGAGCCGACCGGCCAGAAGAAGGTCAGACCTCATTTAACACTCACCACTACACTTCAGAAACGTTTGCATTAGTTTGTGGCTTTAGTGGAAACGTTCCCCTTTAGCTCCATATCACATTCAAATTATAGCGCTAATAGGTTAAAGGAAAAAGTATTTTCCTTTCATGGTCATTATTCCATTAATACATCTTTTACATCACCGTATTAAATCATGAACATTAATTTATTATGTTCTGATGAATAGTTTGTTTCAACATTTCCGAGATATTCCAACTATTCATTAAAAGAATATTAACACACAATTAACACAATACAATAAAAGCAAAATACTTACCTGTTAAATAATTTTTACTTCTTAGCTGAATGTAGTTTCTTCAGAAAAAAGAGAAACCACAGCCTTTAGATTAAAGATTGAAGTTTTCAGATATCATTTTGGCACATTATTTCTTATTTAAGCTCCTTATTTACAAGTGAAATGTTAGATTATCTGAATCAGAAGCAAGTTTAGCAATCAGCAGTGTGCTTTAATGGTCATTCTGTAGGACTTTATCAGTATGTTTGCTGGATTGTTGTGCACTACTATAAACAAATCAATGAATCTGAATAGGTCTGGATGGATTAAAGCCTCTTGGATACTTTGATAAAACTAGATCTTTTTTCAGTAATTCAGTTTGAATCATCAATTTGTCACTGAAAAGGAAACTTCAGTGATCTTCTGACTATTTCTTCTCACCTGTTTAAGTTGTACTTTAATATTAGTTTCTCAAATGTTTTATACTTTTGGTGTCATAGTTAGAGTTAAATAAAGCCCTTCTCACATCCTCTAACCCCCCAAAACCTTTTAACGTATTTCTTCCCTCATTTCATTTTCATCTGTTGTATGAACGCAGGGCGGAAATTTAGTGCAGCATCGAAGCTTTAAAGACTGTATATAAAATCCTCTTTGTACAGACTCATGAGTTCAATTGCTACAAGATTATATTTAGGGGGCTTTATTATAAGTTTCACTTGTATTGATATGTATGTGTTTGACTGTACGGAGCAGCTTGAATAAATCTATAAGCCTTAAAAGACTTTAATTTCAAGATTCAGGCCCGTTAAAAGACTTCTTTCCTGCAGCTTATCCATTTTACATTAGTATTCTGCAGGGCGAATCTCCCTGGCTAAAGTCTGGATGGTAATCCTCCAGGCTGTCTCACCCCTAAACCCATTAGCAACAATGGCCGTCACCCCTCCTCTTCCCCTCCAACTGTGCACTTCCCCTGTGTTTAACCCCTCAGGAGGAAGGGGTGGCCGCTCAAGACTGCTCTGCTGTGTCTGTCTCTGAACAGCTGTGGGTAAGACCCCCGTTGGCAGCCATGCACTGGCCCCAAACCAGTCAGCTTTGTGTGGAGACTCTTATTCAGTCACAGTTGCAGTTGGAAGATGTGTTTGTTAAGTTGCTTGTTGGCATTTTGGAATCATATTTTTTCTCCGGAGGCCCATGAGTTGTCGCTAACACTTTGCAAACAGACAGTGTTTGCAAAATCTTGCATGATGTGTATGGAAAATTGTATTTGCAGTGCTTTGCAATTAACCATTTAAACTGAACTTTATCAGTGATTCTCTTTTGGCCCCTTCCATATCCATATATGGTTTTATTAATATAAAAGCTCTGGATAGCTTGTTATGTTGTTTAAATTTGAGGAGCACCCAGACACGAGACTTCATCAGGTAAAACTTTAAAATTCAGGGTTGGTGAAGAGACTTTGAGTCATGTGCAGATAATCTAATTATCTGCAATTTTCTCAGTATCATCTTTTAAAGTCTAAATTGTCAAAAACAAAGGAAAGCAAAAGCTGGAACACAACAACAGGGAAATAGGGATGTGATTTTAGAAAAAAAGGATATTTAATTGTGCATGTATGCTTCAGTAACAAATTAAATTAAAGCTGCAAGCAGCGATGAACGGGCCCTCGCACTCACGGCCGCCGCCCCCCATAAGCATATCAGAAATGACACCACCCACGACTTCCTATGTCAAACCATTCAAAAGTTCTAGCAGAAAAAAGGGACAACCAATCACAAGAAGGGGCGGGGCTAATTCAGGCCAATGAAGGTCAAGGACTCCATACAGAGTCTGATGACACCACCTACGACTCTCCATGTCAAACCATTCAAAAGTTATAGCAGGAAATAGGGACAACCAATCAAAAGAAGGGGCGGGGCTAATTTTCACCAATTATGGTCAAGGACTCAATACCGAGTCCCATGACACCACCCATGACTCTTTATGTCAAACCATTCAAAAGTTATGGCAGAGAAAAGTTTTCCGGGGGGTGCTGTTGAGCCATTTTGCCACGCCCATTAATGCAAACCATGAAATATCAAATTTATCACCAGGCCTGGCTTGCATGCAAAATTTGGTGACTTTTGGAGAACTATCAAATATGGACCAATCAGATTAAGGGGGCACGCTTTTTGGCGTCTAGCATCGCCACAATAACACTTTTGAAAGAGAAAAGTAATGCGCGTAGTCGCAAGATGGAGACGCACATTTTGAGGTATAAGTCACCTGGATGCACGTTACGGTTCGGGCCATATTAATTGCCGAAGGAATGGCATTAATTGCGCCAAAATTACACAATTAATTCAAAATGGCCGACTTCCTGTTCAATTTCGGCCATGGCGCCAAGAGACTTTTCTTTAAGTTGCGACATGATACAGGTGTGTACCGATTTTCGTTCATGTACGTCAAACCGTATTATGGGGCTTGAGGTTCAATGTTTTTTCCCTCTGAACCAATCAGATGAAGGGTGGGCGCACTTTTTGGTGTCTAGCGTTGCCGCGGTAACGCTTTTAAATGAGAAAAGTAATGTGCGTCGTTGCAGGACAGGGACGCACATATTGATGTAGAAAAAAAAAATTGCTGACAAAAAAGTCTGGATACTGCGGGAATCGAACTCTGATCTCTGACTCCAAAGACGGGAACGCTCTGGCGGAGCTAAGACTCAGCTTCTCATTTCTATTTGACCTACTTACTTAGGAGAGACCAACATATCGATATTTAGTAATGTAAGTCTGGAGCTGTTTTTTCTAATTTTTTTAAATATTTGTAAGTTATAAATATTAGTAAAACCCTACTATTTTAATTATTACTTTTTCTGTAACCATTCTGCCAAGGTTGTAACCGGGCTGAGCTGGGAATATTTCTGACGTCACCACATTACAGGGAGCTGATTGGTCGGGGGGCGGGGCCGTCATCACCCTACTCGCCACTGATTGGTCGGGGGGCGGGGCCGTCATCACCCTACTCGCCACCGATTGGTCGGGGGGCGGGGCCGTCATCACCCTCCGCGCCACTGATTGGTCGGGAGGCGGGGCCGTCATCACCCTACTCGCCATCGATTGGTCGGGGGGCGGGGCCGGCAGACGTTTGAATCAGGAAGCGGGAGTCAGCGCGAGGGCGACTGGCGGCTCGTGGCGATTTTATTATAAAAAAGGGACAACCAATCAGAAGAAGGGGCGGGCCTAATTCAGGCCAAAGAAGCTCAAGGACTCATTGCAGAGTCCCTTGACACCACCTACGACTTCCTATGTCAAACCATTCAAAGTTTATAGCAGAAAAAAGGGACAACCAATCAGAAGAAGGGGCGGGGCTAATTCAGGCCAATGAAGGTCAAGGACTCCATACAGAATCTGATGACACCACCCACGACTCTCTATGTCAAACCATTCAAAAGTTATGGCAGAGAAAAGTATTCAAGGTGGCGCTGTTGAGCCGTTAGGCCACGCCCATTAATGCAAACCATGAAATATAAAATTTATCACCAGGCCTGGCTTGCATGCAAAATTTGGTGACTTTTGGAGAACTATCAAATATGGACCAATCACATGAAGGGGGGGCGCGCCTTTTGGCGTCTAGCGTCGCCACGGTAACACTTTTGAAAGAGAAAAGTAATGCGTGGTGTCGCAGGATGTAGACGCACATTTTGATGTATAACACACCTGGGTGCACGATACGGTTCGGGCTGAATTAACTCTCGAAGGAATGGCATAAATTTCGCCAAAATGACACAATTTATTCAAAATGGCCGACATCCTGTTCGGTTTTGACCATGGCTCCAAGAGACTTTTCTTTAAGTTGTGCCATGATACAGGTGTGTAGCGATTTTCGTGCATGTACGTCAAACCGTATTGTGGGGCTTGAGGCACAAAGTTTTCCGGGGGGCGCTGTTGAGACATTTTGCCACGCCCATTAATGCAAACCATGAAATATCAAATTTATCTCCAGGCCTGGCTTGCGTGCCAAATTTGGTGCCTTTTGGGGAACTATCAAATATGGACCAATCAGATGAAGGGGGGGTGCGCTTGTTGGCGTCTAGCGTCGCCACGGTAACACTTTCGAAAGAGAAAAGTAATGCGTGTAGTCGCAGGATGGAGACGCACATTTTGATGTATAACACATCTGGGTTCACGATACGGTTCGGGCTGAATTAACTCTCGAAGAATGGCATATATTGCTCCAAAATTACGCAATTAATTCAGAATGTTCAAAATGGCCGACTTCCTGTTCGGTTTCGGCCATGGCGCCAAGAGACTTTTCTTTTAGTTGCGACATAATACAGGAGTGTACCGATTTTCGTTCATGTACGTCAAACCGTATTATGGGGCTTGAGGCACAAAGTTTTTTCTGTCGAACCAATCAGATGAAGGGTGGGCGCGCTTTTTGGCGTCTAGCGTCGCCACGGTAACGCTTTTGAAAGAGAAAAGTAATGCGTGTTGTCGCAGGATGGAGACGCATATTTTGATGTATAACACACTTGGGGGCACGTTACGGTTCGGGCTGAATTAACTTTCGAAGGAATGGCATAAATTTCGCCAAAATGACACGACTAATTCAAAATGGCCTACTTCCTGTTCGGTTTCGGGCATGACGCCTAGAGACTTTTCTTTTAGTTGCGCCATGATACAGGTGTGTACCGATTTTCGTGCATGTACGTCAAACCGTATCGTGGGGCTTGAGGCACAAAGTTTTCAAGGGGGCGCTGTTGAGCCATTTTGCCACGCCCATTAATGGAAACCATTAAATATCAAATTTTTCGCCAGGCCTGACTAGGGTGCAAAATTTGGTGACTTTTTGGGCATGTTAAGGGGGGCAAAAAGGCCTTCACTTTGTCAGGAAAATAATAATAATAATTAAAGCTGCAAGCAGCGATGAACGGGCCCTCGCACTCACGGCCACCGCCCCCCATAAGCATATCAGAAATGACACCACCCACGACTTCCTATGTCAAACCATTGAAAAGTTATAGCAGAAAAAAGGGACAACCAATCAGAAGAAGGGGCGGGGCTAATTCAGGCCAATGAAGGTCAAGGACTCCATACAGAATCTGATGACACCACCCACGACTCTCTATGTCAAACCATTCCGAAGTTATAGCAGAAAATCGGGACAACCAATCAGAATAAGGGGCGGGGCTAATTAAGGCCAACGAAGCTTAAGAACTCATTACAGAGTCCCATGACACCACCCACGACTTCCTATGTCAAACCATTCAAAAGTTATAGCAGAAAAAAGGGACAACCAATCAGAAGAAGGGGCGGGGCTAATTCAGGCCAATGAAGGTCAAGGGCTCCATAAAGAATCTGATGACACCACCCACGACTCTCTATGTCAAACCATTCCAAAGTTATAGCAGAAAATCGGGACAACCAATCAGAATAAGGGGCGGGGCTAATTAAGGCCAACGAAGCTTAAGAACTCATTACAGAGTCCCATGACACCACCCACGACTTCCTATGTCAAACCATTCAAAAGTTATAGCAGAAAAAAGGGACAACCAATCAGAAGAAGGGGCGGGGCTAATTCAGGCCAATGAAGGTCAAGGGCTCCATAAAGAATCTGATGACACCACCCACAATTATCTATGTCAAACCATTCCAAAGTTATGGCAGAGAAAAGTATTCAAGGTGGCGCTGTTGAGCCGTTAGGCCACGCCCATTAATGCAAACCATGAAATATAAAATTTATCACCAGGCCTGGCTTGCATGCAAAATTTGGTGACTTTTGGAGAACTATCAAATATGGACCAATCACATGAAGGGGGGGCGCGCCTTTTGGCGTCTAGCGTCGCCACAGTAACACTTTTGAAAGAGAAAAGTAATGCGTGGTGTCGCAGGATGTAGACGCACATTTTGATGTATAACACACCTGGGTGCACGATACGGTTCGGGCTGAATTAACTCTCGAAGGAATGGCATAAATTTCGCCAAAATGACACAATTTATTCAAAATGGCCGACATCCTGTTCGGTTTTGGCCATGGCTCCAAGAGACTTTTCTTTAAGTTGTGCCATGATACAGGTGTGTAGCGATTTTCGTGCATGTACGTCAAACCGTATTGTGGGGCTTGAGGCACAAAGTTTTCCGGGGGGCGCTGTTGAGCCATTTTGCCACGCCCATTAATGCAAACCATGAAATATCAAATTTATCACCAGGCCTGGCTTGCATGCCAAATTTGGTGCCTTTTGGGGAACTATCAAATATGGACCAATCAGATGAAGGGGGGGTGCGCTTGTTGGCGTCTAGCGTCGCCACGGTAACACTTTGGAAAGAGAAAAGTAATGCGTGTAGTCGCAGGATGGAGACGCACATTTTGATGTATAACACATCTGGGTTCACGATACGGTTCGGGCTGAATTAATTCTCGAAGGAATGGCATATATTGCTCCAAAATTACACGATTAATGCAGAATGTTCAAAATGGCTGACTTCCTGTTCGGTTTTGGCCATGGCGCCAAGAGACTTTTCTTTAAGTTGTGACATGATACAGGTGTGTACCGATTTTCGTTCATGTACGTCAAAGCGTATTATGGGGCTTGAGGCGCAAAGTTTTTTCTGTCTGAACCAACCAGATGAAGGGTGGGCACGCTTTTTGGCGTCTAGCGTCGCCACGGTAACACTTTCGAAAGAGAAAAGTAATGCGTGGGGTCGGAGGATGGAGACGCACATTTTGATGTATAACACACTTGGGGGCACGTTACGGTTCGGGCTGAATTAACTTTCGAAGGAATGGCATAAATTTCGCCAAAATGACACAACTGATTCAAAATGGCCGACATCCTGTTCGGTTTCGGGCATGACCCCAAGAGACTTTTCTTTAAGTTGTCCCATGATACAGGTGTGTACCGATTTTCGTGCATGTACGTCAAACCGTATCGTGGGGCTTGAGGCACAAAGTTTTCAAGGGGGCGCTGTTGAGCCATTTTGCCACGCCCATTAATGCAAACCTTTAAATATCAAATTTTTCGCCAGGCCTGACTAGGGTGCAAAATTTGGTGACTTTTTGGGCATGTTAAGGGGGGCAAAAAGGCCTTCACTTTGTCAGGAAAATAATAATAATAATAATAATAATAATAATTAAAGCTGCAAGCAGCAATGAACGGGCCCTCGCACTCACGTCAACCGCCCCCCATAAGCATATCAGAAATGACACCACCCACGACTTCCTATGTCAAACCCTTCAAAAGTTATAGCAGAAAAAAGGGACGACCAGTCAGAAGAAGGGGCGGGGCTAATTCAGGGCAAAGAAGATCAAGGACTCATTACAGAGTCCCATGACACCACCCACGACTCTCTATGTCAATACATTCAAAAGTTATAGCAGAAAATAGGGACAACCAATCAGAAAAAGGGACTGGGCTAATTGTCACCAATTATGGTCAAGGACTCAATGCCGAGTCCCATGACACCACCCACGACTCTCTATGTCAAACCTTTCAAAAGTTATGGCAGAAAAAAGTATTCTAGGGGGCGCTGTTGAGCCGTGAGGACACGCCCATTAATGCAAACCATGAAAAAAAAAATCAGATCACTCAAATGAACGACGATCATACAGTACAGCTGTATCTCATGGTCCAGAATGTATGATATTATATTAATCTATTATACCATATTATATTACATGTTGTTATTTCATATTAGCGTACCCAGTAATATAGCATATTGTATTATTGCATTGTATGTTGCTTCATTTCATATATTTTTGACTGTATTATATTGTAAAATGATATATCATAGCGATTGCATTATTATATAATTTCAATTTATAACACTAATATACAATTCCTCACACACACACTCCTTCCAAATGTTTCTTTTTTTTCTCCATTATGACAATTCTATGCTGTCATCCGTTATGTTTTTTGTTTTTAAGCTTGTTATGTCTGTTATTCAAATATATTAATACATTCATTAATATGCTATACTGTATTTTGTATTGTGTATATTGTGTGTGTGTGTGTGTGTGTGTGTGTGTGTGTGTGTGTGTGTGTGTGTGTGTGTGTGTGTGTGTGTGTGTGTGTATATATATATATATATATATATATATATATATATATATATATATATATATATGTGTGTGTGTGTGTGTGTGTGTGTGTATACCTGAAGTGTGACTACCTGCAGAACGTATTTTAGCATGAAAGCTTGCATATTTAACGTACATCAAGCATCCTGTATCATAGCTACATGTCTGCCGTTTGTAACAAAGCAAACCGCGTGAAAATCGGTTGAAAATCAAGTGAGTTATAGTTATTTTACTTATGCAGACACCTCCTTCCACAATAGAAGTGAACGCTCTAGAGTTAAAGCGATACCGATCCAAGATGGCGGCCACGCCCGACGTTCTCAGGCAGTCAATGCGGCGCCTCGACCAAGATGGCGGCCGCGCTGAACATCAGCCCCTCCCCCCGCGGGAGCTGCGCGCGCAAACTCCACTCAAATTCAAAAGTTATGGCAGAAAATCGGGACAACCAATCAGAAGAAGGGGAAAGAGAAAAGTAATGTGCGTCGTCACAGGACAGAGACGAACATTTTGATGTAAAAAAAACACAAAAATTGCTGACAAAAATTTTGGCATATCAAGCCAGGCTTGAACTCTCGACCTCTGGCAGCAAAGACCGCAATAATCTGGCTGAGCTAAGTCTCAGCTATTCCTCTTGTTTGACCTACTGGGTTAGGACAGACCAACATAGCGATAAAATGTCTGGAACTTTTTTTTCCTAATTTTTTAAATATTTGTAAGTTATAAATGTTAGTAAAACCCTACTATTTAAATTATTACTTTTTCTGTAACCATTCTGCCAAGGTTGTAACCGGGCTGAGCCGGGAATATTTCTGAAGTCACCACATTACAGGGAGCTGATTGGTCGGGGGGCGGGGCCGTCATCACCCTACTCGCCACTGATTGGTCGGGGGGCGGGGCCGTCATCACCCTACTCGCCACTGATTGGTCGGGGGGCGGGGCCGCCATCACCCTACTCGCCACTGATTGGTCAGGGGGCGGGGCCGGCAGACGTTTGAATCAGGAAGCGGGAGTCAGCGCGAGAGCGACTGGCGGCTCGCGGCAATTTTATTATAAAAAAAGGACAACCAATCAGAAGAAGGGGCGGGGCTAATTCAGGCCAATGAAGTTCAAGGACTCCATAAAGAATCTGATGACACCACCCACGACTCTCTATGTCAAACCATTCAAAAGTTATAGCAGAAAATCGGGACAACCAATCAGAAGAAGGGGCGGGGCTAATTAAGGCCAACGAAGCTTAAGGACTCATTACAGAGTCCCATGACACCACCCACGACTCTCTATGTGAAACCATTCAAAAGTTATGGCAGAGAAAAGTATTCTAGGGGGCGCTGTTGAGCCGTTAGGCCACGCCCATTAATGCAAACCATGAAATATCACATTTATCGCCAGGCCTGGCTTGCATGCAAATTTTGGTGACTTTTGGAGAACTATCAAATATGGACCAATCAGATGAAGGGTGGGTGCGCTTTTTCGCGTCTAGCGTCGCCACGGTAACACTTTTGAAAGAGAAAAGTAATGCGTGGTGTTGCACGATGGAGACGCACATTTTGGTGTATAACACACCTGGGTGCACGTTACGGTTCGGGCTGAATTAACTGCCGAAGGAATGGCATAAATTGTGCCAAAATTACACAATTAATTCAAAATGGCTGACTTCCTGTTCGGTTTCGGCCATGGCTCCAAGAGACTTTTCTTTAAGTTGCGACATGATACAGGTGTGTACCGATTTTCGTGCATGTACGTCAAACCGTATTGTGGGGCTTGAGGCACAAAGTTTTCCGGGGGGCGCTGTTGAGCCATTTTGCCACGCCCATTAATGCAAACCATGAAATATCAAATTTATCGCCAGGCCTGGCTTGCATGCCAAATTTGGTGCCTTTTGGGGAACTATCAAATATGGACCAATCAGATGAAGGGGGGGTGCGCTTGTTGGCGTCTAGCATCGCCACGGTAACACTTTCGAAAGAGAAAAGTAATGCGTCTAGTCGCAGGATGGAGACGCACATTTTGATGTATAACACATCTGGGTTCACGATACGGTTCGGGCTGAATTAACTCTCGAAGGAATGGCATATATTGCTCCAAAATTACGCAATTAATTCAGAATGTTCAAAATGGCCGACTTCCTGTTCGGTTTCGGCCATGGCGCCAAGAGACTTTTCTTTAAGTTGTGCCATGATACAGGTGTGTAGCGATTTTCGTGCATGTACATCAAACCGTATTGTGGGGCTTGAGGCACAAAGTTTTCAAGGGGGCGCTGTTGAGCCATTTTTCCACGCCCATTAATGCAAACCATTAAATACCAAATTTTTCACCAGGCCTGGCTTGGGTGCAAAATTTGGTGCCTTTTGGGGAACTATCAAATATGGACCAATCAGATGAAGGGGGGGTGCGCTTGTTGGCGTCTAGCGTCGCCACGGTAACACTTTGGAAAGAGAAAAGTAATGCGTGTAGTCGCAGGATGGAGACGCACATTTTGATGTATAACACATCTGGGTTCACGATACGGTTCGAGCTGAATTAACTCTCGAAGGAATGGCATATATTGCTCCAAAATTACGCAATTAATTCAGAATGTTCATAATGGCCGACTTCCTGTTCGGTTTCGGCCATGGCGCCAAGAGACTTTTCTTTTAGTTGCGACATGATACAGGAGTGTGCCAACTTTCGTTCATGTACGTCAAACCGTATTATGGGGCTTGAGGCGCAAAGTTTTTTCTGTCTGAACCAACCAGATGAAGGGTGGGCGCGCTTTTTGGCGTCTAGCGTCGCCACGGTAACGCTTTTGAAAGAGAAAAGTAATGCGGGTGGTCGCAGGAGGGAGACGCACATTTTGATGTATAACACACCTGGGTGCACGTTACGGTTCGGGCTGAATTAACTTTCGAAGGAATGGCATAAATTTCGCCAAAATGACGCGACTAATTCAAAATGGCCGACTTCCTGTTCGGTTTCGGGCATGACGCCAAGAGACTTTTCTTTAAGTTGTCCCATGATACAGGTGTGTACCGACTTTCGTGCATGTACGTCAAACCGTATCGTGGGGCTTGAGGCACAAAGTTTTCAAGGGGGCGCTGTTGAGCCATTTTGCCACGCCCATTAATGCAAACCATTAAATATCAAATTTTTCGCCAGGCCTGGCTTGCATGCAAAATTTGGTGACTTTTTGGGCATGTTAAGGGGGGCAAAAAGGCCTTCACTTTGTCAGGAAAATAATAATAATAATAATTAAAGCTGCAAGCAGCGATGAACGGGCCCTCGCACTCACGGCCACCGCCCCCCATAAGTATCAGAAATGACACCACCCACGACTTCCTATGTCAAACCATTGAAAAGTTATAGCAGAAAAAAGGGACAACCAATCAGAAGAAGGGGCGGGGCTAATTCAGGCCAATGAAGGTCAAGGACTCCATACAGAATCTGATGACACCACCCACGACTCTCTATGTCAAACCATTCCAAAGTTATAGCAGAAAATCGGGACAACCAATCAGAAGAAGGGGCGGGGCTAATTAAGGCCAACGAAGCTTAAGGACTCATTACAGAGTCCCATGACACCACCCACAACTTCCTATGTCAAACCATTCAAAAGTTATAGCAGAAAAAAGGGACAACCAATCAGAAGAAGGGGCGGGGCTAATTTAAGCCAATGAAGGTCAAGGGCTCCATAAAGAATCTGATGACAACACCCACGACTCTCTATGTCAAACCATTCCAAAGTTATAGCAGAAAATCGGACAACCAATCAGAAGAAGGGGCGGGGCTAATTAAGGCCAACGAAGGTCAAGGACTCATTACAGAGTCCCATGACACCACCCACAACTTCCTATGTCAAACCATTCAAAAGTTATGGCAGATAAAAGTATTCTAGGGGGCGCTGTTGAGCCGTTAGGCCACGCCCATTAATGCAAACCATGAAATATCAAATTTATCACCAGGCCTGGCTTGCATGCAAAATTTGGTGACTTTTGGAGAACTATCAAATATGGACCAATCACATGAAGGGGGGGCGCGCCTTTTGGCGTCTAGCGTCGCCACGGTAACACTTTTGAAAGAGAAAAGTAATGCGTGGTGTCGCAGGATGTAGACGCACATTTTGATGTATAACACACCTGGGTGCCCATTACGGTTCGGGCTGAATTAACTGCCGAAGGAATGGCATAAATTTCGCCAAAATGACACAATTTATTCGAAATGGCCGACATCCTGTTCGGTTTCGGCCATGGCTCCAAGAGACTTTTCTTTAAGTTGTGCCATGATACAGGTGTGTAGCGATTTTCGTGCATGTACGTCAAACCGTATTGTGGGGCTTGAGGCACAAAGTTTTCAGGGGGGCGCTGTTGAGCCATTTTGCCACGCCCATTAATACAAACCATGAAATATCAAATTTATCGCCAGGCCTGGCATGCATGCCAAATTTGGTGCCTTTTGGGGAACTATCAAATATGGACCAATCAGATGAAGGGGGGGTGCGCTTGTTGGCGTCTAGCGTCGCCACGGTAACACTTTTGAAAGAGAAAAGTAATGCGTGTAGTCGCAGGATGGAGACGCACATTTTGATGTATAACACACCTGGGTTCACGATACGGTTCGGGCTGAATTAACTCTCGAAGGAATGGCATAAATTGCGCCAAAGTGACACGATTAATTCAAAATGGCCGACTTCCTGTTCGGTTTCAGGCATGACGCCAAGAGACTTTTCTTTAAGTTGTCCCATGATACACGTGTGTACCGATTTTCGTGCATGTACGTCATACCGTATCGTGGGGCTTGAGGCACAAAGATTTCAAGGGGGCGCTGTTGAGCCATTTTACCACGCCCATTAATGCAAACCATTAAATATCAAATTTTTCGCCAGGCCTGACTTGGGTGCAAAATTTGGTGACTTTTTGGGCATGTTAAGGGGGGCAAAAAGGCCATCACTTTGTCAGAAGAAAAAAAATAATAATAATTAAAGCTGCAAGCAGCGATGAACGGGCCCTCGCACTCACGGCCACCGCCCCCCATAAGCATATCAGAAATGACACCACCCACAACTTCCTATGTCAAACCATTGAAAAGTTAAAGCAGAAAAATGGACAACCAATCAGAAGAAGGGGCGGGGCTAATAAAGGCCAACGAAGCTTAAGGACTCATTACAGAGTCCCATGACACCACCCACGACTTCCTATGACAAACCATTAAAAAGTTATAGCAGAAAAAAGGGACAACCAATCAGAAGAAGGGGGGGGGGCTAATTCAGGCCAATGAAGGCCAAGGACTCCATAAAGAATCTGATGACACCACCCACGACTCCCTATGTCAAACCATTCCAAAGTTATAGCAGAAAATCGGGACAACCAATCAGAAGAAGGGGCGGGGCTAATTAAGGCCAACGAAGCTTAAGGACACTTTACAGAATCCCATGATACCACCCACAACTCTCTATGTCAAACCATTCAAAAGTTATGGCAGATAAGAGTATTCTAGGGGGCGCGGTTGAGCCGTTAGGCCACGCCCATTAATGCAAACCATGAAATATCACATTTATCACCAAGTCTGTCTTGCATGCAAAATTTGGTGACTTTTGGAGAACTATCAAATATGGACCAATCACATGAAGGGGGGGCGCGCCTTTTGGCGTCTAGCGTCGCCACGGTAACACTTTTGAAAGAGAAAAGTAATGCGTGTTGTCGCAGGATGTAGCCGCACATTTTGATGTATAACATACTTGGGTGCACGTTACGGTTCGGGCTGAATTAACTGCCGAAGGAAGGGCATACATTTCGCCAAAATGACACAATTTATTCAAAATGGCCGACATCCTGTTAAGTTTGGGCCATGGCTCCAAGAGACTTTTCTTTAAGTTGTGCCATGATACAGGTGTGTAGCGATTTTCGTGCATGTACGTCAAACCGTATTGTGGGGCTTGAGGCACAAAGTTTTCCGGGGGGCGCTGTTGAGCCATTTTGCCACGCCCATTAATACAAACCATGAAATATCAAATTTATCGCCAGGCCTGGCTTGCATGCCAAATTTGGTGCCTTTTGGGGAACTATCAAATATGGACCAATCAGATGAAGGGGGGGTGCGCTTGTTGGCGTCTAGCGTTGCCACGGTAACACTCTTGAAAGAGAAAAGTAATGCGTGTAGTCGCAGGATGGAGACGCACATTTTGATGTATAACACATCTGGGTTCACGATACGGGTCGGGCTGAATTGATTCTCGAAGGAATGGCATATATTGTTCCAAAATTACGCGATTAATTCAGAATGTTCAAAATGGCTGACTTCCTGTTAGGTTTCGGCCATGGCTCCAAGAGACTTTTCTTTAAGTTGCTACATGATACAGGTGTGTACCGATTTTCGTTCATGTACGTCAAACCGTATTATGGGGCTTGAGGCACAAAGTTTTTTCTGTCAAACCAATCAGATGAAGGGTGGGCGCGCTTTTTGGCGTCTAGCGCCGCCACGGTAACGCTTTTGAAAGAGAAAAGTAATGCATGTTGTCGCAGGATGGAGACGCACATTTTGATGTATAACACACTTGGGGGCACGTTACGGTTCGGGCTGAATTAACTTTCGAAGGAGTGGCATAAATTTCGCCAAAATGACACGACTAATTCAAAATGGCCGACTTCCTGTTCGGTTTCGGGCATGACGCCAAGAGACTTTTCTTTAAGTTGTCCCATGATACAGGTGTGTACCAATTTTTGTGCATGTACGTCAAACCGTATCGTGGGGCTTGAGGCACAAAGTTTTCAAGGGGGCGCTGTTGAGCCATTTTACCACGCCCATTAATGCAAACCATTAAATATCAAATTTTTCGCCAGGCCTGACTTGGGTGCAAAATTTGGTGACTTTTTGGGCATGTTAAGTGGGGCAAAAAGGCCATCACTTTGTCAGAAGAAAAAAAAAAAAAATAATAATAATAAAAATTCCTGCAAATACAATAGGGCCTTCGCACTGCAAGTGCTCGGGCCCTAATAAAAATTCCTGCAAATACAATAGGGCCTTCGCACTGAAGGTGCTCGGGCCCTAATTAGAGTTGTTTATAGATCCTTTGAATTAGATTAACACCCACGATGTGGCGCTACCAGGGTCTGGCCTTGGGCTTCTTGGCTTTTATCCATTCTCTGCCTGCCTGTCCATCTTTGTTTATTCATGCACTTCTTCTTTGTCTTTCCTGTTTTTCACCTTTTCATCCCCTGTACACCCTCAGGAGCCTGTCTTCTCCTCCACCTTTTCTCCTCCTATCTCCCTCGGCCAAAAGTGTCAGTATATTGACCATCATAGTCAGGTAAGAACATAGACGTAGCACGCTTGAAGGGGCAGCTTGAGCTGGATGGTAAATCTTTCTGGCTTGGTTTGCAGCTACCCGCGTTAGAGACGCTCTCTGCGCTGCCCAGACTGATTTAGTTGTGACAACATGAGCACAAGACAATTCACAACCATCACATCCACCGAGGGATGAAAAAGACCATGTAGCCTTGCATCTAGCACGCTTCAATGCATTTAATCTCATTAGATCTGCTTGGTTTGGTGCTGAAAATTAATAATTGCCCCATTACGTAAATTTACAGGGAAGTTATGTGATGGGTGTTTTCTCAGGGTTACATAAGAGATTGAGAGGCAAATTGACAATTTTGATTTGTTTCTATGGATTGTTGTCCTTTATTTTAATTCTTTTTTTTAATATTTTGATCTTGACTGACAATATTTTGATCTTGACTGACAATAAGATGAAATGAAAGCTGTCTGTGGCCGTCATTGTGCAAATTTCATTGCTTTGAATGCAGGCCGTGGCTCGGACTTTCTTTTATAATTTCAGTTTTATCCTGTCTGTGCAGAAGGTTGGAGAGGAAATTGAGGCCCAGATGACGATAGAGGAGAGGAAACAGATGATATCAATTCGTGAGGATGCCTGGAAGAAAAAGGGCAGAGGAGCAGCCAATGACTCTACCCAATACACAGTTGCTGCACGTATGGTCAAGAAAGGTCAGTGTTCAGCCTGCCGGTCCACAGCACCAGTGGAGGCAACTTTCACACGAAAATATGCAGGGCAACAGGAAAATCTGATATTTTTACGTGGGGTTAATATTCACATTGAGAGTGTGACGTGTTTCCTGTATCCTTTAACCCTATAACGCTGAATTTATCATATTTGATACCTAAGACCTCTTTACCACTCTCATAATCAACATGAAAAAACAAATTGTTTAATATAAATACAAATAAATAAATAATACATCAATTTAGATTTAGAGTATATCTATTAAAGATTAAATTGGGGGTGCTTTTAATTTGAATATATGAGAATATTTCATATCTCAGACATTAATGGGTTAAAGTAGCACCTCCATTGACAGCTAATAAGGGTTTTAAGAAGGTTTGTCAACGTTCAGGTTGTTTCCTGATTCCTGGCCTTTGGAAGGGCAGTTTCAAAAGAGAGTTGAATTTCAGCACAATAGGATTTAAAATATAAAATTCTGAATATTTTGCTTATGCATGCAGCAAATATGAATTGCACCTTTAACATGGAAATGTATACTGTGAAAAATACTGGTTCAGGCTGCAATTGATCTTTCCTCAGTGTGCACTTTTGTTTAGTTTTTTCGTCTGGTGTGAATGTTGGTGTTTGCGTCCACAGGGGTGGCAGCTTCCTCCTCAGTTATCAGTCCCATCCTGTCACCGGTCTCCACCAAACTCAAGAGCAGCGTGCCGGCTGTCAACAAACCACAAGAGGGTGAGACACCCCGCTGCCATCAGACTATATAACCAGGCCTGCTCTCAGTAGCCAACAGACAATAATATGACAATAATATGTGCAATAACTTAAGATGTGCAATATCTGCCAATCTACCTCACAACACTCCACCTGCTTTTCTGCACTGTTTAACTGTATATACTGTTCATATCCTGTTTATAAATATTTTATACGTATCTTTTGTATTTTTTATATATTTTTTATTTCTGACTTTTCAGTCTTTTTACCCCTCCCCTATATGTGTGTACTGCTGACAACAAATAAGTTTCCCCACTGAGGGAGAAAATAAAGGATATTCTATTCTATTCTATTCTATTCTATAATAGCGTCCCATGTCATCACTGCTACTTCATTTGAAAAAAGAAAATCTCTGTAAGCAGTCTTTGCCAGCATTCTTAGTCACATAAGATTTTCTCTTTGGGATATATTACCAAAAATCTGCAAAATTATTTAAGTGTCAGGTTAAATTGAGTTCAATTTACTGGCAGAAGTGAAGTTAGTTTTATCAATTTTAACACTTTTGTTTTAATTTGTGTAGAATAACACGCAAATTATGAATGATTCCTTTTTTTCCCATAATTCCTCATTTTTGCTGCCAGATACCATCTTGTACTAACAAAACCAGAAACAATTTGGTTCTAGTTGCATCTGTTGTTTTCCTTTAAGCTCATCAGGTGACAGTGGGAGGGGTTTAGTTATTTGCTGGATGTGACACATTAAGGCCACCTTCAGTAACTGGGCCACGGAGCGAGCCAAAGTTTAGACTAGTTCCATAGATTTGGGCTCGATCTGCCTTCCAGGCCTGTTACGCCTTGGACATTTATAAACAAAAATAACATAAAATCAGATGACATATGCAAGTCTCTTCCTCAGATAGTCACTTAATGCTCCACCAGACTGTGACCATGCTGGCTCTGTTTGTTAGTGTGCACAAACGGAAGTCCTTTTCTTCCTGTATATGCAAAACCACTGGATATGCAGGGAATGCGATCCTCCAGGCTGACACAGTACTAAGAATAACGAGGCTGTGATGCATGTCCACAGAAGAGTTTAAACAGGACCTTAGCATCCCTGAGGACACTGAAGCTGTTAGAAGTAAAGATCCGAACAGCAGTTTAATCATAGACGTTGACTCAGATCGAGCCGGAGATGCTTTCACTTCAAAGCTTATTCATTTCAAAATATCTTTTTAAAAAGAACTGCAAATCAAATAACTATATAAAGAAGTGACGTAGTAGGAAATACATTTTCTTTCTGCTGGACAACCAAATTTAAATCTAAATTGTTTGAAAAAGTAATTCTTTGATTTGCAGAAATTGAGGCGAGGCCATACATGGAGTCAGATAAGAAACTGGACAAGTTGGAGAGCTTCTTGGGGCGTCTGAATAGTAAAGGTATGTAATCTCTTTCAGTGATATTGCTGATATTTCATGCTTGTTTCTTAAACCAGTCCAAGCAAGCATTTGCAAATGTTATTTCTTTGGTGGAGACTTTACTAAAACATGACGGTGCCTTTAATCATATCTCCAGGAACAAATTTACATCCGTCACTGATTCCAACATTGTTACCGTTTACAGTGTATTAAGGCTAAATTGTATCTTACTTTGGAAACGTGTTTTGTTTAGTGGCAGGTTTGCAGGAAACCACCATAACGGTGACTGAGAAAGCGGTGAAGGAAGTAATGAAGCTCGATGATGAGATCTTCTCCAAGTTCTACAAACGCGTGACTGAATTTCCTCGCATGCCCACCAGGATTGGAATCAATGAAGACTTTGACTCCATATTTGGTTCTCAGGGTCCCAAGTAAGACGATATCATGAGCTTCTTATTTTACCAACACGTGAGGGTTGTGGAGAAAGCTGGCATCTTGTTCCTTAGTTCCAATTTTCCCTTGCTTTTCCGCTTCCCAGGTTGACTTCAGCCATGGTGCTGCACAAGCGGTCCGTCCGTCCATCCAGGAACGTTCAGTCATCGAGAAACCCTGTGAAGATGCTTGCAGCAAGACAGGACATCAGGCACGAGTACACTGAGCAGAGACTGAATGTGGCCCAGTTGGAGAGCAAGAGGATGAAGACTGAGAAGAGTGAGTGTGAGGACAACAGCTTTGTGCTTATGGAGCTGTGAGTTTAGGAGCAAGTATTTGGGACAAATCACGCAGTACAGCATGTTTGTCAGGCTGTTAATCATCAAAAATCCAAACGGGAACTGGAAAAGATGGTTGTTGGTTTGCAGCCTGTAGAACTACGCCCACGTTACCCTCTTGTAAACATTACAAACTAGTATGAAGCTTTTACACCTGAGATCTTTTTTAATTGAATGAGGCATGTAAGCCGTCTTTTATCCTCCTGTTAGTGTATTCTTTTGATCATTTCAGTGACTAAAACGTCGGAGTACTCTGAGGCAGCTCTGTTAGGTCTGGCCAGCAAAGAAAACTTCAGCAATGTGAATCTGCGCAGCGTCAACATCTCAGAGCAGACGTCAAACAACAGCGCGGTGCCGGTTAAGAGCATGATGCTGATGCAGATCAAAGGTACGCACTCTTTTTGACTCCTCAGAGCATTTTCTTGTGATCACCAGTGTGACTCCTAGTGCCATTTTACCTGGTTTCATGGTGTACAGATAACTATTGTTAAAACCTGGACCAGAATATGTTACTAATTAAACATCATTGTGTTATTTTTAGGAAATTATCCAAAGAGATGTAATAGATGAGAACAGCACATCTGGGTACTTTGCCTTTTCACAATCTTCCTGTGCCTTTTTGGATGAAAACATCCCATTGAGTTTTACTGAGAGTAAATACAAAATCTGAGTTTTTGGCAAATATAAAGGTGATAAACAAGGCTGCATGTTGTAAACATAGGCCTCAGTCATATGGGCTGTAAGGCAACCAATTATATAATGATGTTGACAATCTGTGATTATCATTATTATTTGGAAAAACTTTCAGTGGACCAGCACCACTGATCCCTCTAAGTGGCCAAATGCCATATCCCAAAATATACAATTACCTTACTGAATGTATAATTCAGTTTATAATTATTAATTTAATTTATAATTTATTCAATGTGAAATGAGGTTGTAAGTTTTAAATCTAAGTATGTCATAATTTAAGCACATGATAACCAGCAGCCTTCAAGGTGTATGAAAAAACTAATAATCTGTCTTTGGTATGCTCTTTCTGTTGTCTTTTCAATAAAACATCCCGTTTAACATGTAAAATGATTGCTTTTATATATTTCTCTTTTGTCCTATGAAAAAGGGCAAACCACAAACATATGCTAGGTCCAAAAGTTTCATCCTGTTTGGGAATATCTGCTCTCTTTAGACAAGTGAACAACACAAACCGGCTGTCTTCCCTTTTATTATTATTTGAGGTGAAAAACGAAAGAAAGCTTTCAGCATGATACCCCTAACAGTTTTTACAGCGTTTGTTTTCACCCCAAAAGGGGTGTATAAACTTTACAGACAAGCTTTGAACTTACATAAAATCTTTAAGGGCTACTTTTACATTTCTGGATTGTTTCTTGAATTGAAGCAGTGAAAAATTTAGAATTCACCTGACCTGCAGCAGTCCAGATGGATGTTTCTATGTTTTTTGAGTCAGGCAAGCTGTCGATTTTGTTTTTAAGCGTTAAAGTTTAGGCTGTGTTAAATAACTCCAGCTGTCATCTAATCAAGCAAACATGAAATTTGATTTCCTCATGAGATTCTCATCTAGAAATCGCATGATCGCATCTCTGAAATGTTGAGATTTCCCCTTTAAAATGTTAATCACACATGATTATTTTATATGTATATGTATATATATATATTTTTATTTTTTTATATATCGGGAGTTTGTCGTATGAGAAGCTTAACAATGATGACTGTATTGAATTGCAGGTCGCCGTCACGTCCAGACCAGACTAGTGGAGCCCCGAGCTTCTTCTCTGAACAGTGGGGATTGTTTCCTGCTGGTCACTCCAGAGCACTGCTTAGTCTGGATTGGAGAGTTCTCAAATGTCATTGAGAAGGCTAAAGTGAGTGTTTTCAGTCTTTACAATTCTGCCAGAGCTGCTAATGAAATGATCCAGCTTTGAAACAGAGATGATTCACTGATTCTGCCTCTCACTTCCATTCTGGCACACGAGTCCATCTGTGCTCTCCAAGAAACACATGCTTTTAGCCTCTTGTTTTCCCAAAGGATGTCTGTCTAGACGCTTTCTAATAAACATTTGTTTTCCACTCCACCTCCTTGTTCTATGGTGCTTACTCATCTTATTATGTTTTCATTTCATGCAGCCAAGTCTCACTTTTTTTTCTCCAATTTCCTTTTTTTCACCAAAATCAATATAGAGCTTGATATTTCTGTGCATTAGAATGAAAGGCTTACAAGCATATTATTGTCTCGTCTTTAGGCAGCAGATTTGGCCACCTACATCCAAACCCAGAGGGACATGGGCTGCAGGGCGGGTCAGGTGCTGACTATTGAAGAAGGAGTAAACCCACAGGGTCCCGACGCACAGCAGTTCTGGACAATCCTCGGCGGACAGATGGCTTATCAATGTAACACAAGAGACATGAGCATTATTACCAGTTGTATTTAATCCCATGTGCCAGTGTTTGATGATGGATTAATGTATTATTTTGCCTGATTATGCCATAGCGGCGGGTCCACCAGAGGAGGATGAGCACTTTGAGAATGGCATAGTGGAAACCAACTGCATCTTCAGGCTTCTGGATGATAAACTGGTTCCTGATGACGACGAGTGGGGGAAAATACCTCACAACTCCCTGCTGGCATCCAAGGAGGTGAAGGACAATTTTGTAGCCCAGGCTTTTGTCTGCAGTAGAAAAAGTGTATGATAGAGATTAGGGCTGGGCGATATGGACCAAAAGTCATATCTCAATATTTTCTAGCCGAATCGATATCGATATTTTTTCTGTGACATAATTGGGTTTTCCCCCAAAACATTATAGCATAGCATCTCTGTTAGCTTCATTTTTTTCTGAGGCAAACCCTTAAAAAAACAGTCAGTTTTAATACAATGCCTCGTGCCAAATGTCACACAGGTTCCTTTATTAACAGAGGTCTGCACAATATCAAAATGTACAAGACAAATTAAATAAAAATAAACTGCCTGCATATATAGAATAAAAATTCTTCTTGAATAAAATAAAACAAATATCCCTTTCCTGCATAACAATTAAATTAAAATACACTGTGCAATTAATACAATGTAGACAGTAACAGGCAGACTTTTCCACTGAGGTTGACAGGTGTGCAAATAACAAAACATTTGTGCAAATCTCAAATAAAACATTCAAGTCAATTTGTAACAAAATAAGCTATATCAAAATAATTTAAAAAAAATACATTAATAATTAAAAAAAAAAAAAAAGCTATATCGATATAAACGATATTGTCTCGTATCATATCGCGTTTGAAAATATATCAATATATATTAAAATCTCGATATATCGCGCAGCCCTAATAGAGATTCAGGGATTCAAAGTCACTCTTATTTATTGGCTCCAGCTCTGACCAGCAGTGATAACAGCACTAATTTATAAGCATTTTGTCAATGAGTCGAAAGAGCTATCACAGTACAATAAGCTGTAAAACCTCTTTTTTGCCAACCTCAGCGTCTCATCTAGGCTCAGAAACTGACCAGTACAGCAGACTGCACATAAGATGAGCTGTAGCAGACATGTTCACAGACCAGCCTTAAACAATAAGCTGCTTTTCCTCTTAGAGACTTGCTTTTTGTTCCCCCCCAGCCTGTCAGACAGTCAAATGCCTTTCTCTCTTGTTGTGGTCATCAAAAACGACTAGAATCCAGGTTCCAGTGCGCTGCAGGTGAAAAGAATGGCTTTTCTGTTTGCTGGTGTTTTACATCTTTATATCTTTGACGGTGATGTCACATTTCGTGACGTCATTGTTTTGAACTTCATAATTCCACCCGTATCAATGCAATCAGCTGTTCATGGTTCTGTTGAGCTTTGTCTTTAGTGGCTGCTTTTAAACATTTCTGAGGCTTCGTCAGGTTAAAACACAAAGCAACAATAAGTGTCTCTGAGAAAAAAAAAACTGATAGTAAAGAGGAGATTTGATGCGGAACTTTTAGTTTTAGGCACAGAGTTCTGATTAGAGAAATGGAGCTTATGTAGTCCAGGCTACTTTTAATTGGTTACCTAGCAACAGTAAGTCCAGTGATGGGTATATCATTTGTGCATCTGTGTGCTGCAGCTGCTGAAGAAGAAGTAAAATGGTATCAGGTCACTTACGCTTTATTTTGAACGATGGGGTATCATTTACTCTCTTTTACTCAGATTGAATATTTCAGGATTTGATTTTAGCGTCCCGTGCTTTCCATGTTAATTTAAAAAAGAACTTTTACTCCTTAGGGGTTTGACGTGATGACTCAAGCCACATGAACTAGAATAGACTGGATATATTAATTGACTTTGTCCGTGTGCAGCTTGCATGGCCTTTATTACATCCAATAATTGCTGTTTTTGTTGTTGCATTGTGTTCCGCAGGTGTTGGTGTTTGACTTTGGCAGCGAGGTGTACGTTTGGCACGGAAAAGAAGTGACTCTAGCACAAAGGAAGGTGGCTTTCCAGCTCGCCAAACACCTGTGGAACGGGACGTTTGACTACACCTGCTGTGACATCAACCCGCTGGACCCAGGAGGCTGCAACGCGCTCATACCCAGGTCTGAGCACAAACTCTGTCCCCGTTTGTACAGTTGGGAACAAGAAAAGAGAAATATCCACAATCTAGAGGGTTTTTTCTTTTCAAGTCTGTCTGATTTGCAACCGTTTTTGCCGTTTTTCCACCCACAGGAAGGGCCAGGGGCGTCCCGATTGGGCGATATTCGGCAGACTGACGGAGCACAATGAGACAATCTTGTTCAAGGAGAAGTTCTCAGATTGGACTGAAGTCAAGTCCCCCACACCAAAGGAAGATGTCGAGCTTGTACCCGAGCAGAAGGTGCAAATCCAGCACTTCTTTTAGGATTAAATGAATCGCACCGGTCACACAGACACTGCAGAGGCTTCATATGTCTTTTGTTTCTCCCCATCTGCTTGTTTGTTGCGTTGCCACTCGCAGCCACAGTTAATGCTGCCAGGAACAGTTTTTTACACGCTGGAACCAAAACAGGAATTAGACAGCACATGCCTTTGTACAGAAACTGTATGGAAGCATCACAGAAATGCATCAAAGCTTTATTCTAGCTCAGCACGTCACTTTTATTATGAATCGTACTTGTGCTATCCCCCCAGGAGGCTCCGGGACGCGAGTGCCGGCCGTACGACGCCACCCTGATGCTTCCTGTCCTCCGCTCACCCATTTCCACCATTTTGGACGGGGTGAATGTGGGTCGCGGCTACGGTCCGGTAGAGACAGAGGACCACATGAGGATCCAAGAGATCAGCACAGTGTCTGTGGACGTTTGGCATATCCTGGAGTTCGATTATAGCCGTCTGCCACGCCAGAGCATCGGCCAGTTCCACGAGGGAGACGCGTATGTGCTCAAGTGGAAGTATATGGTCAGCACTACAGGTTAGTGCTGAAGCAGAGCAAGTATTTTCTTTGCTATGCAACAATACCAGTCCAGACCAAAAGAAAATGACAAACTGCAGAATAAGCATTGACTTTGGTCATCAAAATATGTGGGACATGAGGGTCAATGTGCAAAACAAGGGGTCTTGGATTGAAACCAGAACAAAGCTTGAGTCAAAAAACACTTTTAATGAAAAAGTAGAAAAAGCTTCAGCAGGTTGTTGTTGTTGAGGGAAAGCTTGAATTATCTCCCCCTCGCTCAGAGGAATTTCCTTCCTCGCGATGGCATCAGCCCATTTTTCGCTCTGTCGTTGGCTTTGGCTCAAATTGCGGTCGAGGTACTTGACATGTTATCCATCTACTTCGGAAGTGGCACATTGTTGGACCTCTTTGAGTTGTTCACACATAATGACTGAGTGCCGACAAATGACCACCTACTACTCTCTGACATATCTGTTAGCTCAGTCTTAATGCTTTTTCTGGGCAGTGATTTGCATCCAACTAAAATACTCAGTCACCATAACTTTCTCTTCTTCGCTTGAGTGTTTTAAGGTAAATCACACTCATTACATTGACTAATATTATCTTTAGTGGTATTACAAGGCCTGCTGGTCCATCCTTACTCATCAATAGAGTACTTTTAGTGGCTCTTTCGTCAACTCAGCAGATGTAGTAAGCATGGTGGACAATAAATAATGGGGGGTTAACACACAAGGCTCACACATGCACATGCATGCACTCATATACTCCCACATGCACACGCCGCCAACATCTGCTGGTAACATAAAATATAGCCAATACTTGCACACGATGCAAGTTTTTCCCTGTATTGCATATAAGAAAATGAAGGCACTTGATGGAGGTTATTATCAGCCAGAGATCACAGAGTGAGGTGATGCTTTTAGAGTAAAAAACGATTGTACAGCATTCTGTGAGACAGATCTATGTGTAATGGATCTACTGTATGTGTTAAACATGGTGCCAAAACAGCTGACGTTTTAAAGCATACAGTAAATAACACATGAAGCAGCTTTTACTTGTTTGAGTGTTTGATTTTTGTTTCAAAACCGTCGCATTCATTTCCATTTTTTGTGCTTCATAACATCCAGAATAGCTTGTGGATGATGGACGAGAACTACTGCATCTTTATAAAGATATTTTCTGATTGCTAAAACAATATCATTGTTGCAAATCAAAACGACATAACCACAGAAGTGTACAATGTATATACCTGAGTTCTTACTTTGAAGTATAAGGGAGGAGTAACTATAATTATTTTTAAATGGTTTGTTGATGCTCTGCTCTGTGTTCGTGCTTTGTGATCCAGTCGGTCGCAGACAAAACCCCGAGGCGAGGAGCACCGGGCCGGGAAAAGAGAAATGCTGCTATTTCTTCTGGCAGGGCCGACACTCCACCGTCAGTGAAAAGGGAACGTCAGCACTGATGACGGTGGAGCTGGACGAGAACAGGGGGGGGCAGGTATGAAAAATGAGGCTTATTGAGCCACAGCGATCAAAACACTAAATTAATGGACATCCAGTGACTGAGTGGTGTGTCATATGAAAAACAACATATTTTTTACATTTTGGCACATATCCTCTTTTTATATATAAAAGAGAAAGAAAAAAATAATATTTATATATATTTGTAACTGCCATAATAGGCTTCACACTAAGCTGCACCGTGGCATACTGTCCAGTATAGTTTTATTTAAAACAGTAAATACTGTATAGATGTGTTAAGCCAAACAGAAATCACCCGCTTAGTTAACCCTTTATAGGGCGAGTAACCATATACGGTAATTTCCGTGGACATGAAAAACTACTTTCCCCACACTTCTCAGTGAGGTCTTGAAGTCATGTGAGTTAATCCTGCCAATCAGCACAGATCATGCTTTGTCACAGATAGTGTCATCATGGCATCTGACCAATCAGCAGTGCCCTGGAGAAGCGGGAACTTCATTGATTTTCAAGAAGGGGAAAATTCACATTTTTACTCCTACCTTCTTCCACACAAAAGTTCAGAAAGCTGAAACTAACCATGCTAAGTTGATGACACTCACACAGTATGTGCTTGAATGATGGTGCTAACTTTTGTTATTAATTCTGCACAAACAACAGTTAACTATGAAGAGACAGTAAAATGTTGAGAAGTTTTAAAAATATGGTATCATAAATATTATGTTGTATGTGTTTTTTGTAATTTTATACATATCCAATTTATGGGTACAATTTCACCCACAATGGGCAAGTAACCATACATGGTAACTTCAGTGTTAGATACAATGTTACTCGCGATGGGCAAGGAACCATATATGGTAACTTCTTTGACCTTGATTTGCATCAAGAATTTAAAAAAAAATGAAAAAAATGAAAAAATAGTGTTATTGGAGTAGCCCCCAATAACACTTGAAATTGTACATTTCCAAGTATTTCATTGAGTGTCCTATAAAGGGTTAAAGTGGGATCTGAGTGTTTGTGATTTGTGTATGATTCAGGTCCAGGTGCAGCAGGGAAAGGAGCCGCCATGTTTCCTGCAGTGCTTCAACGGAGGGATGATCCTCCACGCTGGCAAGAGGGAAGAGGAGGAGGAGAATACTCAGAGTAAACATTCTCACGTTTCACCATGATATTGTTGTTATTACTGGATGACAATTGCATGGCAGGCCTTAAATATGGTGTTTACGTACCAAGTCTCAGTTCAATTCAAAATACTTTATTAATCCCCAGAAGGAAATGAATTAACCTCAGAGGGAAAAGCTAGTTAGTCAACTACTTGGAAAAAAATAACAAAGTACTTTATTTGGTTGCATATTCCTTCATTGTGTAATGCAAATAAAATCTTTTGAAACTTGTAGTAATAGTAATTAATTTGGTCGTTCAGTTTTAATTGATTCATTTCCTTTCGTAGGAAAGAAATAATAAAAAAAGAAGTGAAGAATAAACCGACCAAAAGGTGTAGGCTGAAGCCTAAGCTTATTGTGCCTACCCTTTTTAACTTTGTTTACTTCATAGTTAATACTAATACATCAGGACAAATAATCTACAACAACAAAAAACAGCAAAGTAAACACACATGCAAAACAAGAAGGAAGACAAACGTAAATATGACAGAAAAATCAAGTAAAAGACAAACAGAAGACGGATCTCAGAGAAACAACTAACAGAGAAAGTAAATAATCAATGCTTAGATCTCTAAAAGAGTGAAAACAAAAGGAAACCAAAGACCAATCATTACATTTTTTGGTATATAAATATTATTATTACAACAACAATTATTCTTATTATTGTAATTGTTTCATATAGTATGGAGTATAATATATATATATATATATATATATATATATATATATATATATATATATATATATATATATATATATATATATATATATATATATATATATATATATATATATATATATATATATATATATATATATATATGTATATATATATATATATATATATATATATATATATATATGTATATATATATATATATATATATAGTTTTGTATCACATTAATGTTCTGTATCTTTCGATTATATTGGATTTATACATTGTTTTAAATGTATTTATTGAACTACAGTTTTTTAATTCATTATTTAGGCTGTTCCATATTTTAACTCCTGCAACCGATATGCATCTTTCTTTAGTATTTATCCTAGTTTTGGTTCTATTATATATGGCAGTGTCTCTCAGGTCGTACCGGCTATCTCTAGCCTGGAGTTTGGAACATGAACGATATATATGACAAAAAAGTTATAGCCTTTTGTGATTCAAAATGCCTTAGTAAATTAAAAGAAAAAACATCCCCAAAACTATGATGAAAAAAACATGAATGATGGTGAATGAACACACTTCACACGTGGCGTGTACCTGCTGGTGTTTTGTCCAGGTGAGTGGCGGCTGTACTGTGTGCGCGGTGAGGCGCCGGTGGAGGGCCACCTGCTGGAGGTGGCGTGTCACTGCAGCAGCCTGCGTTCCAGAGCCTCCATGATCCTGCTCAACATCAACAAGGCCACCATCTACCTCTGGCACGGCTGCAAGACGCAGATGCACACTCGCAGCGTCGGAAACACGGCTGCGCTCAAGATCAAGGAACAGTGAGTTTTAGTCTGGTGGGGTGGACGGAGGGCGGGGCGAGGCCCTGTAGTGGGCTTTGTGGCATTTGGACAACAAATATTCTAGTGTGTGTGTTGAAGTCGGCTTCCCCCTGGCTGTCTTCAGGTGTCCTCTGGAGGCAGGACTTCACAGCAGCAGCAAAGTCAGCATCCACGAGTGTGACGAGGGAACGGAGCCGCCGGCTTTCTGGGAACCGCTGGGGAGGAAAGACAGGAAGGCTTACGACTGCATGCTGCAAGGTGAAGGACACACTATACCACTTATACAACTGTCTAATATGCTCACTATTATTTTAATTCAGCCTTGGTTGACATTTGCAGAATCTCACTGCTCTTCTTATCAGAAAGTGGAAGTATTGTGGGCTATTTAAATTTATTTTTGCAATAAAATCTGCATGAAAACAGTCAAGAAGATGAAAATCATCTGTCTGAAAAGCTTTTAGTTTGAATGAATATGTACATTTTTTTTTTAAACAGTAAAAGCAGTAGCCTATGCGATTTTTTTGGGGTAACAAATCCAGACAAAGGTAGGTGCCGTATTGTTGTTTGTAGGTTAGCCAAACTTTTAGTAACTGTTTATTTTCTTCTGTCAATAAGATCCAGGGAAATTCAACTTCACGCCGCGGCTCTTCCAGCTGAGCAGCACATCTGGAGACTTTGTGGCGGCTGAGTTCTTCCATCCATCCAGGGTTCCAGAGCTGGTTAGCTCGCTGCCCTTCCTGCAGGAAGATCTGTACAACGCACCGCAACCTGGTGAGACCGTCACTCAAACACCACCGCTTCTTTACTCTACTTTGAGCACATTTATTCCCCCTTTTTCTTCTAATGTTTATTTCCCTTCACTGACTACTTTTATGAGAAGTCTTTGATAATTTGTTTTTGCAGAATGTTATAGTAATGAATTAAGAATTAAGCTCTTTTGTCAAAGACATTGGTCGATTTCTAAGCCAGTTATTGATTTGAATATCCTGAAAAACTCCCAAATGAATGTCCTAATGTGGAAAAAACTTTCCTGCTCTTGTAAAAATGTTTCAATTTTACAGTGGTCTACACTTTCTTTAGATTTTAGATTTTTAGAAATGACAGCATAAACTAAAGCTATCTGAACACATTTATAAAGTTGAGCTTGTTTTCTCTCAGAAACACTTCCGACTGCAGCGTTTCATTTCGTGGTTATTCTGTAACCTCATCCAGAAATCTGTAATTTCTTTTAAAACTTTATAAAAGGCGCATGTTGGAGCTCTGCTAGTGCAGCGTCTTCACTCTGGTCCCCAGTATAAATGAGCTGTTGTAGGGACGGCCTAACTGCTGAAGAAAATCATGATTGTTGAAACTGCAGAGGTGCATACACAGCTGCAGCTCAACCATAATTTAAGATTACTTTTAATACAATATGCAATGAAAACATTCTTCAGTTGCCACCAGCTCGTCAGAAGCTGACTCCATCCAGCCCCCGCTTCACTGAGAAAATAGGCCAGTAGATTTACTCAAAATAGTTTTTGCTTGAAGTCTTAACACTTTTTATCATTCTTGCATCTCTTTGTCATGTAACGAGTGCGGGAAGCTGGTTCTTTAGTTTATTAGGGGAAACATTAACCCTTCAAAATGTAAATGAAAACAATGGATATAAATCCAGAGCATTTCTGTATTTGAGTTAAAGACATGCCTCTCTCTTTGGCACAGCCTTGTTCATGGTGGATAACTTCCACGAGGTGTACCTGTGGCAGGGCTGGTGGCCTCAGGACAACGAGTGCACCGGCTCGGCGCGCATCCGCTGGGATGCCGACAGGAAGTGTGCGATGCAGACCGTGCTACAATACTGCAAAGGTGAGAATCAGAGCGAGCAGGTACAATCACTATCTTCCTTGCATGTAATAAGCATTTTTATGGAAGTAACCTGACCAAAACAGTTGACAACAGCTCTGGCGGAATTCCTGCAGGTAAAAATGTTTGACTGGAAGCTTTGTAAGATTCTTTATAAAGATGTAGTGATCTGCGATGTGAAGATAAACAGTCTGTTTACAGGCGGGACATTTATTAATTCATTTCACATGCACAACAATCAAGTTAGAAATCACAATGCACATGCCCTTTTTTTCTCTTTAGAAAACTAAATCACAGTATTACGGAAGAGTATTAGGGCCATGGAGTAGAAAAAATATTGGAGAGGGGAAGATTTTTTTTATTGTGCACTTCGAGAAAAAAGTCGAAATGTCGAGATTAATGTTGAAATACAATTTCAAGAATAAAGTCAAAATTTCGTGAATAAAGACGAAATTTAGCCTTTTTTCTTAAAGGAGCTTGAGGCCGGATTGAGGCAGGATTTATGAAAAAAATTCGTATACGTTTTAAGTTTTCTAGTAATAATGTCAGATGAAGCGTTCCAAACCAAAAAGAATGAGCCCTCTAGTGTATCTCTCCGTTGCCTTGAACAGGCTGTGTGCTGCAAAATGTGCTGCAATTCGGGCCAAATTTCCCGCGCTGGGCTGCGGATGTGACGTCACATGACGCTGCATGTGCGTTCTCCCCGTTCTCCCGTGCCGGCTTCACTGTTGGCTGCAGTACCCCCGACGGCCGTCGTGGTGAAGGGTGGCGCTAGAGAGTCTCAATTCTTAAAAGGAGCCTCATGCTCCTTTAACATTTTGACTTTTTTCTCGAAATTGTACTTCAACATTAATCCCAACATTTCGACTTTTTTCTCAACATTTCGACTTTTTTCTCGAAATTGTAAGCTACTTCAACATTAATCTCGACATTTCGACTTTTTTCTCAACATTTTTTTCATTTTTTTTTTTCAAAGTGCACAATGAAAAAAAATGTTTCCTCTAAAATATTATTTAAATTTTTCTCCTGCCTGGCCCTAATACTCTTCCGTACAGTATTTACATTTTCCAAGTGACTCTTTACTTCAGGTAATAACTGTAGACGTTTGTCCTGCAGAGAAGAACGACAAGAATCCTCCGAAGTCGTACCTGATCCACGCCGGTCTGGAGCCGCTCACCTTCACCAACATGTTTCCCAGCTGGGAGCACAGAGAGGACGTAGCTGAGATCACAGAGAGGGTTGGTTGGCGTCACTCAGACATGTACACGTCCGTGTGTCGTTCACGGCTGCCATTCCAGCTGCTCACATTTTCCTGTTTCCTGTCAACTTTGTTTTCCTCTACGCATCACTCGCTTCTCACTTCTCTAAAGTGAAGATGCTATACATGTATTCATGCAGGTTTTCTGTTGTGGCTACAGGAGGCGGAGGTGTGTAACCAGATAATCTTGGTGGAGGATGTTTTGGCCCGGCTCTGCCAGAATTTGTACCCTCTGTCTGAGCTGCAGGCCCGACCACTCCCTGAGGGAGTGGACCCGCTCAGGCTGGAGATCTATCTGTCTGACCAGGACTTTGAGGTCAGTAAACCCACAAAACCTAATGCACAGCATGTGCTGTTTTAATTGCTTTTAAGTTTTAGCCCGAGTAAAAACCAGGCGGAGCATCTTCCTCTCACATGTCACATGTGACCTTTATATTGTTTTACTTCACATCTATTCCTGTTTTTAAGATGTGCATTGGTTATTGCCCAAAAATCTTCTTAAATGACTTTAAATTTCTTGTTATTTTTGCTTACACTTAATGCAATACGCTTAGAAGATTAAACATTTACAGAACCTCCTCTATGGCTCGTATCAGTAGACAAACAGCAAGGACATGAGGGAGGAATTTGCTTTTCACAGTAAAAGCTTTCAAATATTTATAAAATTGTCTTTGAATAACCAAAGACAAATTGAGGATATTCCGTTTTTCGCATGAAAACATCATATCCAGATATTTCCAGGAGCTGGCCGGCAGTTTGAGAGCAGCAACAGCCTACAGTACATGAGTGCATGTTGCAGTCCACTGTGACACTTATACAGTTAGACTGATGTAGTGAAACACGCAACAGCAGTGGAACTGCAGTGTGCTTGGTTTAGATACTGATACATTAACTGTCACAAAAAGGTCAAGATTGGTCTTACAAAGCTGTTATAGATCATGGTAAAAATCCCTCTAACCTCATCTAACTTTCACTTCACAGACGAAGTTGTAGATGGATTCAGGTAAGGAGAGACACTCATGTGATTCTTCCACGCCGGGAACCTTTCCTTCTGTCGAGCATGTCAGCACTTTGTTTCTCTTCTTGGAATGGATTTGAAAGTTACTCTCGTCTTATTAGAGAAAGGCCGGTTGAGGAAATAAGGCTGCGCTCGGCTGCACGATCACATCTGAAAGACCATTACTCCGTTGAATCAGAGGCTGCCAGAAAGGAGTCCGCGGCTCACATCTCACATCGTGGATAACAAATATGAAATGACAAATGAGCCAATTTTAGATCAAGTTCCTTCAGGAAAAAAAGAAGTTGTTTGATGTGGGTTCGCTGAGCAAGTGTGTGATGACAACTTCTCCTCTGGCTTGAGTGCTGCTTTCCACACTGTTTTTAAAACAACAAGGATGGATTCCAAATAACACAATCATTCAACTAGACATACAGAAGTCAGTAATAGTGAAGGTATTTTTAAATCATCCAGGACTTCCACTGTGCTGGAAACAAAACAGAGCCATTAAAACAGCAGTTGGTGTCACAACCTGCCTGCTGCAACCTTGTCAGCATTCATTGGTCCTAAAGAGGCTTTAAAAAGGCTGAGTTTTCCATGGTGATCCTACCCTTTTACCCCACCTACCTGGATGTAAGGTGGGGACGTGGACGTTATTCACATTATTCCAGCCAGATCCTCCCCACCCCGCCAGAGGGGGCATGTATAGCCCAGGACTGCTGCATGTTTTTGTGAGGGTAGCTCACATTAGCTACCCAAGGGAACACGGGGGCAGAGGTGTCAAAAGTATTCACATTCATTACTCAGGTAGAAGTATAGATACTAGAGTTTAAAAATACTCCTGTAGAAATTGAAGTATCAACTCAAGTTATAAAAGTATAAAAGTACTAGTTTCAAAACTATTTAAAGTATAAAAGTAAAAGTAATGTAAGGGGGGAAAAAGCCATTAAGGACAAAAGCCATTGAAAATGAATGCATCTTAGTATAATGCAAATGAAAGAACCATATATGTGTACTATTGAGCATTAACATGTGTTTCAGAGAGCAGGAGATATGATGACTAGTTGCCTATAAGTATTGTAATGGTGCAAAAAGTCAAACTTCAGAGTCATGTTATCATTTATCCTAACCTTTATTGGAATGTACATCCAAGTTTAGTTGCAGGAATCTGATGTAAGAACAAAACTGGACAAGAACATCTGAAACAACCACAACCAAATTCACTCTATCTGGATGGCGCAATTTAACTGGATAGTTTTTTTTTAAAGGCCGAAATGAAATAGAGTAACAAGGCTGTTTTTAAAATGTAAGGAGTAAAAAGTACAGATAATTGCGTGAAAATGTAAGGAGTAAAAGTAAAAAGTTGTCTGAAAAATAATTACTCCAGTGAAGTATAGATAACCAAAATTTCTACTTAAGTAAGGTAACAAAGTATTTGTACTTTGTTACTTGACACCTCTGCACGGGGGGAACATGCAAACTCCACACAGAAAGGCGCTTTCGCCAACCCCACCCAGGGTGTGGGCACTGAGGACATGAGGAAGTAAACACGCCCTCAACACCCACAGAGTCCCCACCGAGAATTTAACCCAGGTCCTTCTAGCTGCGACTAGCCCAGAACTGTTTGACTGGCAGGTTGAAGTACAACAGGATAACTGCTGTTACAGTTACAACAATGAGACTGGAGAGTGAAAAGGACAAGTACCATAGTCAAAAAACATGCAGATGGTCTGGTGAAAAAGGAAAACAGTAAAGAAAACAATAAAATAAGGGTGTGGATGAAATTAGAGAAAGAAAAGAACAGTGGTCTGGGACATCACGCAAAATTATACAAAAATAAAACCCAAATGCCCTACATTTTTGTAACCCAATATTTGATAAACAAAATGAACAAACATCTGATTAGTTTATGGCAATAAGACTTCCGTCCACCTGTGGTGAACCCAGACATCCTCGTCTGAGGGTAATGACTTTTCAAACGTGCAGATGAGATACAGTATGTCGTGATAGCAGATGTAGATTTGCAGCTGCGGTTCATCTCTCCTACCTCACCGTACTCCTGCATCACTTCTCTCTGTGCAAACACTTCTTTCCTTTCACGAGCACTTCAGCGATTCACCTCCGCTGCAGTCTGACTCACTGTCTGTCTGTCTGTCTGTCTGCACAAACTGAAAGCATGAAGACGGTCACTGCTGACAGAACACGTTTGCCGATGTGTTGGTTCTTGTGACTTCTCATTGAGCATCGGACAGGAATTGCACCGTCATGGTTTGAACGGCACATCCTGTCCCTGTTATGCAAAGAAAGTAATCTCAAACTGGTTTCGTGAGCATGACGATGAGTTCAGCCCACCTTCCCCAGATCCAAATACACTGTCACTATTTATACGATATGCTGCTCTAGTCTAGTTTAAATAAATGCAGACGAAATATATGGTGAGCTAAAGCACTGATTAGGTGTAGAGAAAGGAATAAATAAATTACTGCAAAGAACTTCTAATCTGTCACATATTAGTCTCAGTTCTTTTAATTTCCAACTTACATTAAATTGACATCTGATAGAGTTCCGACAAAGCCCCAGCAGCAGTTTGAGCTTTTACAGATTATCAACAGGGATTGTTTTAATGTTATTTATTTTTTTTAACATGTTTCTTTATTGGGTAATCCATGTAAATTATATTACACAATAAACATTTCTTTTAAAGGGTTCGACAGAATACCCCGTTTTATATTTTACCATACACACTCAAAAAAAATAAATAAATAAATAAAATAAATAGATAACTAAATAAAATAAAAATAAATAAATAAATAAAATAAATAAGGACACAAAACTTAACATAACAAACACCCCAAAACACACACACTGCAAAATACGTAATTATAAACAGGTCCCAAAGTAAGTACCGATTACCAATCAAACTCTGACTGAAGACAATAATAATAGGAAAAATAAAGTAATAAACTAAAATACAGGACACGCAAAACAGCAGCAACAAAAAAAGTTAAAAAATACAAAAAAAATAAAAAAATAAGATAAATAAATAAAAATTAAAATAAAATGACATAAGAGGAACCCTAAAAAAAATTAAACATTTTTAGCAATATCATACTTCTCTGTAATTAAGTTAAATCAGATTAAATTAATCTTCCAAGGATGCCAAAGAATTAACAAAAGAAAGAATAGGTTCCCAAATATAAGAAAACTTATCAGAGCAACCCCTAATACCGTATTTAATTTTCTCTAAATATAAAAATGACATCAGGTCTTTCAACCAAGAATTGGGAGATGGAGGTTTTTGGTCCTTCCATTGAAGTAGAATACGTCTACGAGCTACAAGACAGGAAAAAGCAGTTATATTAATCTCCTTCTTAGTAAAACTATTAAAATCTTCAGGTACACCAAAAATAGAAATTAAAGGGCTAGAATCCACCGGTTTATTAAGGGCTTTTCAGAGAGTATTATAGAAAGATGACCAAAATGAACATAGCTTTGGGCAGGAAAAGAACATATGTGTATGGTTAGCAGGTGATAAAGTTTTAATGTTATTTAATGCTTGGAGTGACTGGAAATTATCATCTTCATATGGAAAACAAACTGTGAAGTTTGTTTTTGTGAAGCACAATTTTAATTTGGTTTATATCCTTTTCTTTCTCAACCACAGAGAGCTTTGGAAATGAAGAGAGAGGACTTTGAAAGTCTGCCAGGGTGGAAGCAGGGGAACCTTAAGAAAGCCAAAGGCCTGTTCTGAGCACGTTTTAACTGAAGATGGTTCGTGAAGAGAGTGGACGACTGAGACGACGATGTTTGAAAGGTTACGAGAGAACTGACGTGAAGGACGAGACTGGAGACGCACTCGCCTCGCTTGTAGTCATGTTTTATTTCTCAACTGTGTCGGTACCTAAAGTTAAATCCAAGCGGTGCACCAGCAGGTAAAAAAAAAATCACCTTGCTTTGGGTCATACATGCTGTCTGTATGTCTTTAAAACTTCCTCCATGCACTGAATTCACCGCTCATGGACTCGTGAACTAAAACGATTGGACGCTTGTTGTCAGAGTGCCATGCTGTGTGTGCGACTGTATATAATGTTTGTGTAAATGTGTGTGTAGGTGCGTTTGTGACTCTGTTCCCCTGTAAAAAGGAAGATGAGGGAGGCTGGATGCTGTAAAGCTTCAAATATGACTCATGTTGCTCAACTGAAGTAACTGTGATTTACTTTGTGCCCGAGAGACGAGCTGAAACAAGAAAGGTTTGACGTGAAAAAGAGGAGCAACAGCAGCTTGGTGAATCTGAATGTATAGTGCCTTGCTTTTGTGTACAGTTTATATACAGAAATTCTAGTCTGCATTTTTAAAGACTTACTTTGTGATATGAGACATTGTGAATTAAATCACAAACATGCTCAACTAAGGAGTCGTATTCTTTATGTTTATTTTTTATTTCTCACAGTGGTGATTATTCAGTTTTATTCCTGAGTGTTGTGGGTGGTGGTTAGTATATGCTGTACTTCACTACACTGAAGAGTATTAATAATGTTTTGTCTACCCTCTTAATGCATACAGTACAAAGAGGACAGTAATTGAGTATGTCATCAATAACACAGGTGTTATTGATGTAAACCGGGACCAAGGTTTCGCACAGTAGCACTGGAGGCCATCGTAACATCATCTAATCCCTTCCTAAGGTGTTTGGGACCAAAAATAATAACCTCTGTTTTAACAGAATTTAGCAGCAAAACATTAGTGGACATCCAGTCCATGTCCTTAAGAAATGCCTGAAGTTTAGCTAACGGTTCTGTTTCATCACGCGTATCATCAGCATATCAATGAAAATTGATGCTGTGATTCTGGATTATACTTCCTAATGGCTGCATGTATAAACTGAACAAGATTGGCCCTAGCACTGAACCCTGCGGAACACCATAGCAGACCATTGACTGTTCTGAAGAAACCTCGTGTACATGAACAAACTGGAATCTGTCAGATAGATCTGATTTAAACCAACGTAGAGCTGTCCCTTTAATCCCACAACATGCTCTAACCTGTGCAGTAAAATGCCATGATCTATAGTGTCAAAAGCAGCACTGAGGACTCGAACCAGTGCTGTCTCTGTGCTATGATGGATTCTGAACCCTGACTGAAACTTTGAAAACGAATTGAAAACTTCAAACAGATCATTTCTATACAAATGGTTAAATAACTGGCTTACAACCTCCTTTTCCAGAATTTTAGATATAAATAGAAAGTTGTAAATTGGTCTTTAATTAGTAAAGTAAAGGTTTTATAACTGCAACTTTAAAAACCTGTGGTACATATCCTAAATTCAGGGATAAGTTGATCTGGTCCAGTATTGTCGCACCAATAAGAGAAAAAAACATTTTTAAGTACTCGAGTCTGGATGGGGTCTAACAAACACGTGGATGATTTAGCTCTATTGAGGACTGAGGTCAGCTTAGAGAGGTCTACAGGAACGAAACAGTCTAGAGGCAAGTCAGAGCCTAAGGAAGTGGCGAAAGCTGAAGAAATGTCCACAGCTGCTACTGGACAGCCTAATTAATTTATTCTCTAATTCTGATGTTTCATTACAGTTATTGTTGTTATTATTACAAATACAAGTAGTAGTAGTAGTAGTAGTATTGAGACAATCCTCATTATTTATTAGTCCAATCATAGGAGTAGCTGGGCCAATGGGTCCATTGTGGGTTTGGTGTCCTGCTGAGGGGATCATGTTTTCTGATTCAAATTAAGTGGAATTAGCATACAGTACAAGTGAATGAGGTTGTGTTTAATGCAAAATTGCTTTTTTCTTACATTTTAAAAATGTTTTACAAGTTAAAAATATAATACCAAAACAGCTCTATCACAGTTTTCCAAATTCATCAAGTACATACTTCAAAAAGATATAATTTACACATAATAAAAGATATATTATCATACTAATGCTGACTTTCCAACAGAATATGTATAAATAAACCACTTTCTATTTTTTCCCCCTTGTTGAGTTTAACATTAAGCCTACTCCAAAAGTCAAGTCTGTAAATCAAATAAATTTGAAATAACCACATGAAAAGCTGGATTTAGACCGAGTGTTTGAGCGCCCTCTGCTGGGCAGAAGCTGCAGCAGCAAGAACCTTAACACTGCGGCTGAGACAACAACGTTGAGAAAGTGTTCCTATTGGCTTGCTCGCTGCAGTTTAATAATCTCTCACTACATTTTAACAAAGAAATACACAGAGTTGACTCTCTTTTCGGGCTCTTATTGGAAAACGTCTGTGGATCCGGACATTTTCTTTCGATCCTCTTGTCTCGGTAGGTAAAGTTGTTTTTTTAAATACTATGGTAAACGATCAATTTGAAATAATATAATTGTGCTATATGCAATACAGGAGTATATATAGACATATATATTTACACAGACATATGCACAAACCATAATAAGGCATGAGAAACGTTTCTGAAGTGTAACCTCTGCGTCTGGAAAGTTAACACAAGACTTTATTATTTGGCATACGTGGCATAAAACCTGCAAAACAGTAATTATTAAAAAATCATATATATGGGCTGAATTAAAAATCATATATATGGACTGATTTAAAAATCATATTTATGGGCTGATTTAAAAATCATATATATGGGCTGATTTGATGTGGTTTAATGAATTCAACACCCATAAAACTTGTGATAGGCTACATACCACTGATTTTGGTCATATTGCTTGTGATGCGTTCATGGTCATCTAGACTATATATCACAAGAGAGTAATTATTATAAAATCATATTATGGGCTGATTTAATGAGGTTTAATGAAAACAATCGGTGTTATGTATCACAAGTTTTATGGGTGTTGAATTCATTAAAGCTCATTAAATCAGCCCATAATATGATTTTATAATAATTACTCTCTTGTGATATATATAGTCTAGATGACCATGAACTGGTATGTATCACAAGTTTTATGGGTGTTGAATTCATTAAACCACGTTAAATCAGCCCATATATATGATTTTTAAATCAGCCCATATGTCCATATATATGATTTTTTAATAATTACTGTTTTGTGATATATAGTCTAGATGACCATGAACACATCACAAGGGGTTTGACCAAAATCAGTGGTATGTATCACAAGTTTTATGGGTTGGAAGAGGCGCACAAACCCTTATAAAACCAATGTTGGTCAATAATTCAGCGACACTCACTGAAATTATATGATTTTGATTTTATACTAAATACAGCCTAAGTATTGCTCCCTGCAGAATCATTGCTTTCATCATAATTTGCCCTTTTTTGAAACAGGAACATTATCTTTATATTGATTTGTATTCCTGGCATCGTTTTAGTACATTTACCAGATGACACCTGGCAGGTTCATTCATGACCTTTTACCTAGAACAAATCCATGTGTGTCAGTACACTTGTTTGTGATAAGATCTGAGACATGTTATTTTCTATTAAAACAATTGGTACATTTCCTTTGAAATTTACAACAACCTTTAATATTTTCTGTGTGCATGGCTAAACTGCTTGTCAAGGATTTAATTTTCAATGTCTCTGCCTGCATCTTTATTAATCACTTAACTTTTATACGCTGTTTTTTTTTTTTTCTTTTTAAATCTTAGAAATGATGTCCTCCCAAGTCAGACTGAGGCTGCTGCCGAGTGCCAGGTGTTTGTTGGACGAGCCCGTTCAGGTGAAGGTGTCTGGGCTTACGTCGGGGCAGGTGGTCACTATTAGGGCTCGATCCACCGATGAGCGAGGAGTGGTGTTCACCTCCTCGGCTACATACAAGGCTGATGGTGGCGGAGAAATCGACCTGAACATACACCCTTCACTCAGTGGGAGCTTCGTTGGAGTTGAACCCATGGGTCTACTGAGGTCACTGAGAGCAGATAAGCTGCACAAATATTTCTTTAAGGACAAAGCAGTAGAGCCTCTCATGGTGAAATTATCTGTGCATGAGGAGGAGGGAAAGATGTTGGCCGAGGTGACAAATGAGAGGCTTCTGATGGCAGATGGGGTCAGCCGAGTGTCTGTTAAGGAGGGGAACATCCGTGGAGTGTTGTTCACTCCCCCAGGTACTGTAGGTGGATCCTATTTACTGTGAATTGACAACTGAAATTTTGGGAGTTATTTCTAGACCTCCTTCCTATATCCAATTTTTGACATGTCCAGAATTTTACCTAGATGGACTTTTTGACAAGTCTTTACAATCAAAGACCACATTAATCAAGTGGCACTTTCTTATAAGTTGGATACTCCACATAACTATTTCCATTAATGGCAAAATCAGTTTACAAATCTCCATTTTGGGTTGTTCTATGTACATCTGTTCTATGGTGTAGGTTACCATAGAAACCATGTGGATTCAGGAACATCAGCAAGGACATGTGGAGCAGATGTTATTGCTTGCAATATACAATTTAAAAAGACCAGTCAGAAAGATCAGATACTGATCAGATGCGCTAAAAATGAAAAGTTTGACTATAGAGTAAGTTTGCAGAATTATGTGACAAATGTATTAATATAAAAAAAACAAAAGAAAACAGAATGTATTCTGTTTCAGGAGAAGGTCCATTTCCTGCTGTGTTGGATCTGTGCAACTTCATGTCTGAGAAGAGAGCTGCTCTGCTGGCAAATAAAGGCTTTGTGGTTTTGGCAACACCCGTATTTAATGAAAAATCCAAGAACATCAAAGAGTTGCATCTGGACCACTTTGAGGAAGCAGTGCATTTCTTACAACGACAGACTCAGGTGACAAGTGATATCCAACAACAACCATCCATTCAGTAATCAGGAAAGTACTTCATTGTATTGGAAGTAGTTCTTCAACAGTTGGGAAAATATGTTTTTTTTTACCGTAGAGTTAAAAGGAAAGGTCAAAGTACTAAACATGAAGCTAAGTCAGTTATCTGAGTTTGGGAAGAACTTGAACCAGAAGGAAACTGTTGGCTTGGTTCTGACAACAGATATAAAAACAATTCTTTGTACCAGTGTCCACATACCATTCAATCTCAGTAATTATTATACAACATTCTTGTTATTTCAAACCACATCTTGAAGTTTCCTTGAGATGTCAGTCAGCCTTAATACCAAGAGCTCTAAAAGGTCTATTTGAAATAATATCACAGATTTAAATGAAGTAGCTACTAAATGTAGTCTCTCTCTCAGGCCAGCACGGAGGTGCTGATGCATGCTTTTATCTCTAGTCGTTTAGATTATTGTAATGCCCTGCTCTCTGGTCTTCCTAAAAAGAGTATTAATAACCTACAGCTATTACAGAACTCAGCCGCTCGCGTGCTGACGAGGACCAGAGGGCGGGAGCACATTACACCTGTTTTAAAATCGCTGCATTGGCTCCCTGTCCGTTTCAGGAATGATTTTAAGGTTCTTTTACTGGTTTTTAAGTGTCTTAACGGTCTTGGGCCATCTTATTTATCTGATCTGCTTTTACTCTATCAACCCTCACGGACCCTGAGGTCCTCTGGCACCGGCCTTTTAACCATTCCCCGAACCGCGACCAAAACCCACGGTGAGGCTGCATTCAGCCACTATGGCCCTTCTTTATGGAACAGCCTGCCAGAGAACCTCAGGGCCGCAGAGAATTTTGATATTTTTAAAAGGAGGCTCAAGACACACCTTTTTAGTTTGGCTTTTACCTGATCTCATTTACCTAGTCTTTTTAGCTATGTATTGTGTCTACTTCTTTAGCTCTTTTATTATCTTTAAAACTTTAATCCATTTTAGTGACTTTTTACTTTATGTTATTTATTATTCATCTTAAGTTTTATATAGATTTCTCTAAAATTTTAAACTTTTAGGCATTTCTTACTTTCTTTTAATCTTTTAGTTTTTAGCTCCAGTGTTTCCTCAGGGGGGTCGTCCACACTGGGAGGTGTGCCTGCTCCGCCCATGGGGGTGTCGTCATGGGGATCCCTCAGGCCTGGGTAGCTGGGGGTGGGACTCCACCTTCTGTGTGGGGTCTGCCCCGGTCTGTCCGGGTTGGGGGGGGTCTCTGTGGCGATGCTCCTTGTGGTCGTGGTCGGTGGAGCTTCTCAGTGTGGACGGCCACCCATAGGTAGTGTTTTCCTCACCTGGATCGTTAGTGCTAAGCCATGTCACCAGTCCACTTACTGTGTGTGTGTGTGTGTGTGTGTGTGTGTGTGTGTGTGTGTGTGTGTGTGTGTGTGGGCGTGTGAGTGTGTGCACATGTATATGAGTGTGAGTGAGTGTGTGTGTACGCGTGGGGGGTGGGGGGTGGGGTCGTATGGAATGTTTTAAATTGTGTTTTTTATTGTTATTTTATTCTGCATGTAAAGCACCATGTGTTGCATTTTATATTGTATGATTTGGTGCTATACAAATAAATAAAGTTTAAGTTTAAAGTTTAAATGTAATCATGAGTTTGCTGAGTTTCCACTTCATGTTTGAGTTTTTGGGTTTTTCTCTATTTCCCAATTTTTTTAAAGTACTAAAGTGTTTGATTAATTTTCAAAATAAACCTATAAATGTCCAAAGGCTTTGTTTAAAAAAAAATGCTCCTTTATGCCTAAATTAAACATGTTGAACACCATATGAGGAGTAGTCAAATTGCATATGTACAGATCGGATATGGATCCGATTTAGGACCACATATGAAAGAGGCCTGGGTTGGATTTGAAAAAGTCGTATTTGCGCCATTCAGATTGTCAGGTAAAAATCTGATATGAGTCTTGTGGGCTAAAAAAAATGATGCAGCTGTGTTAGTATCTCCTAGCACTGTTCCCTGAACCAGGACCCACATCTCCCTCTACAGCTGAACAGAAAACATATACAATTTGAGATTCAGTACTTTGACATACTTTTTTCTTCTTGCAGGTTGGCAGTGAAGGAGTTGGCATATTATCAAGATCAAAGGCCGGAGATATTGCACTTTCACTTGCTGCTTTTGTACCAGGTGTTCAGGCTGTAGTTTGGATCAACGGCTGCAGTGCTAACGTGGGCATTCCCCTCTATTATAAGGGACACCAGATCCTCTCACCATTAATGATGGATTATAAAAAGGTGATTCCCACTGAGTCAGGAGCTAGTATAATCAAATATGCTGTAGAAAACCCTCTGACAGAGGAGAACAAGAGCAGTCTGGTTCCTATTGAACGTGCTATAGGCCATTTCCTGTTTGTGGCTTCAGGGGATGACCTTGGCGGGGACAGCAAGGCTTACATGGACGACATGGTAGAGAGACTGAAGCGTCATGGAAAGAGAAACTTTGAGAGTTTGTTTTACCCTGCAGCTGGACACTTACTGGAGCCACCTTACGGACCATTCTACCCTTCAGGTGTACATGGGTTGCTGAGATTCCCAGTCATGTGGGGGGGCGAGCCCAGGGCCCATGCAGCAGCTGAAGTCCACTCATGGAGGAAGATTCAAGAGTTCCTAAAAACTCACCTGAGCAGCGGTGTTACACAGACTACAGCCAAGTTATAGATATAAACCACAAATGAAGGGAAGAAAAGAGTGCGTAACGGTGCCAATTTAATGATTTCCAAATAAAAGAATATCACTTCGATTTTTGAAAAATTAAGATTGCAGCTCTTTAAAGGAAGGATTACTGATTGAAATATTTTTCACATTATGCTAAAAGCCTGTTTTTAAATGTTTTCATCTTTTTCTTTACAATTTATTCTAAATCTTTAAGATATTTAATCGAGTTCTTGCAGAAATAGTTTTTACCAGGCTTACCGTTCAGTCCAAATAAACTTCACCTTTATCAGTATCAGTATATATATTTAATTTAAATTAATGTAAGAAATTCAATTGGCATTATTACAACGAGCTAGGGCTGTTGGTGGCCTATCGTTACCTAATTTTAAATTGTATTATCGGGCTTTCACTCTTCGCCCTCTTTTGAAATGGTTTGACCCGACCCTTATGGTGTCATGGCGAGAGCTTGAAGAGAGTTTGGTTCACCCCTTTGAGCTAAGAGATCTTTTTTTTTCTAACATCACTACTACTCAATGTAAAGCACAGTTTGGGACAATTGTTGCTCACTTTGTAATGGTATGGAGATCTGTGGAAAAGATGTGTAAGATTGATGGAAAATGGAATATGTTTTCCCCGATATTTAATAATCTCGGTCTTCTAATGGATGGATGTCCCATCAGTTTCCCTGGGTGGAAGACAAAAGGTGTTCATACATTGGGGGATGTGTTTGATGAAAACGGACTGTGCTCGTTTCAGAAACTTTTTAAGTACCCCTGCAGCTTTTTTTTAAGTTACCTGGTACTTCTTTTTTTTTCTATTTACAACTGAGATCCTCTATGAAAGCCTACGGGATCCCGTGGCAGTCTGCCCTTACAATACACCCTATACATGAGCGCATCTGCAAAGCAAGTATACACTCAGTCCGTAAAGTATTCACTTTTCCCACATTCTTTTATGTTACAGCCCTATTGATAATAGGAATAAATTCATTTTTTTTCTCAGAATTCTACACAAAACACCCCATAATGACAACATGAAAGAAGTTTTGATGCGACTTTTGTAAATTTATTAAAAATAAAAATAACAAGAAATCATATGAGAATAAGTATTCATAACATTTGCTTAATACTTTGTAGAAGCTCCTCTGGCAGCAATTACAGCCTCGAGTCTTTTTGAATAGGTTGCTACAAGTTTGGCACACCTATTCTTGGGCAGTTTTGCCCATTCTTCCTTACAGACCCTCTCAAGCTCCATCGGGTTGGATGGGGAGCGTCGGTGTACAGCCATTTTCAGATCTCTCCAGAGATGTTGGATGGGATTCAGGTCTGGGCTCTGGCTGGGCCACTCAAGGACATTGAGATGGTTGTTCTGAAGCCACTCCTTTGATATTTTGGCTGTGTGCTTTGGGTCGTTGTCCTGCTGAAAGATGAAGCGTCTTCCTAGTCTGAGGTCAACAGCACTCGGGATCAGGTTTTCATCCAAGATGTCTCTGTACATGGCTGCATTCATCTTTCCCTCAATCCGGACTAGTCGCCCAGGTCCTGCTGATGAAAAACACCCCCACAGCATGATGCTGCCACCACCATGCTTCACTGTAGGGATGGTGTTCTCCAGGTGATGAGCGGTGCCTGGTCTCCTCCAAACACGACGCGTGGAATTCATGCCAAATAGTTCAATCTTTGTCTCATCAGACCAGAGGATTTTTTTTCTCATGGTCTGAGAGTCCTCCAGGTGCCTTTTGGCAAACTCCAGTCAGGTTGCCATGTGCTTTTTAGTAAGGAGGGGCTTGCGCCTGGCCACTCTACCATACAAGCCTGATTGGTGGATTGCTGCAGAGATGGTTGTCCTTCTTGAAGTTCTCCTCTCTCCACAGAGGAACGCTGGAGTTCTGACAGAGTGACCGTCGGGTCCTTGGTCACCTCTCTGACTTCTCCCCCGATTGCTCAGCTTAGGCGGGCGGCCAGCTCTAGGGAGATTCCTGGTGGTTCCAAACCTCTTCCATTTAAGGATGATGCAGGCCACAGTGCTCACTGGGACCTTCAAAGCAGCAGAAATTTTTCTGTACCCTTCCCCAGATTTGTGCCTCGTAACAATCCTGTTTCGGAGGTCTGAAGACAATTTTTTTGACTTCATGTTTGGTTTGTGTTGCAACATGCACTGCCAACTGTGAGAGCTTATATAGACAGGTGTGTGTCTTTCCAAATCAAGTCCAATCAACTGAATTCACCACAGGTGGACTCCGATTTTTATTTTTTAGAAATTTACAAAAATCATAACAAAACTTCTTTCATGTTGTCATTATGGGGTATTTTGTGTAGAATTCTGAGAAAAAAAATGAATTTATTCCTATTATCAATAGGGCTGTAACATAAAAGAATGTGGGAAAAGTGAAGCGTTCTGAATACTTTCCGGACTGACTGTATCTAAAGGTCTGGTTTCCTTTTTATATGAATTTTTTTTAAAGTCCGGCTATATGCCCCTAACTGTGGATGCTCGGTGGAAGAGTGATATTCCAGACTTGGATTTAGATTTGAATTGGAATAACATCTGGTCAAATATCTTACTCACCTCTAGGAACCCAGACCATCAATTAATTCATTTAAATTATGTACATAGAACTTATCTAACTCCTCGAAGGTTATGTTTAATGAAATTGTTAAATACTCCATACTGTGTACCTCCAATGAAATAGGTACTTTTTTTCATATGATTTGGGAATGACAAGGAGTTTTTGAGTGTTGGAGGATGGTTGCTTCTAAACTCTCATTACTTTTTACTATTAACATTACACCATCCCCAACCATATTTTTATTAAATTATATATCCCAGTTGCATTTGAAATGTACACAAGAAGAGCACCTTATACGGTCTTATACGATCTTTAACGACTTTAACGACTATACTTTAACATTCCAACAATGGGCTCTTACTTTTTTAGATATTGTGTATATGGAATTCTCGACGGCCCGGCTACATGGTGCGAGAGAGAAGAACATTAACACATGGTCTCAATTGGCAAAGGTGCTCCAAAACATGTTTTAAAATTGTAATTGACCGTATAAGGTGCTCTTCTTCGGCTTAGTGTATTGATGTGTATTTATACGTGGTATATTTGCGTAAATATATAAGTGCTTTGTCTGCGTATATATTGACACATGGCAAATGTAATACAATATAATTATGCATTACGTAATTTGGTTGGTCCGAGGGGAGGAGGGAGGGAGGGTGGGGGTGATGATTGATTTGTACTTTATTTTGTTTTTGTGTGTCATACAAAAATATTATGTATGGAAAAAGAATATTATGTTAACGGTTTTCAACTATTAAATGTCACATACATAAATAAAATAATTAATAACAAAAAAAGAAATTCAATTGGCATTGAAGTTTTATGCAACATCTTCAATTACTGGGTCATTAGTCGGAGGAGTGTTCCTTGAGGTTTTCAACATTACGATAAAGTCAAAAAATCTAAGGGTTCCTTGAAATAAGTTGTTTTCTTTTATTGTTTTTTTAACAAATATTATTCTTTATTGCACAGCATATTTTTAAACATGCACTCTAGGTTATTCATGCTTTTTAAGTTCATAAAATCTGTAACAGGCTCAAATGTCCATAAACATGGCATGTGTCTACATCGCTCTCATCTTTGTCTTCGTCTGCCACACGGCCCAACATATTACAGTAATATTAGCAAGAATATTTCCCTACAACTATTTGCAATAGTGGTATTCTTCTTTCTTTGGAGAACTGTTTAAACAGTTAAACACAGTGCAGTTTCATTTGTTAGGCTAAAGCTGTAAAATTTACAATAAGTGATTGTATAACTTATTTAGGGACTTGCAAATCTCATTCATATGATTTATATTTAATTATTAACCTTTATTTACCCAGCAGAAAGAAACGATTGACATTTGTTAATGCCAAAAAGAGAGTTAACTCGGTGTACTTTATTACAAAGATGTAAGAAGAATACTGAAAGTCCACAGTGCAGTGTCTCACAGGACACTGTGTCCACAACACTGTGTGTGTGTGTGTGTGTGTGTGTGTGTGTGTGTGTGTGTGTGTGTGTGTGTGTGTGTGTGTGTGTGTGTGTGTGTGTGTGTGTGTGTGTGTGTGTGTGTGTGTGTGCATGTGTGTGTGTTAGCTGCTCCACATGTCGCTTCAGTTGTCCGTGATCTCAGGAATAGACTTTTCAGGAGCTAATGTGGCTGTTCTCCAGCATCCTTGATTTATTGTGTGTTTCATTTATACTCAGAAGTCAGAATGTTCAGTTCCAGTTGGGAAGCCTCAACAGGACCACCACCTGAAGTTTGAAAACAAAACAGGAGAAATCTGTAAATTCTCTCCTCTAATCTAAAAGGACTCTCCTTTCCGCCCTTCGACTTGGACCCTGAATACCCTTGGCTTCCTGCTGCCTCCACTCTACCTACATAAATCCATTTAAGTCCTTCAGCCCGCAGTCTTGTGTTTGCTTTTTGGTCCAGCCATCAGCAAAGCCGTAACACATGTTTTGTAAAGACAGATTAAATACACAATAAAGGATAAATTATAACTGTACTAAAACCAACTTTCCAAATACATTCATATGAATAAACCACTTTCTACCTTCTTTCTCTTGTATAGTTTGCCTCTTACTTCAACAGCTCTGCCTGTATATCAAATTAATAATAAAATAAATACACTGACAGCTGGGTTTGGCCTGAGTGTTTCAGCGCCCTCTGCGGGTCAGAAGTTACAGTAGCAAATATATTAATACTTCAGCTGAGACACCTACTACTACTACTACTACTGTCATTTAGCAGATGCTTTTATCCAAAGCGACTTACATATGAGAAAACACAAGCACAAAAATCACATAGGACTGTACCTGAGAAAAGCTGATTTCCTGTTGGTCATTCCACCTTACTAATCTTTTACTAAGATGTAATAAAGTACACCGAGTTAACTTTTTGGCATTTACAAGCCTTCATCAGAAATCTGAGACATCTATGAAGCTGGACGTTTCTTTCCGTCCTCTCGTTTCGGTAAGTGAAGTGTTTTGTTTTTGAAGATTATGGGGATGACCTTGGCGGGGACAGCACGCTTACATGGACGACATGGTAGAGAGACTGAAGCGTCATGGGAAGAGAAAGTTTGAGAGTGTGTTTTACCCTGCAGCTGGACACTTACTGTAGACACTTTACGGACCACACTGCCCTTCAACTATGGGATGCTGAGCTCAGTCATTGCATGCAACAGCTGAAGTCCACTTGTGGAGGAAGAGTCAAGAATTCATAGAAATTTCCCAGATTTATCTTTATTTATTTATTTTATCCTTATTCATTTTCATTGTTGTCTATCCGATTGTACACTGTTGTGATACTGGAATAATCAATCAATAACTTTTATTTGTCCCCAATGGGGCGATTAATCATGCAGCAATATGTAGACATATACACATAGTAATAAAAGGACAACGACTTTAAATCTAAAAATCCCAAGCCCCACAACAGCTACCTTTTCCTCATAGAATTGAGAAGGGAGATGGCAGAAGGTACAAAAGAATGCTTATGTCTGTTGGTTTTGAGAAGTGGAAGTCTGAGCAATGTACCCGATGGAAGAAACTGAAATTCTTGGTGTAGAGGATGGGAACAGTCTGATAGGATATTATTTGCTTTCCTATACAGCTGTTTGTTATACAGGTCCTGTAGAGTCACCTGAGCAGAGCCAATTATTTTACTACAGACATTAACCACCTTGGTAAGAACACTTTTCTGCTTTACCCTTAGTGATGAAAACCAACAAATGAAAGAAAAAGTTAAAACAGACTCAATGAAAGAGAGATAAAACATGGGTGAACAAGGATGAATCGACATGGAATTTGGACAGTTTTCTAAGACAGTACAGACGCTGCTGACTTTTCTTGTAAATTAAGTTGGTGTTACTCTCAAATGTCAGCATATTGTCTATTATAGTTCCCAGATATTTATAGGACTCTACAATTCCTACATCTTGATCACTGTCCTATCCGGAGAGGGCTGAGAACGTCTAAAATCAATACACATGTCCTTTGTCTTTGATACATTAAGAGTTAAAAAAGGAATTCTGGCACCACTTAAGAAAATAATCAACTACAGGGCCATGGGAGTTATCAGTGCTGTTCAACAGACTCACAATGACGGTATCATCTGCAAACTTCAATATATGATGGTTTAAAAATGTGCTACAGCAGTTGTTAGTGTATAATATGTACAGCAGAGGAGAAAGGACACATCCTTGTGGTGAGCCAGTAGATGTAAAAGATCGGTCAGAAAGTTGTCCATTTACTCTCACTCTCTGAGTTCTGCACGTCAGGAAATCCAAAATCCAGAATAGTATTGAAGGCGGATGAGAAGTCGATGTACAGCAGTCTGACATAGTTGTTAGAGACCTCGAGATGTAATTTAGCAGAGTTAGGGTGGCATCTTGGACCCCCCCTACTGGTCCTATAGGCAAACTGCATTGGGTCAAGCAGATGTTCAGTCTTGTTCAGAAGTTCGGTTTTAACCAGTTTTTCAAATGTCTTCATGACCAAAGAGGTTAAAGCTATAGGCCTGAAGTCGTTTAAAGATTTAGGGTGTTTAGATTTAGGAGCAGGAACTATGGTAGCCAGTTTCCACAAGTTAGGAACCTTCTGTTGGAAAAGAGACAGATTAAAAATATATGTAAAAATATAACCTAATTGCTCTGCGCAATTAGAGAGCATTCGACCGCTGATGTTGTCCGGACCAACACTTGTTCTGGTTTTACAGTGTTTAAAAGTTTGAACAACCGTAGGCTATGCACATCAAAGGCAGGCGCATCCAGATGACTTGACTCCGAAAGAGTGTTTTTCAGTGTAGTTATTTCATTGTTAAAATCATGCACATCAAACCTTGAATAAAACTTGTTGAGCTCCTGCGCCAAAGTAAAATCTGAAGTAAACCCATCTAATAATAAGATTTTCTTAGCATTATCAGACAACCCAACCATAGTCTTAATGCAATCCCATGCAGAGCCCAGATTGTTCTTGCTTAGTTTGTCTTCAACGTTTTGTTTATAACGTAATTTAGCTCTCCTGACTTCCTGTTTGATATCCTTTTGTAAAGACCTTAATTCAGTTTGGTTTCCCAATTTAAAAGCCCGTTTCTTTTTGTTTAAAAGCGCTTTAAGGTGTCTACTCACCCAGGGTTTACCGTTTGGGTAAGATTTAAGTTTTTACAGGAATAACAATGTCCTCACAATAAGTAACCCAACAGCTGACCCCATTAGTGAGTTCGTGAATGTCACCAGAGGATTCAATGAACTCCTCCCACTCTGTACAATCCAGACAGCCCTGAATTTCCCCCTGGGGGATCAATAAATTATATCTTTATCTTTAAATTGTAATATAGTGGACTATATGAACAGTTACCGTATGCTCACTGCTTCAAAAAAGTGATGCACCGGGCACCTTTCCTCGCTTTATTCGCTTCACTCTACATATATGTACATATATGTACATATATTGTAAATGTATTGTAAATTTGTAATGCACCGTTTTTTGCACTCTTGTTTGTCGTCTAGTATCCGCAATTTACTAGAATAGTAGCAGTAGTTCCGCTTCCTCTTTGCCATTCACAATAAAAGTTGTCTGACACTTTAACACTTAACTATTTTATTGTGAAACAACTTCCTTTGGCTTCCTGATTGGTTGTCCTGATGAAAATATGTAGTTTTCTTTTCCAGCCGTCCAATGCTGCACCGTGCAGGCTCCGCCAGAGACCGTCCCCGGAAACTACACTCTATTTATAAAAGTCTGTTTTTACTGCTTTATTTTCACAGAGTCGTTTCAAGGAGGCGTGAATAAGTTATTCAGTGTGGGAGACTTAATGAAATAGGTAAGGCTGGCGTACCAGGGTGGTTTTTATACTTTCACACAACTTTTATTTTTGACACTTCGACTTATGGAGTGTATTTGAAGGTTTATTAGGGGTTTGAACTTTGAATACTTTACTTTGGTCACGAAACGCGAACTGGAACATTTGCTGATGTTGCAGTTTGTAGTTTGTGATTAACCTGGTTTTAGTGGGATTTAAGTTGCACGCGTTTCATTAAGGAATATGACTTTTCTCCAGCTAAATGCAGAAAAGACAGAGGTGATCATTTTTGGCCCTAAAAATGAAAGGGAAAAGATCAGTGCTCACCTTGGCTCCATGTCATTGACAGCTACAAAACAAGCCAAAAATCTTGGTGTAATTATTGAATCAGGCCTGAACTTCAACAGCCATCTAAAGTTTATCACTAAATCTGCCTATTACCACCTAAAAAACATTGCTAGAATTAAGGGGATTCTGTCTAAAGAAGACATGGAAAAACGTATTCATGCATTCATTTTCAGTAGGTTGGATTATTGCAATGGCATCTTTACAGGCCTTAACAAGTAATCTATCAGGCAGCTGCAGCTGATCCAGAACGCTGAACAGAATCCTTACAAACACCAGGAAACTGGACCACATTACAGCGGTCATGAAATCACTACACTGGCTTCCAGTGAGTCAAAGGATAGAGTTTAAAATCTTACTGCTGGTCTACAAAGACCTGAATGGTCTTGGACCAAAATACATGGTTGATCTGTTAGTTCCCTATGAAGCTCCCAGACCCCTGAGGTTCATCTGGATCTGGTTTGTTGTGATTCCCAAGAACCAGAACCAAGCAAGGTGAGGCAGCGTTCAGTTATTCTGCTCCTCACCGGTGGAACAAACTTCCTGCAGACCTGAGGTCTGCTCCAACTGTCAGCCTTTAGATCCGGCCTAAAAACATTACTGCTTACTGAAGCGTAAATACTTACCTGCTGTACTCTACTGCCCTTACTTTTTATTAACTTGTGCTTTTTATTATTTTACCTCTTTGCTTATCATTTTATTTCAGTTGTTTGTTATGTAAGCGTACTAAATTAATTACTTTCTGAAAACCGCGAATGAGATGTGTACCTGTGGTACTCTGACCTTAGTTTTCGGCAACTTGTGCTTTTTATTATTTTATCTTCTTTTCTCATAATTTTATTTCATTTTATTTGTTATTTACTGTCTAATTATGTCTTGCCGCTTTTAATGTCGATGTAAAGCACTTTGAATTACCTTGTGTTGAATTGTGCTATACAAATAAACTTGCCTTGCTTTGCCTATGACCGTAACCATCTGAAAAAGACCTGAACCACTTGTCAAATCCATAACTTGGTTAATATGTGTCATAATCGAAGTTAAAAGTGTAGTTCCTCCTATATGTTTACGACAGGGAGGATTTCCGAGCAAAGGTTAAAGACTGTGTCAACACTTTTGTACAGGGAACTGGGAGAGATGGGCTCCCAGGTGAGGCTGAGGCTGCTGCCCAGTGCCAGGTGTCTGTTCGACGAGCCCGTCCAGGTGAAGGTGTCCGGGCTCATGTCCAAGCAGGTGGTCACCATGAGAGCCAGGTCCTCCGACGAGAAGGGGGTCATGTTCAGCTCTTCAGCCACCTACAGGGCCGATGGCAGCGGGGAGATCGACCTGGACCGTGACCCCTCGCTGAGTGGAAGCTACGTGGGGGTGGAGCCCATGGGTCTCCTGTGGTCCATGAAGGCAGACGTCTTACACAAAAGGTTTCAGAGGACAAACTCGCTAAATCCCCACGTGGTGAACTTCTCCGTGCACGAGGAGGAAGGCAGGATGCTGGCGGAGGAGATCAATGAGAGATGTCTGATCAGAGACGGGGTCAGCAGGGTTGCTGTCAAAGATGGCAATATCCGGGGAGTCCTGTTTACTCCTCCAGGTTGGTGTGTTTTTTGTTATTCCACGGTTATAGATTAAGGATGTCACAGTTCATGTATCTGACTAAATAAAATTTAATCTGTTACAGACAGTGTTGTCTGATTAACCTGTCGCACCTAATCTCACACTGCTTGTTTTTCCAGCATGTCACACAAATGCTCCAGTTACATTGTTTTAAAGAAAGGGTGTATGTTTTGTATGTTTTTCTGAGTGGATCATGAAAAATACAAAAACTCCCCAGGTGAAGGTGCATGCATCCGTCCCTGTGATGGAGCTCTGTGGTCCAGTTCTGATGCCCAAAAACAAATTGTAAATTATTTATCAGGGGTCATGTATGAAACTCTGTCAGCAGCAAGCAGCATTTCACTCACCAATTAGATTAGAGCTTTATTTGTCACAGAGCCAGCGTCCCGGCGCAGTGAAATTACTGCCAGTACAACCCATCAGGACAACAGAAAAAAAAAGGCAAAACAGATGATAAAATATGACATGTGCAATTATATGTGAAAGGATAACAATTGTGTCATAGCCAGCAGTAAATCTACATTTCCCCCGTCAGTGTGTTTAGCTGCACTAGATAACGAAGGTGAGAAGCTGAAGCTCAAAGGCAAAACAGAAGATTTTGTTTTCATGTTAAAATACTGCTTCCAATTTCATTTTGATGAACATTTACTTACTTTTAGGAAGTATCGTTTTGCTAAGCAAAAATAACTTTGGACTCTCACATCTACTTGGTATCGATTTGTGATTCGTGCTTTTGGTTCAACGGGTCAACAGAAGAAGATGCACTTAATTAAAACATGGATAAGTTTAAGAGGATGTTTTGATATATATGGAACATTTTGAACATTTTACATCTTCAGCAGACAGTAATTTCTGATATGAACTAGAGCTGTTCTCATTTTTCTCTAAAGAAAAAAAAACAGTGATTATACGTTTCAGAGAAGTTGAGTCACTGGTTTTCTGCTGTCTCCACTTTGTTTCTTAAAGAGTTGATTGAGTTAGAGCCAATTACTGTGTAAAAATACTTAATTGGTCCACAAACTAGTTTGTTTAAGGTTCTGAACAGTTTGTATATGATAGTTCTGTGCACTGGGCCTTTTTTCTGACACATTTTAAATAATTTTCTCCCTGCTTGGTTGTCTTTGTTCAAATTATCCCTACTACTGCAGAAAATATTTTAAGGGAGCATAAAGATGGTCCACTAAAATTATCAATAGGCTATATTACCTTGCAATTAGTTTATTTTCTCTATGTCATTTTTTTTTTCCAACAATGACGCATGTCCCATGTTTTCCTAATATCCTGCAGCTCCAGAGTGGACTGTGTGTAATAATACACAAATATTTGGTTTTCACTGTTATTGTTTTCATCTTTTGCTATTTTTGGATTTAATGTCAAACATGATAACGTGTATATTAACACAAATGTTGTGGCTTGTGTGTGTTTAGGAGACGGGCCGTTCCCAGCTGTGTTGGACCTTTACACATTCGGCGGAGGCTTGTCGGAGAAGAGGGCCTCTCTGCTGGCCAGCCGAGGATTTGTGGTCCTAACTCAAGCTCTGTATGGTCACAGTGACCAGCCCAAGACCATCAAAGAGATCCATCTGGAGAGTTTTCAAGAAGCTATAGAGTTCTTACAGAAACAAGAAAAGGTGAGTGGAGAAAACTGTGGTCTAAGGTTTTGGAGAAGCAGCCAAGGGAGGTGGGGTTCGTGAAGCACAGCAAGAAATGCAAACGTGTGCTGGTTCTAACCGGCTTGTGTTTCCACAGGTGGGCAGTAAAGGAGTTGGTGTAATATCCCTTTCTAAAAGTGGAGATCTCGCTCTGTCAGCGGCCTCTTACTTGGAAGGCGTGGAGGCCGTTGTCTGGATCAATGGCTGCTCAGCTAATACAGTGTTTCCCCTCTATTACGAGAAAAAACAAATCCTCCCTCCGTTAATGTTTGACTTTGAGAAAGTGATTCCCACCGCCTCAGGGGCCACCATTCCCATACACGCTGTACACGATCCTCTAGAGGAGAAGAACAAGGCCACGCTAATCCCCATTGAACGGGCCAAAGGTCGGTTCCTGTTTGTGGCGGCGGAGGACGACCTCAACTGGGACAGCAAGGGTTACATGGAAGAGATGATGGAGAGACTGATGCGCCACGGGAACAAGAACTTTGAGGGGCTTTGTTACGTAGGAGCTGGGCACTATTTAGAGCCGCCTTATGGGCCGTACTGCCCATCCAGCTTCCATGGGCTTGTAGGAAAGCCAGTGATGTGGGGGGGTGAGCCCAGAGCCCACGCAGCAGCTGAGGTCGACCTGTGGGGGAGGGTTCAGGAGTTCTTCAGAAATTACGTAAGCTGCGATGCTTCTCAGACCAAAGCCAAGTTGTAGACTCATGATAGTCAAAACACCCAAAACAGCACAGTCCTGGCTGTCGCCAATCGATTTTGTCCACCCTTTGATCACATCTTTTTTTTAATTCCATTATTGTGCTATTGAGATGAAAAATGATTTCCAAGTACTTCTGGACCTTACGGTGCATATACCGTATTTTCCGCACTATAAGGCGCACCAAAAAGCCTTTAATTTTCTCAAAAACCGGCAGTGCGCCTTATATATGATCATTACGGTAATTTCTGTTACTGTAGTCAGGGGGATTGTAGCTACTGTAGTTGGTGTCGCCAAAGTATTGGTGCTAAAAACGTCAGGAATCGTCACAGACGTTCAAGACAACAGCAGCGACGCTGACTCGCATAATGGCGACTGTAACGAGACGGAGCAAAGCTGGTTTTTATTTTGTTAATAAAGTTTGACATACGGTACTTTTCTTCTTTTTTTTTTCTTTTTGTATTTGCTGTAGGATTTTGTAGCATTTCCTGTAGCGCAGCTCCATCAGGTAGATACGTAACTCAAACCCAGCCACTATAGTACGGTATTTTACCATATATTTAGTGCGCCTTATAATGCGGTGCACCTTATATATGGAAAAGGTTTTAAAATACGTAATTCATCGCCTTATAGTGTGGAAATACGGTACACACATTGCATTTATGAATGTAACATTTAAAATGTGTTTATTTCGACAGCTCCAATCAGTCCATATAGTGCAGATGCAGGTTAAATCGTGTGGTCCTCCATCAAAGAAGAGCTGCTGCTGCATGAAAGCTGAAAAAAAATGTTTGGCATGTGATTTTGATGCCAAAGAACTCATAACAGATTTCAGACGCAAACCACCCCCCAAAACACCCCTACTCATCTCTGGACAACCTATCACAATCACAGACTCCTACAAGTTCCTGGGCATTCATATCAGCAACACACTCAAATGGGACCTCAACACAAGCCATATAATAAAAAAGGCCAACCAAAGACTATTCCACCTCAGGCAGCTCAAGAAATACAAAGTAAAACGCAATCTCCTCCTTCAGTTCTACACAGCCATCCTAGAAAGCATCCTCACAGCTTCCATCTCAGTCTGGTACGGCAGTCTGGACACCCACTCACGCAGCAAACTCCAACGTATCATAAAAAAAGCATCTCTAATTACAAACACCCCCCCTCCCATCACTTGATTCACTTTACCATAAACGCACAATAACAAGAGCACATAAAATAATCTCTGATTCAACACACCCAGCTAACCACCTGTTTCAACTGTTGCCCTCTGGCAGACGCTTTAGGTCCATTTCAATAAAAACAACCCATTTCAATAAAAACAACCCGGTTCAAAAACAGCTTTTTTCCCACTGCCATCAGGCTACTGAACTCCACTCATCTCCATACTCCATTTGTGTTAAATGTATAGTCTGTATGTAAATGTCTGCTTTAATGTCGATGTCTGCTCATGTATGTTAAATGTATAAACTGATGTCTGTTGCCACAGTACTATGTGCTGGCACTATGCGGTGCCGAAAGCAAATTCTGCCGACTTGTTGTGCAGTCCTTAATAAATGAATTGAATTGAATTGAATTGATGTCAATGCTGTGGGTTTTAACATGTTTTAAAAAAGTATTTGGTTATGATTTGAGTGGCATCATTAGTGGTCGTGATGTGTGATAGATGTGTTCTTGTTTTTAGTACATAATTGGTAACCACCAGGATGTTTTAGAGCTCTCATACCAATGGGAAATATAATTTATTCATTTATGTATGCATGCATGCTACCCAAGTGCTGTGTTTTATTGATCTTTTTCTCCCTGCCTGTTCTGCCAGACAGCACCATTAATCAACTGTGAAGCAGCTTCGACTTTCTCGAAATGTATTTGCTACTTTAGTTTTTTCTTTTTTTCCTATTGCACATTTGTGAACACAGCACTTAAACTTGGACACTGTATTTTGTAGGAGATATGTGATTGAATATCGATGATCATCAGCCATCTGCTGTGCAAAGGAACAGGCCAGAAAATGAAAAGCGTATATACAGAAATAGTACTGCATATGTTTTTGGATGTACATTGCTTTTTATTATTATATTTTGTAAAATATGCAATATATTCTTTTTTCAATCAGCTCATGGTCTCCAGAGCAGCCCTCCAGCACAACCCTCTTCATGAGTTTGTGCAGTTTATTTGAGTCACCAGCTCTCAGGCCATGAAGTGACAATGACGCATTATGGACAGCAGGGGGAGCCAAATACAGCAGTTAATTGCTGATCAGCTGTGGAAGTGGAATGGGGTCAGGAGTATTTTTTTACAAATTGATCCATCTTTGAATTAGAGTCACAGATTATCCAGTTCTTTGGTTGAACAATATAATTGAATGAATGAATGAATGAATGAATTTTTATTTCGAACATGTATATAAAATGAAAGTAAAAATAATAATAAAAAAAGATAAACATTTAGGCTACATCTTCATATAAACATGTTTGAAAAAGAGGAGTAGGAAGAAATGTACACTTTTTCCTAGTTCCTATCCCTTTATAACAATATGGATTTACATTATTGCTATTACAGTATTATATCTACACAATATCCATATAAATATAATCTATATAAATACTCTGTAAACATGCCTATTATTACATAATTATCCATATAAGTATATAAACAATATAAATATTACATACGTGTTATATCAATATCTAGAAAATACAACTATTATATACATCTATATAAATATACACTATATAAACTACATAAATATCCCTATAAATATATATGTGCTACATACCCAATAAATATATAACATACATTACATAATTTCAACTATCCCTCTCAATAGATAATATATACTACATAAATATCTAAACATATCCTAAGCAAGTATAATACCTATACCATTTTCCCCCCACCTTATTTGTTTCTCACATTCCCCGTCAACCCATTTCCTCTTCCATATACCTGTTTATACCTGTTAGATAATTGAAAGTTGACAACATTTCATGATGATTTGGCTTATGCTCCACCAAATGTACTGTGAGCTAACAGCAGATGTATGTGCACATGTGCCAAACAACACGGTTAATTAACCACCAATGTACTTAACCAGTTATACAAGTAAATATAATTTAGAGGCTATACAGATTAAATAAAATGGTACAAGAATTAAACCCAGAGTTTAAATGTTTCTGAGAGGACCAGTAACATTGACACCATGTCAATGTTACTGTATTTTTTCAGCATAAGTGACACTTAACACAGTTTAAATGAAAGGTTAAGTATAGAAAATTACCACAGCTTGACACATGATTGTCGCAGCTTAAAGTTTTTTCCTCAAGCTTACAGATAACATTATTTTCTACCAGATGTTTCTCAATTCTTGATCCGCGTCCTCACCCCATTAAACAGCATTTCTTGAGAAGCCTTTCTTCTGCCTCTCCTTGTCTTTGCACCTCTGCGTTTGCTCCCCTTCTGTCATTTCAGGTAAGTCGAGCTCACATCATCCTCCAGCTTTTGTTAGCACTGTTCAGGCACCTGAACAAAGAGACCGACTACTCAGACTCGAGGCTGATGTCGAACTACTATTCATGTGCTCAATAAGTGGGTCGAGTGTGGAAGTGGCAGCAAATCTTTTGCACAAATTCTCTTTTAAAGAGCATGTCCTTAATAAAGTGTAAACTAATGTGAGTCCACATGGACACAAGCTGCACTGTTAGGCCTTCAATAATTGGGTTTTTTCAGGGTTTCAGATGTTTTAGAAACCTAATATTTTTCACAAAAGGATCAGTGTTTACCATCTTCATTGCCTGCTTTGAGTCGTATTTTCTTCTTTCTATTAAAAGGTCCAAGACAAACTGGGGTGGGTTTCTTGTGTTAAGTCCCGTCTGAATCAGTAGCGCTGTACTTCATTCCTAAACTTAAGACCTTCACAACCAATCCAAATATGACTGCGGATTTTCTCAATGTGAAAAAAATCAGAAGCACTAAGAGAAACAAGTACATTACTGCTGCTTCCCCCCCCATGTTTCAGCATTGTGATTTAAGCACGCACAGTTTTGTTTTGGGTTTTTTTCCCCCTGACGAGCAATCCATCATGATGCCGTTTTATGATTTCAGCTGCAGGAGCAGCTGATGTATTTTTAATGAGCTATAACCAAAAAACAGGGAACATTACTGAAAGAGGAACAACAGCATTGTTTTTTTAAAGTTTCAAGGATGTTTTTAGTGATGTGAAACCCACTTTGGATTGAATTAAACTCCAAGCAGCACTGTTTCATCGTAAGTCCATGTTGCTCGGGTTTACTCAGTGTGCAGGATGTGATCATATTTAGTGTTGCATAAACACAAGATTAGCTGCGTTACCGTTGATATTTTCTTTCAAGCTTTCTAGCTCATCGTGCACTCCTTCAATTACATCAGCTCACTCATAAAATCCTAACAAATCAAATTCACCAGACGGTATCTTCAATTATCCATCATCCAATACCTGCTGATTTGGAGTGCACCCAGCTGCCACAGGTGTCTCCTTCTCACCTCTTTAACAAACTTGGTTATCCAGAGTGGAAAACAGGACAGAATAGAGCTGTTTATTCATGCTAATCAAGTGAAAGTGGTCCCCTCAGTGTAGTTATGTCTGTATCTGAGTCGTCTGCATTATAATTAGTTTATCAGGCCGATGACACAGGAAGCAAAGATCTGCGTTCCCTTCTGGAGAAGATGCCTTTATTTGTTGGCAATAAAAGATGATGGGGCTGATGATGAAGACGGACCTGAGAGTACTTTAAACTCAGATAACTTTCAAGTTTAAAAAGCAGCAGCGCTCGAAAATATCCGCAGAATCTTGTGCTTAATAATGTATCACATGTCAGCCCGTTTCCTTCATCTTTTCAAGCTGCTTCAGAGAGAGATTTTGGTTTCAAACATCTGTTGTCCTGATTAATGATCATGGGGATATCTCCGGAAAGAAGGCCTTGTTCTCATCTCAAGTGCTATAATTAGTTTTGTATACTAGTATTTTGATCCTTCCCAGTGCATTGACTCCTGTCCTGTCAAAAGAGCACACACAATCTTTGAATTAAAATCCTTAACGGGCACATCCTTGAACCAGGAGTAAGCAGATTAGTCAGTTGTCCTCTGGCTAACGAGAATAAATTCAAATGATTACTGCTATCTAAGTTATATTTCTGCATTCCTGCAACGTTATCGTCCTCCTTTCCTGTCTTGGTCACCTGTGCATGTTTATCTACTTTTATATTCAGTCAGTGAGCACACACTTTCATCTGAAGCGACGACATTCAAGCTTCTTTACAGAAAGAGCCCCTTAGTATACACACTACCAAATCTATTGATCATGACGAAAACAAGGGCTTTTTTTTGTTGTTCCCTTTTGATGTTTTGGGAATGTTCTCTGAACAGCTGATTATGACAGAAAGTTTTCATAGTAGAGACAAATTTCCTTGTTCTGATGGCATTTCCCCCACAGTGGAAGCACATGTGAAAGACTAATCCTGGCTGGGACTGCTTTGTGTGCAGGGATAGCGTTACCTGTGCAGGAGGTGCAACCCACGGACCGTTAACCTGTAAAAAGCACTGGTGACTCTGGCTTTAGCGTTCGTGCGTGAAGGTCAGTCACCGGTGGGATGAAACGTCTCCTCTTTTGTTGATGCACTGCATCGTTCTGGACCGTCGCTGGCACAGACTGTATAAGGAGAACTGGACAGACTCTGCGACGGCCTAGTCGAGGGTACAGACATTGGACGTGACATGGACATGGTTTACATTGCACTGGTATGAGTGTTGAGTGCAGGGGGCCTCAGATCTGGAACAAACTTGATGATGACCTGAAGACGCTGTGTTCTCTCTCCATTTTTAAAAGAAATCTAAAAGTAAATTTACTGTCTACCTATTTATAAAATACCCTTGCTACATGACGGAGATATTGGGATGACTGTTTGAATGATTGTATGTATTTGTATGTTTGATTGTCTGTATTGTAATGTCTACTGTTCTCATATTCCCAACGGTATCACATTGCACTGTAAATTTCATTTTTCTTTCATGAACTTTGGGCCCCCTCCCAAAAGCTTTTAATAGCTTACTTTTGGGGACCCATTCATACATGCCAAAGGACCATTATAGATGTCTGAATGGTCTCAATTGTATACATTTATTTTTATGGCTATAAACTTGAAAACTTGAAACTTGAAACAGACACAGCTCAACCAGGCCATTGAATTTGACCTGTTCCAACATACAGGACTGTCTCAGAAAATTTGAATATTGTGATAAAGTTCTTTATTTTCTGTAATGCAATTAAAAAAAACAAAAATGTCATACATTCTGGATTCATTACAAATCAACTGAAATATTGCAAGCCTTTTATTATTTTAATATTGCTGATTATGGCTTACAGTTTAAGATTAAGATTCCCAGAATATTCTAATTTTTTTAGATAGGATATTTGAGTTTTCTTAAGCTGTAAGCCATGATCAGCAATATTAAAATAATAAAAGGCTTGCAAAATTTCAGTTGATTTGTAATGAATCCAGAATGTATGAGATTTTTGCATTACAGAAAATAAAGGACTTCATCACAATATTCTAATTTTCTGAAACAGTCCTGTACATGTGCAGAGGGGGAATCCATTTACCGAACAAAGTGTAGCATATCAGACAGATAGGTGGCCATATGCCTGTTTTCAGCTTCTTGGTATCCAGTTAACATTTTACAGATCAATCTTGGGCTTAAACGGCAACAGTAGAACAGCTGTTAATGGAAGAATTACTCGATTTGCTACTGAATTATCTTGGTCTGAGCCTGTGAGAAGTTTGGTTACGTTCAGATTCAGTTCGACTAAGATGTTAACTTGCATTTTAAAACTATGCCTCCAGCTGGATTGATCAATTCACTTTTTTTAAGGCAACCGGCAGCCATTCATAAAAATATAGTAAGAGCAGTAAACAGAACTTTTGTTGAAAAGTGACGTAACTCCATGTTGGCAGGACTGATTGGCTGGAATGACCAACAAGTAGTGCAGACATGAAGTGAAAACGCAATCAACTTGTTAATGACCAAGATAATTTGATTAAATGCAAATACCCACAAGGAAAACCCCTGCTTCAACTACTCTAACCTTGTCTTCTGCACAGTGCATCCAAATCAAGGAAAGCTGCAGTTTCTCTTCCATTTAAGTAAATTAATATCAGGGAGTCATGATGCTAGAAACAGCCACTGGAATCCCTCAGCAGCTTTAGCAGGTTGTGAGTTGGCAGCGCTCCTCAAGCCTTCGCCAAGACACAGACAACATGACTGTATCAGCCAGGCTCTGAAAACAGACCATCAAAGACTCGTCTGTGTCTGCTAAAAGCATATATGCGTCCTCATCCCACGGGTTCAGTGAGACCTGCAAAGCTTTGCTGAGTCTCTGCAACACGGAGGTCCTTGTCGAGGCTTTTCACATGTCAGAGCTGCATGGAAACATGCATATTTATGGCCGTTTGAGTCATAGCTGCTAATCCTGGACAGATGTATGTATTATGCAGACTAAAAGTACATGATGATGTGACAGTTGCTTCAGTTTGAAACTATTTTTCAGCTTGGCTTATGTGCTAATGCCTTCATTCCTCTGGTGAAGGAGTGTAATACTTTAAACAGCCTCACAGTGGTGCTACAGGTAAACGTTACGTCACAGGTGCCCGCTGCACAGGTGTGACCCATCTCTCCCGGCACTGGAACCAGTCCTTAAGAAAAAGAAAGAACAAAAGTATTAAATATTGTAACCACAAAAGTTGAGGTCTGTTACATAAAAGCCGACTTAAATGAAGAACAGAAAAATGGTGCAGAATGTGAATTCAGTCTTGTTTGTATAACAAGGAAATAACATATGAAAATTAAATACACTAAATAATTAGTTATCTGTAACCTAGATGTGATATCAGCATATGATGAAATTATACCAGGTCTACAACAGGGTGAATGACCAATATTGTTTAAAATTGAATGTTGTCAATTCATTTGCGGAGTAAAAAGGTCAGTCCAATGTTGTCTCAGACTAATTGGCAGAAAACAATAACAACCAAAAGGTCTTTCTAATGATGAAAACACAAACCGGGCATCTTTTCAGTATATCTTGCACAAGTTTTAAAGTATTTCAGTAGATTTCTCCAAAGTCTCTCTTCATTAGCATGATTTTAAACATACAACTGACAAATAGAGAGATTATTTACTTAAGGCAAGCCCTTACATTTTCTGGACCCAAAACAGTGGATGAAGACAAAATTAAAGTATAAAATCCATGTAGATCCGGACAAGAGGCTGGACAGAAGACAGACTAATGTCCCTGCAGGCTGTTCATGGGGTTTGCCCTTTAAAATTATTTATCATTCCAATATTTAACATTTTCTGTGAAATACAGCAGGTCTGCGTTCTAATATATGTACCATATAAATGCTAAATAAAGAAATATTAAGTTGATCTCCCAAGACATAAATGACTTCATGGCATTTTTTGACATTTAAAAACTTCTACTTTCTTTACACTACGTCGGTATGTCCCATGAAGAACGAAAGTATTGTTCCTGTATTGTATTGAAAAAGAAATACAAAATTATGAATAAAACATTTCTTTATCCCGCTTTTTATTTTGATTGTATTTAATTTATTCTAATTCATCATTTACCTCAATAACTATTCCCCACAAGTCATTTTGTTGCAACTCAGAAGTCTTTCCTCCCTCTGACTTGATCTTACATTCACTTGTTTCTTTCCACAGTTCACCTGTCGGAGGGGGGGGAAAAAAAGTAATTTTAAATACAGTACAATTGCTCCATCTTAAAATATCAGAGCAGACATGATTCTGGACTGGGTTTGCTTGAACAAAAGGGACAAGTGTTCTAATCTGGACTCATGTTTTCCTCTCGTCTTGATTCCACAAATGGAGATTTTTGGAATGAATAAAGTGAATCAAAGCGTTCCTTAATTGGCACAGTGTGAGCATTATTAGAGAAACAAAACAGATGAAAGGAGCGTGTGTGTGTGTGTCTGTGTGTGTGTGTGTAACTGAAACTACATGGCCTCATTTTAAGAGCTTATGACAGCTAAGAGACAGGAGCTCAAACAGGAGGGTGGGGGGGTTCAGCAGTTATATAACGAACCCTCTACCAATAAAAGAGGAAAAGGTGTCAAGAGGAAAGCAGTTTCATCATATTATGTCAACATCGGGGGTGACGATGGCGCTGACACTCAGGAGTGACTGAGCTCTGTCACACTTGAAAGGAGTTATTTGTACATTACTTGTGGGATTTTGTTTTCTTATGGAAATTAAGTGACGGATAAAACCTTCAAAGGCAAAGCAGAGAAGCACTTGAATCCTTCCTAGAGGGGAGGGAAAAAAAATCCCTCCAGGGCAGCAGCTACGGCATGTTCTCGAGAAAAGCGCGAGGTCTTCTAGCCTTCGTCTCAGAGCAGGAGGAAGGTGGCTGTTGGTGGACTTTTCTGAATAAAGACATGAGAAACCTGCTGCACTTTTGTGTGTTTAAAATATTTTTCAATCACTTAATAAACTAGTGAATGTGTGGGAACTAGTGAATATTTAATGCTCGTTTATCATTATTAATGATAGTTAACACCGTTGAGATTTTCAGTTATACCATTTATGTCCACATGGACTTTAGAGGATAGTATTGATGGCACTTTTTACCAAAAAACACTAAAAACCATCAATCGAGAAACGTTAAGCTTTCTTGATGGTCATAGTGTTAATATGAGCTGTTAAAGGAGCTTGAGGCTCCTTTTAAGAAATGAGACTCTCTAGCGCCACCCTTCACCACGGCGGCCGTTGGGGGTACTGCAGCCAACAGTGAAGCCGGCACGGGAGAACGGGGAGAACGCACATGCAGCGTCATGTGACGTCACATCCGCAGCCCAGCGCGGGAAATTCGGGACCGAATTGCAGCACATTTTGCAGCACACAGCCTGTTCAAGGCAAAGGAGAGATACACTAGAGGGCTCATTCTTTTGGGTTTGGAACGCTTCATCTGACATTATTACTAGAAAACTTAAAATGTATACGGATTTTTTTCATAAATCTTGCCACAATCCGGCCTCAAGCTCCTTTAATAATTAATTTTCTAAAAGTATTAGGAATCAAAACAAGAGAACCAGGTAACACATACACAGCTCCAGGTCCTCATCAATTTTAGCAATTCAGTCCTCTTAGTAATTAATACCTTTTTTATTTGCAATCACGTCACTGTAGCCTAGTTGTGAGAAAGTGAGCAACCCCTCCCCTTCTCACCATCACCAGACTTTTTTTTTAATGTGTGTGGCAGAGTGGAGGATTGGGCGTGGTCTGCGGGGGAGCAGCACACAGGTGTGCCTGGTTCTGCTGATTGTGGCACACCTGTGTCCAATCAACCTCTCCACCCTGCCTGGGTTTATAAACAGCAGCTGCATACCAGAAGGGGTTCTGCTGAATGGAGGAAGCTTGCAGAGAGGCTATGCCCCATTGTGTTTTTTTTTAGAATACTGATTTTGCCCTCTACCTGTATGTGTTTTTTTTTTACATAAAATAAAAAGCCTTATTTTTTTGGCATTCTATGCTCTGCAAGGTTTTTTTACGCCTCATCACCCAGGTCCAGTTTTGCCTTGTCCCTTTGTATGTGGGGAGGCCGCTCTGGTTCCTCACACTAGTATATAAAATCAGGGAATCTAATGTATCAGCAATTTTTTCTGTCTTTTTGAAAGCTTGAAGTGTCATGGTGTGTGAGATTGTCTTGATGCTGGCTTTCTTGTTCTTTTCTTTAAAGAGTTTGTTCTGAGTTTTATTTTGAAAGTATCGAGCCTTCCCTCGCAATCTCTTCCTCTTATTGCCTGCCTCATCCTTAATTGTTCACACCTGTGTCTCATTAACCTTTCTGCCTATATATTGTCCTGAGTTCCCTCCACACACCCCTGTGAGTTTGTTAGTTGTTTCTCTGCTGTGCTGCCTGGTGACTCCCACCTCAGCTCTGTGTTTGGGGGCGGGGGTTAGTCGTAGCTGCGCAGGACATAACCGCAGCATAACCTTTTTAATTTCCTTTGTTTTTGCTCTCTTAACTCACCTGGTGCATTAGTCTAAAAATGTAGTGAATTTTTCCTGCCTTAAGTACCGACCGGTTTAAACACAACTTCAACACGCCGGACATTTCAATCATCTCAAAACTTGCATTGTCATATGAAAAGAGGAGGCTGGCAACGCACTCTTAAAATCTATTTATGGTTATTTATTGACTATTTTCACAGAAACGAAATTTTTAACTGTAAAAGTAAATATAGTAGTGTATTTTGAGGGAATCGTATACGACTACACAAAGTGGAGAGAAATTAATGACCGAACCAAAAAATAAATAAAGAAATGAGGATATGAAATTATTGACATTGTCAAGCCGACACCAGTTTCATGGGTTCTCAGTGTTGGTTTCCATTAATTCTGACAAACTACTCAGTCCTTCCTCACGTGGTTGTTTCTTAAGTCAAAGAAGGTGACATGGTGCAAAAGTGCAGGAATTACATTTCAAATTACTGTTAAAATAAATCTGTTCAGGTTTGCTTTCCTATTCTTAAACATTTTAGTCACGTTCATTTCAAAAGCAAACGTTGCCTGCTGACTGTGTGAAACGATGTTTTCAAAGAACTGGAGCTTGAGGGGGAGAGTAATAAATGTAGCGGGAATGGAGACATTTAAAAGCATTTGTGTACATATTCACTCTTCAAAGCTGAAGTGTGTCTCCTGCAGGGCAGCTTTTCGCCCGCTATGAACAACACACTGTCAGACCGCTATTATAATGTTCTATTTTATTGGATTTCATTTATTCACCTCACCGGTGATTTAAAAAAAAAAAAATACTCTGGAAAGTGGCACCACATTTGTGTTCAAGAAATTTATGAAATAGAACTGAAATGCAACATTTTTTTTTGTTTATTAATTAATCTCTGAATTTGCAGGATGACACTAAAGTAAGGGATCACTCTGTTTTTATATAGTCGTGAAAGAAACACAATGACCCCAGTGTTGTTTTTGCCATCAAACGGGTTCAATGACAAAGAAAACACTTAACACGCTGAGGCAAAAGGCTTCTGTATACACCTCAGTACATTAATGAGCTTCACGTTATCACATGCCCTTTTTCAATTGTCCAAGTTTGACATGTTTTGGTGTCTGAAGGAGATAATTAACCAAATGAAATAATGAACTACTGATGGGTAGCTGCCCATGAAATCAGTTGTATTGCTTCTTGCTGACACCGTCATTGGCAGCAGCTCCCTAAAATGATTTTAACACACTGCTCTCGTGTCATGTTTATGACATTTCAGGTTTTGTGCTTTCCCCCCACCCAACCCAGCCACCCGCTGCTCCTGCAGCAGCAAGCCAATTACCCCACTGAGCTCATCAACGCTTCATCTAATGAAACGCTTTCCTGAGTAGCGCTGATGGTAGCTATTTAAATGCAACATTAGAAAAAAACCTGATAGACTTTCAAAGGATATGACAACACTATTACGTGAAATTGGCTTCATGTGAAGCACCTGCTGCCGACTGTTTTTTTTTTGGGGGAGAGTCTCTTCATAATGTAAACATGACGTTAGGATCAACCGCAGTATTATTACCTCACAGGAACATTAGAGCATGCTTGAGTGCTTCCTAGGGTGTTTTTGAAGAGTCAGGTTGGATGAATGGATCTAACAGGGGCTGCAGAGGAGGATGAACAAAACTGAATCACAGCTATCACATGGCCATCTCTGGTTGCCCGGAAGCCACATACAGCTGAACAAAGTCCCATTTTAATTCCCGTACTTTTTTACTTTCTTTGCACGACTGATTCGAATTTGACCCTTAAGAACAACTTCTGCACATTTGCTTCAATTCAGAACCTTTTTGTCCAATTTGAAGCTTTGAAGCAGAAATAAACATACTTACCTGCAGCCTGCAAAAATAGGTTTTGTCCCTATTGTTTGATTTTACATCCATGACAACACTGAGGACGATGAATATATATATATATATATATATATATATATATATATATATATATATATATATATATACAAAGCTGTCAGGGTTTGACACTTCCTGTTTTATTTTGAAGCCCATGTCTTTGTGTTTGAGTTCTTGTTTGACGTTCCTGTTTCCCATCTGCCCTGATCGTCTGCACCTGTACTCGTTAACCTTTGTGTTTATCTGGTCTTGTCTTTCCCTTGCTCCCCTCCTCTGTGTGCCATGTCACGTTTTTTGTACTTTTTGATCATGTTCATGTTCTGGTTTTTATCCTGCTCGGCAGCGTTTTGTTTTTGAGTTAATAAATCATCATTTCTGGAACTCCTGCCGTCTGGTCTCCTGCATCTGGGTCCGACTACAACCTCCCTGACACAAGGCAATAAATAGATATATAATATGAGCCGTGACCTTTTGATTGACAGCCGGCTCAGCCAAGCACTTCCTGATCAGTCATCAGCACGCTACAAAGCTAAGCAGAGTAATTAGGAGTTTATATTAGCCTAGTGCTTTCTTAACGCAGCAGGCATTCCTGATTTTGCCACCGAAACAACATTTGAAACAGGATATTTTGTTGAAAGTGTCTGTAACTCCTCTGGTGTGGATCGGCTAAGAGAGGTAGCCACAGCTTACTTTGACATACAGTGGGTGTGTTCCCGTTGGCTTCCCGGGTCACATGGGACCGCACAGTACAAGGCAAGAGAGGCTTCAAAACCGTTCTTCAGAAAAATTAGGGTTGGCGTCACAGCCACTAGCAGAGATCCACAATGGTGGTGGAGAGAGTAAGTGTTGTATGGATATTTAATGTTACATGTCATGATCAGCAGGGCATCTAAAAGCCTAAAATGTCAGTATTGAAACATTTAAAGTTTGTGAAATTCCAACACAAACACACACAGGGTTTAAGTTCAGCAAGAAGGCCAGTAAACACAACGCTATTTCTTTATCAGCTGGTGTGTGTGTGTGTGCGTTTGTGTTTGTTTGTCGGCTAAGAGGTCTGGAAATAATTAAGATAAGGGCTTGAGAGAAGGGTTGAAGGGTGGGGGAGGCATCTCTCGTCTATATTTAGTTGGAGGTACTTGGAGGCAGGTCACTTCCTCTTTTTCTGCAGAGGGGATTTTTTTCCCTCCCCCCCGAAAGTAGGAACAACCATACCTGGAGCTGATCCGAAACCTTATAGACAAAACATAAGATGAAAACAGAACTCCGTGAAAACCAGAAAAAAAACAAGAAATTAATACCACACTGCATTTGTGCTGAGGCTAAATCCAATAAGGATAATGGTGATTTTATTGATTGATTAATTGTGCCATGCTGTCATCAAATATTGAGTTCAGATAAGTAATAATAATAATAATGTAATAAGTAAGTCCCAGCCTGTTTTGAGGAAATCATCAGTTTGCCATGAGACATCGTAATCAGCACATTGTAAAGATTGAGGACTCTACTTGAGCATCATAAAACTGAACATCAAAAGACTGACTGAAGAACCAGAGGGCACGGGAAACAAAGGATACAGTTATGAAGAAATAAAGAAGCTGAAATAAAGACATTTTGTGAGGGGGACAAACTAATAGTTTGTTAATACTTTTTTCTTCTACATGTTGAAGACTCTGCTGCTGGAGATGAGAGGTTGCTTAATCTTAAAGGATTACATGAAAGTTATGTTTCAAATATATTATAATTTAATTGCTGATTTGTTTGTGGCCATTTTTTACTGTATGCAAATGAATCAATTAATTAGTCATGATTTTTAGATACTGGATCACAAATGTATATTAGTTACCTGGTTGTAATAGTGCAACGCTGGTTCATTCGCGGATGGGAGCTTACCTGTGCACGTGCGTGTGAGAGGAGAATTTTAATCTGCCAGTAAAAACATCCGTTCACAGCGAAACTCACCTGGGAGCTGCAGGAAACCGAGAGCATTTCACATGGAGACGCCCGCCCACAGCCGGAGGAAGGCAGGCACAGGAAACATGAAACTCAACTCTTTCCTGTCCAGAGTGTGTGAGAGAGACAGATGTGTGACGGATGGTCCCACATATGGCTGTTGCATGAGTCAACAGCTATGTGATAAAAGCTGAACCTACTGACTATCCACTGATGACATCATCATAAAGATGGGAGAACTTTACAGCAAATTGACAGACTGTATTATCTCAACTTGCTAACAGAAACGTTAGACACAAGCACATGCTTTCAGAACTTCCCTGCAGGTTGCCAAAAAAACAGTATTGCATCATCCATTAAAATATATAAAATTAAAAAAATGGTGCCACGTGTTCTTCCATTGACTACAAAATCGGACATCATTAAAAAAATTAAATGAAACAAGCTGTCACTTCTGTAAAGCTGCATACAGCTGATCATTATAAAATTAGAAGATACATAATTGTTGTTTTTTAATACTAGTCTATTTAGAGGAAGAGGAAGTGAGAGGAAGTAGTTCTTAGTAAAATACAGAGCTCAAAGACTTGTTTAATCACAATGACTACACATGAACAACGATGCACCTATTACTGTAGGTTGAGCATGTGGGTACTGGCCGATCATGAAAAATATAGCTTATCTGTTATGAATATTTTCCAACGTATGTAATTCCATGACTGATCTCATTTTCATTTCTTCAGTTTTAGAAAAAAAAACAATAACTATGTTCAAAAATCCGTAGTTTTACATTTCTGACAAAAGCTATAACCACACTCAGCACAGGTGGTGTGAAGTGGGGTTCATTTAGAGTGACATAAAGTATGATCACTATATAAATAAAATGTATTATTAGGGCCCGAGCACTTGCAGTGCGAAGGCCCTATTGTATCTGTAGGAATTTTTTTTCTTTCTTTATTTCTTTCTTTATTTTTCTGACGAAAGGAGGGCCTTTTTGCCCCCCTAAACGTCCCCAAAAAGTCACCAAATTTTGCATGCAAGTCAGGCCTGGCGAAAAATTTGATATTTAATGGTTTGCATTAATGGGCGTGGCAAAATGGCTCAACAGCGCCCCCTTGAAAACTTTGTGCCTCAAGCCCCACGATACGGTTTGACATACATGCACGAAAATCGGTGCACACCTGTATCATGGGACAACTTAAACAAAAGTCTCTTGGCGTCATGCCCGAAACCGAACAGGAAGTCGGCCATTTTGAATTAATCGTGTCACTTTGGCGCAATTTATGCCATTCCTTCGGCAGTTAATACGGCCCGAACCGTAACGTGCCCCCAAGTGTGTTATACATCAAAATGTGCGTCTCCCTCCTGCGACCACACGCATTACTTTTCTCTTTCAAAAGCGTTACCGTGGAGACGCTAGACGCCAAAAAGCGCGCCCACCCTTCATCTGGTTGGTTCAGACAGAAAAAACTTTGCGCCTCAAGCCCCATAATACGGTTTGACGTACATGAACGAAAATCGGTACACTCCTGTATCATGTCGCATCTAAAAGAAAAGTCTCTTGGCGCCATGGCCGAAACCGAACAGGAAGTCGGCCATTTTGAACATTCTGAATTAATCGCGTAATTTTGGAGCAATATATGCCATTCCTTCGAGAGTTAATTCAGCCCGAACCGTATCGTGAACCCAAATGTGTTATACATCAAAATATGCGTCTCTATCCTGCGACTACACGCATTACTTTTCTCTTTCAAAAGTGTTACCGTGGCGACGCTAGACGCCAAAAAGCGCACCCCCCCTTCATCTGATTGTTCCATATTTGATAGTTCCCCAAAAGGCACCAAATTTGGCACGCAAGCCAGGCTTGGCAATAAATTTGATATTTCATGGTTTGCATTAATGGGCGTCAACAGCGCCCCCTAGAATACTTTTATCTGCCATAACTTTTGAATGGTTTGACATAGAGAGTTGTGGGTGGTGTCATGGGACTCTGTAATGAGTCCTTAAGCTTCGTTGGCCTTAATTAGCCCCGCCCCTTCTTCTGATTGGTTGTCCCGATTTTCTGCTATAACTTTGGAATGGTTTGACATAGAGAGTCGTGGGTGGTGTCATGGGAATTTGTACTGAGTTCTTAAGCTTCGTTGGCCTTAATTAGCCCCGCCCCTTCTTCTGATTGGTTGTCCCGATTTTCTGCTATAACTTTGGAATGGTTTGACATAGAGAGTCGTGGGTGGTGTCATCAGATTCTGTATGGAGTCCTTGACCTTCATTGGCCTGAATTAGCCCCGCCCCTTCTTCTGATTGGTTGTCCCTTTTTTCTGCTATAACTTTTGAATGGTTTGACATAGGAAGTCGTGGGTGGTGTCATTTTTGATATGCTTATGGGGGGCGGTGGCCGTGAGTGCGAGGGCCCGTTCATCGCTGCTCGCAGCTTTAATTATTATTATTATTAGTAGTAGTAGAAGTAGTAGTAGTAGTAGTATTAGTATGTGTGAGGTTGCAACTGATTGGTAAAAACCCATCTTAGTAGATACTTTTCAAACCCTCAAAGAACTGGATTTAAACTAGATTTATACCAAACAGGAGTCTACAAGCCTGTGGACCAGCCAAAGGAAAGGGGTCTTGTTTTATTTATTGCCCTAGTTACTAGTTTGCAAAACAGCAGAAAATGCAATTACTTAAAATAAATTACCTTTGGAGTTAAATGATGCCAAAAAAAGAGAGTAAAAACTGGACTTACGTATAGTCATGCGTTCTAGTATACAGCTCCAGGTGGATTCTCATAGCAGGGCTCATCAATGGGTTTTAAAACAAAACCTAATAGGCTGCACTGGACTGCCTTCTCCTTGGTCCTTTCAACTAAGGTCTCCATCACAGTCTTTCCTTTCTTCAGATCGATCCTCAGTTATTAATTAGAAGCATTCCATAACCATAATTAGGGCCCGAGCACTTGCAGTGCGAAGGCCCTATTGTATCTGTAGGAATTTTTCTTTCTTTCTTTCTTTTTCTTCTGACGAAAGGAGGGCCTTTTTGCCCCCCTAAACGTCCCCAAAAAGTCACCAAATTTTGCATGCAAGTCAGGCCTGGCGAAAAATTTGATATTTAATGGTTTGCATTAATGGGCGTGGCAAAATGGCTCAACAGCGCCCCCTTGAAAACTTTGTGCCTCAAGCCCCACAATATGGTTTGTCGTACATGCACGAAAATCGGTACACACCTGTATCATGGCACAACTTAAACAAAAGTCTCTTGGGGTCATGCCCGAAACCGAACAGGATGTCGGCCATTTTGAATTAAACGTGTCATTTTGGCGAAATGTATGCCATTCCTTTGGCAGTTAATTCAGCCCGAACCGTAACGTGCACCCAGGTGTGTTATACATAAAAATGTGCGTCTCCATCGTGCGACACCATGCATTACTTTTCTCTTTCAAAAGCGTTACCGTGGAGACGCTAGACGCAAAAAAGCGCGGCCACCCTTCATCTGATTGGTTCAGACAGAAAAAACTTTGAGCCTCAAGCCCCATAATACGGTTTGACGTACATGAACGAAAATCGGTACACACCTGTATCATGTCGCAACTAAAAGAAAAGTCTCTTGGCGCCATGGCCGAAACCGAACAGGAAGTCGGCCATTTTGAACATTCTGAATTAATCGCGTAATTTTGGAGCAATATATTCCATTCCTTCGAGAGTTAATTCAGCTTGAACCGTATCGTGAACCCAGATGTGTTATACATCAAAATGTGCGTCTCCATCCTGCGACTACACGCATTACTTTTCTCTTTCAAACGTGTTACCGTGGCGACGCTAGACGCCAACAAGCGCACCCCCCCTTCATCTGATTGGTCCATATTTGATAGTTCCCCAAAAGGCACCACATTTGGCATGCAAGCCAGGCCTGGCGATAAATTTGATATTTCATGGTTTGCATTAATGGGCGTGGCAAAATGGCTCAACAGCGCCCCCCGGAAAACTTTGTGCCTCAAGCCCCACAATACGGTTTGACGTACATGCACGAAAATCACTACACACCTGTATCATGGCACAACTTAAAGAAAAGTCTCTTGGCGCCATGGCCGAAACCGAACTGGATGTCGGCCATTTTGAATAAATTGTGTCATTTTGGCGAAATTTATGCCATTCCTTCGGCAGTTAATTCAGCCCGAACCGCAACGTGCACCCAGGTGTGTTATACATCAAAATGTGCGTCTACATCCTGCGACACCACGCATTACTTTTCTCTTTCAAAAGTGTTACCGTGGCGACGCTAGACGCCAACAAGCGCACCCCCCCTTCATCTGATTGGTCCATATTTGATAGTTCTCCAAAAGTCACCAAATTTTGCATGCAAGCCAGGCTTGGCGATAAATTTGATATTTCATGGTTTGCATTAATGGGCGTGGCCTAACGGCTCAACAGCGCCCCCTAGAATACTTTTCTCTGCCATAACTTTTGAATGGTTTGACATAGAGAGTTGTGGGTGGTGTCATGGGACTCTGTAATGAGTCCTTAAGCTTCGTTGGCCTTAATTAGCCCGGCCCCTTCTTCTGATTGGTTGTCCCTTTTTTCTGCTATAACTTTTGAATGGTTTGACATAGGAAGTCATGGGTGGTATCATGGGACTCTGTAATGAGTTCTTAAGCTTCGTTGGCCTTAATTAGCCCCGCCCCTTCTTCTGATTGGTTGTCCCGATTTTCTGCTATAACTTTGGAATGGTTTGACATAGAGAGTCCTGGGTGGTGTCATAAGATTCTGTATGGAGTCCTTGACCTTCATTGGCCTGAATTAGCCCCGCCCCTTCTTGTCATTGGTTGTCCCTTTTTTCTGCTATAACATTTTAATTGTTTGACATAGGAAGTCGTGGGTGGTGTCATGGGACTCTGTAATGAGTCCTCAAGCTTCGTTAGCCTTAATTAGCCCCGCCCCTTCTTCTGATTGGTTGTCCCGATTTTCTGCTATAACTTTGGAATGGTTTGACATAGAGAGTCGTGGGTGGTGTCATCAGATTCTGTATGGAGTCCTTGACCTTCATTGGCCTGAATTAGCCCCGCCCCTTCTTCTGATTGGTTGTCCCTTTTTTCTGCTATAACTTTTCAATGGTTTGACATACGAAGTCGTGGGTGGTGTCATTTCTGATACTTATGGGGGGCAGTGGCCGTGAGTGCGAGGGCCCGTTCATTGCTGCTTGCAGCTTTAATTGTTCTTCTTGTTCTTGTAGTTTGTTGTGCTGGTCGGCCCCCTTCCTTTTCTCTTCTGTGCATGTTTGCAGGCCAGAGCTTCAAGAGCTGCACGCTGACCTGCAGTCCCACCCTGCTTTCTTCCACCTGTCGGTATAGATGTCTGCTGGATACCTGCTGACATCCTGAGCTGCAGTCCTGCCCTCTGTGTGGGTGTATCTGTGTCTCTCCTCTCTCTTCTCTTCATTCTCCTTCTGATCTTCCTTTTCCTGCTCTGCCCAGCTGGCCTTCAGCAGGAGGGTCCCCCCTCATGATCCAGGTCCTGCTCAAGGTTTCTTTCCTCCTAAAAGGCAGTTTTTCTTGCCACTGTTTATGTAATTATTTTTCAGGGGTCATGTTCTGGGTCTCGAGGAGTTGCCTAGGGACAACTTGTATTGAAATAGACGCTATATAAATAAAATTGAATTGAAATTGAACTGAACAGTGTATACCTCGGTACAATTCACCGACAGAACAAAATAACACTTGGCACCACTTAGTGGCGGGAATCCACTTCTTTAATTAATGGAAGAACGTGACTATGGGGTGGTGAGAGAGAGGGGTGTTTTTTACATATCAATGGTGATATGAATGGGTAGAGAAGCCTTAAACTTAAAGGGGACCTATTATGAAAAACGCGTTTTCTCTTGCTTTAACATATATAAAAAGGTCTCCCCTCAGCCTGCCAACTCAGGGAAGGAAGGAAGCAACCAAATTCTGCAGTGTCTGTACAGCCGCCCGGATGAGCCATCCAGTCTGATGTGGCGTCTACGAGCCGTTCAGATTCTGCTCCCTTTCGTTACGTAACCAAAATGCGATTTACAGAGGTTGGCCTCCAATGCGTGAAACCACGCCCACAACTAACTCCGCCGGCGGGAACTTCCGCCATTTTTTCGTAGCGGTGTATCACGTCATTCAGGCAGCCAATCAGCACAGTGCCTCATTATCATAGCCTCCCGCCCACTCAGAATCCCGCATAGCTCATGGCTCAGAGGCTGAATTTCTAATTTATTTATCAAAAACAATCAAAAGCTTGTTTTTAAGACATTCAAGGCCTGTTTAAAATAGGAATTTGATGCCATAATAGGTCCCCTTTAAATCGGATATTGATATGGGTACATGTTATCTGCTGTCTGCAGCCATCAGGCATAGGCTTGACATCGGCATTAAGGCTGTGACTCTGGGACACCAGAGATCACTGTCTAAATGAAACATCCTACGTTCCCACCTAAAGACCCCATAGGCATGACAGTTTATTGCTGCTCACAGGTGTATAGTTGAGTTGTGACAAGGTCTAGTGCTAACATTTGGAGCACAAGTTTCTTGTGTTTATTTCAACTGCAGCAGGCAGTCAATACCGCGCCCTGTTTAACAATTTTTCAGAGCCACAATGAAGTACCTACCACCAAGGAAGGATTTTTGCCCGCCTCCTCATCAAGGTCCTAAAAACCCATTACAAGGTGTTCCTGGTTACGACGTGCCAATGTCTGAGGCCTCTCAAAACTACCCCAGACCCCTGGAAACCTGCCTGAGGAGCTATTTTTGAACACCACAACATCCATACGATAAAATAACTTAACATATATGAGTATTTTACATAAAATATATTCATTTTATTCTATTGGCACCACCATTTTTGGCATGTGTTAAGAGTACATTGACCAATTAATGCATTGAAAGGTGGCGCCATCAGTCATTTATTCCACAATTTACTGGTTACCTCACTCCAAGTCATCATATATATATATATATATATATATATATATATATATATATATATATATATATATATATATATATATATTATATGCTGTATTTAAAAATTGGTTTCATGCACATTTAAAATGTTTGTTACAGTAATGACTGGTCATCATTTCTTTTTTGGTCTTTTACAGACTTACGCCACCATCGTAAGTGTGTGTGCGCGCTGGTGTGAGAGGTGCAGGTATGACATGCCTGGAAGAAAGAAAAACACAGACATGTGGCTTTAATGTGGAGCAGGCCTTCAGGCGCGACCTCCATGCATCCTCAAGACTTTGAAAACACACCCCTGGATGGAAAGCAGCTCGGCACACACACATTCCTCCAGCCTGATATCTCAAGTATGCGCTGCGGTTTGACTTAAGCTCTTACCTAACCGAGAGGGAGAACTGCAACCAAGAGCTTGGAGGTTCCGTAATTTTTCTAATGTGCTTTTACTCCGGTAACAAAATTTTTTGTGGAAATCTTAAATTGAAGTATGACAAGAGGAAAATTAAAATCTAAGGGTATTCATGTGTCCAGACTAGAAAGCAGTTAATAAATGTATAGAGTTCTTTGAAGTGTTTTTTTTTTCCTTCAGAAGAAACACTTCAATGTTTTGTAGAAACTAACAAGAACTGCTGTCTTTAGAGAGAAGGAGAGAGACAGAGAGACTGCTTTTTTATATATATATATATATATATATATATATATATATATATATATATATATATATATATATATATATATATATATTTTTTTTTTTTTTTTTTCACCCTTCAGATGAAAACCACAGAACAACAATTTCATATATGACAGGACCAGGGGGGGTGTTTGTAAGATGAAACACATTTAGAACACACTCATGGGAAGAACTTGAAAGAATAGAAAGTTTAGATGAAATTTAGACAAAAATTGTTTTGTTTTTTTTCTCATACCAAGGTGAGAGAAAAGTTTTAGGGTTATAGTTTTTGTAGAATAATAATTCAGATGCATGCTTTTAGCTGTTAAATTCACAGAGATTTTACAGACACATAAGTTATACTGGCCTACTCAACTCAGAATATAATATGTAAACAATTTTACCAAATGCAGTCAGTAAAGAAAATTACCCAAATGTGCTACATCTGGAAAAATGCACAGTATGGATCTGACCAGTTTACTGCATGCACTTTATAATGGTCATTTGGCTGGCTTTCAGTTATACCACACAATATTTGCCTTTGTTTGCATACTACATACTAACAACAACCACCGAACCAGTATACAGTACATACTGCATACTAAAATATTTGTGCGGCTTCGGTCAGGTCTTAAAATTGCATCATAGCACAGAAAACTGCACTTTTTAGAGTTTTAAATACCCTATGTTGACTGTTGATTCAGGGAATGCTGCCATTGTGGCACTTTTAAACATATCTGAAGCCTTTGATACAAAGGATCTCAATATTTTGTTGTCAAGATACAAACCATGTGACAATATCAAAGCTACTGTTTTAAATCGGTTCAAGTCATACCTGACGGAGGACATTTTCTGATCACATCGGTGAATGTTCCTCTGCTGCTGCTCCTCTGACTTGTGGAGTTCCTGAAGGTTCTGTTTTGGGCCCCATGCAGTTTTCACTGTATGTGTTGCTTTTGGGGTCTATATTTAGAAAACATGATTTTTTTTTCAGTTGCTTGGCTTATGTTAGAAGAGCACAAGTATGCATATAGAAAAATGGCTAGTGTTGGAACACAGATGGTCAAGTTGTGATTTCTCTGGTCCTCATTCCAAGCAACTATTAGCTGATTTTATTTCAAGCCATATGAGGAAATCTTTTTAGGAATCCTACCAGGTCTGACATTGCTATTATGAGTTTTTATATCCATTGTTTGAACATATGACATCGTTCTTCATAATAGCAACAGACAGTGTTGGCCGTCTCTTTAAAACAGGACCCACTACCAAACTTCTTCAGTATCCATTTATGTGACAGCACAAGTTGTAGGATTTGTGCGGAGATACAGTTGTCGTTTCTCCGAGTTTAAAAGGTCTTTTTTCGGCTGGGAAAGTACCGTACCAGGTGAACACAGACATTCACATATGTTTAAGTCATTCTCTGACCTCACATAGGTGTAAAGTTTCCTGCTGTTAAAGGCAAACACACACACAGACACACGGTGAAGAGTTCTCTCTCTGTCCAGCTGGAGACGATTAGTGTTTCTCCAGCCCACAGGAAGTTAGCCATCATTTCAGGCTGACAGGTACATGGAAGGATCTCACCAGCTCTCTGCTCTGCTGTCCTGTAGCTATAGACATCAGCTCAGTGATTCTTTACAGCATGCTGGCATTTGTTCGGATCATCTGGATGATCTGTTTGAAGGAAAAAAGCTTGCTTTATGGAGTCGTTTTTGGGAAGATTAGATGGATTCCAGCCGGGAGGCAACAAGCCCCCCCCCCCTCTTTTTTGTCTTTTCTTCTTTAACCTGCATTTATCCTGGCATTGCGCTTACAGTCACGCCGTTTCAAATCTATCCAGGTTCCCATATGCCAGTAAAACATAATCTTCTGCTGCCCAGTCACTGAGGGAATTGGGGGTAAAATAAAAATGTACTGTATAGGCAGAGAAGAAAAGCAATGACTTCAAATACCATGAAGCAAACTACATCTGTATTTTAAGGACTTGGTGATAGAATACAGACTGGGACCAAAAAGATTTTCAAATCTAAAACCTAAGACCATCTTCAAGCACAAGATAAAATTATATCTTCCTTTTCTTCATTTTATAGTTTTGCCTAAAAGAAGTGTAAGATTTTATAAAACCTATACTGTGAACTCAAAATATCGCGTAATATTACGGTAAAGGTAAAGCGTCAGAACGTGGTGTGTGGTCAAACACACAAGCACCAAATCCTGTATTATAAATGCAGATATTTTTGTTTGTTTTTTAGCTATATAGGTATTTTGGATTAGACAAAAGATTTGGCATTAATAAACTGGATATTGAACTAAGGACTTAAATTATATCACAATTGTGATGTTTTTCATGACATACATACAACTCCAACTCTGTGTGTGTGTAATATTGGTGTTCTTATCTTGTGTTCCTGCCTCTGTCCTCTTTTGTTTCTATTAACTTCACTTCCTGTTTTACTTTGAAAGTCTGTCTTTGTCTTGTTTTCTCATTCTGGCTTCATCTCCCTGATTGTTTGCACCTGTGTCTCGTCAGGCCTTGTGAGCGCACCTTTTCTTGTCTTTTCCTTCTTCCCTTCTGGTCCGTCTGTTTTTATACCTATCTGTTTGGCCGTTTGCCTAGTTATGTTCTTTATTAAGTTTTCTTTTGGAACCATTTGTGTCTGGTTTTTGGGATGCCTACTTTGCAGTGCTTGATGTTAAATAAAGGACTTTACTGTTTGCAACTCCTGCTTCCTGGAACCACAACCTTAAACTGTAACATGTATGTGTGTGTATGTATGTATGTATGTATGTATGTATGTATGTATGTATGTATGTATGTATGTATGTATGTATGTATGTATGTATGTATGTATGTATGTATGTATGTATGTATGTATGTATGTATGTATGTATGTATGTATGTATATATATATATATATATATATATATATATATATCTATCAAGGAAGATGAGCTGACAAGACATGCGTTGACAATCGTTATAGGACAGGGAAAATAAAACACACACAAGAACACAAAGAATAACTCTTACCAACATAACGGAAGGGCATGAAACAAGATTAAAACTGAAACAAACATAAGAAAGCAAGTCTCCCAAGAAGAAACATTTTCTCAAAACCACATGACCGTAATAACACATGCAGATTTAAGACACTTTCTTTATCTGTAATGACGCCGCATGTGACTATCTTTCATCTTGAGTGTCTCGAAGGTACTTTTTTCTTCCTTTTCATCAATTAAAACACTAAGTTTAAACATTTTTCTACACTTGCTTGGATGACCTGCTGCTTAAAAGGTTTCCTGCTGGTTATTTTGTCATGTTTCAACACCTGTTATGATGAGTAACCATGACAACAAGAAACAGCTAGGTTTCCACAGTTAAAGTAATGCCTAAAATGAATATATTAAAGGAAAAATTAAATACCCAACAACAATCAAAATTAATTAAACAGGATACTTCAAGTATGGAGGGCAGAAATATGACAAAACAAAGAAGAGGGTGTTTGAAACATTTCCTCTCTGAAGTCATGCAAAGAATGCAAAAACACAAACACCCCAATGCATTCTGGAAGTTTCAACCATCTCTGCTTCCAATATTTTATTTTTTCTGTTTGTTTACTCTTAATTAATGAACACATTATTCAGTTAAATTTAATATATCCCAGATTCTTTTACAATACTAAGCCTTTAATTAAACCACAGTGGAAATTCAAACAGCCAGCAGTCTGAGGGGACTGACTAATTTAAAACTCAATTCAAAAATACTTTATTAATCCCTGAAGGGAAATTCATTGTCGAAGTAGATTCAAGCCTCCTCAAAGAGTCACTGTAGAGGTTTGATGCTGCGGTCAGGAAGGGATCTCCTGTAGCAGTATGTGCTGCGGCAGATCTGAAGAATCTTCTGATCGAAGACACTGAAGCTGCATCACTGTGTTGTGAAGAGGATGCTCAGGGTTGTCCATGATCTTCTTCATTTTATGAAGTATCCTCCTTTGCACAATCAGCGCTGGAACAGTCTCGGGAACAGAGCCAGTCTTCTTTATTAACTTGTTCAGTTACTTTCACTGGCTCTGATGCTGCTCCCAACACATGACTGCAGATGTGATTGCACTCTTCACACCAGACTCGTAAAAAGATGAGTTGATTGTTCCCACACCATGTCACAAAATGGTCCACCAGTTCTTTGTACTCAGTCTCTTGTTCATCACTGATACGCCCCACAACTGCAGAGTCATCTGAGTTTCGGCAGATGACACGGCTCTGGTGACTGAAGTGTAAAGTGTGAAAAGGAATGGTGAGAGTACAGACCCCTGTGGTGCTCCTGTGCTGCTGACCACCTGGTCAGACACAACAGAAACTCACAAACTGTGGTCTATTTGTCCGGAAGTCACTAATCCAGATGATTGTGGAGGCATCCACCTGTGTCTTCTGGAAGTTCTCATATAGTAATGCAGGCTGAAATAAAAAAAACAATCCTCACAGTCCTGCCTACTTTGTCCAGATGACGACAATGACCAAACTGCAGTGAGTACTTTACGTTACATTAACGTAAAGACTCCACTTCTGACCTTATGCGTCACATTAACACACATCCAAGGTCACCTCATGTACATTATTTTTCCTACAGACTCATTACTCCAGCACTTTAGAACCAACTTGTTGTATATTTTTTCTTTTAATATTATTTGCTCTTTTGTATTGCACCAATCACCACAACAAATTCCTTGTGTGTGTTAAACTACTTGGCAATAAACGTCTTTCTAATTCTGATTCTGATATCTGGAGTCTTATCAAAGGCTGAATGTGACGTCAAGCAACATATGTTTACACTACAGTGGATTTTAAAGCATCTTAAATAATCAAAAGGCAGAATTCAGAGTTGAAAATACTGTACTTTGGAGCTTTTGGAGTGACTCTCTCAGGTATGTAACCAGGGAATTTATTAATAATTCGTTAGTATATTTTAAATGTTTGAAAATACTTACTTGTGTCACTCTAATACAGCAGAAATAATACAAGGGCTGAAAAATGCTTAAAAAGTGTTGTTTTTTTTTGTCAAAGGCATTCTATGTACTTCTTTTCAATAATAAGTAATTACCTTGGTTACGCTTCTCTGACAAGGAAAATGACATCTTGGAGCAGTTTCAGATGACATCTTGAATCATTTAAATGTCTTTGAGTCAGTCATTTTTCTTTTATGTCCCTATTTTTTCTTTTAATATGATTTTTAGGGTGTTATAAGGTGATGACAACCATAATCTGTCAATTTCATTAAGTAGGTCACTATGAGATGAGCCTTAAAAGCATCCAAAGTGCAAATTATCTGCAAATTAAATATGCTGCTATGCTATTATCACAGCGATTTCTTCTGCCTCTCTGCATCTCCATTCATAATTGAATCCTTTATGCATTTCCCATGTTGTGTTGTCAATGCTCCTGGCAAGGTAGGCTGACAGAAGCAGACAGGAGACATCCTGCAGCTTCAGAGATGAGCGACTGGCCTTGCTGCAGGTAAATTACCACTTAAAGTGGTTTTTGTTCTTCTAGAGTTTAGCTTACTGGGTTGTTGGGTGTTTTTCGTGTAACTAAAAGATGGGAGGACGAAAGACCACAGAAACCGAGGAAAGTTAATTAGCAGCTCTGTCACGGACATGCTGGTTTCCTAGTTCAACTGAGGATGTAAAACATCAGAGTTAAGACTACTCAAGGGGGAAGGAGATGATGAAAAAGCAGAACTGCAAGACTTTCAACCAACTGCTCACCAGAAAGCCATTGAAACGAAAGTTACGACTATAACTACAGTTCTAAGAGTCCCGGTTGACCGCCAGGCGGTGCTGTAAGCACTGGATATCTCCACTTGGGCATGCGCATGTCGAGTACAATAACAACAATGTCACGTCACCTGTGACCCCCGCATCTTCCGACGTCAGCAGGTGATCAGTTCCTAGAATCTTCTCGCGAGAGCATGAGGATTCTGAGTGACCGGAGGGCCTGGCAGTCATCCGGGACTCATCGAGCCGTAGTTACAGTCATAACTTTCATTCTATTTCGTCCCTTGATGACCACCAGGCGATGCTGTAAGCACTGGATGACAAATACCAACAACGTCATGAAGAAGCCCGGTCATCTACCTCACTGACCAGGGGCAGAAGGACCTGGGAGTAGAACCACGCCCAACAGTTGGGGAGTGGCGACGTTGATTCTGTAGAATCTGGAGAACGTGTCAGGCAACGTCCACGAAGCTGCAGTGCAGATGTCCTCCAGAGAAACTGAGACGCTTCTGGTCGAGTGGTACCTCACTCCCATTGGCAAGGGGCGGACACTGACCCTGTAGGCATGCTCGATGGTGTCCACCACCCAGTGGGACAGGCGCTGTTTAGAAACAGCACGACCTCAGTTAGGGCCACCATGGCAGATAAAAAGCTGATCCAATCGGCGCACAGGCACGGTAGCATCAACATAAGCAGCAAGGGCCCGTAAGGGGCACAAAGGGCTTGGCCCACCCTCCGCTGGCTGGGGGTCGAACTGGGCAAGCTGGATAGGCAAGCTGGATAGGCCGATTAACATGAGTGTATGGCAAGACCTTGGGCAGGAACGCCACGTTCGGCCACAACGTAACCCCTGAGCCATCTGGGTTCCATCTCAAGCAGGGTCCTCTGCCCTGTCTGCACACCAGGCAGAGAATCTCCTCCACTTGCACTCATACTGGAGGCGGGTGGATGGCGAACGGGCATTCAAGATGGTAGTCCTGGCGGGCTCGGTACAGCTTGATACTAACGGGTCGGCCCCTGCAGTAGCCAGACCCAGAGTTGAAGGCGACGGGGGTCGGGGTGCCAAATCTGACCCCCCAGCTGGGACAGAAGGTCCCTCCGGTTGGGGAGGCGCCATGGTGCATTGCAGCAGAGCCTCCGCATCAGTGGAAACCATGGTTTTGCAGGGGGGGTAGCAACAGTAGGGCCAAAGGTACAACAGCTGAGGCCGGTTTCAGTTTGCACAAAAGCTGCAGGATGTCGCTCACGAGCCGCGGTGAGTGCGTGTTAAGTCTCCCCATGACTTCAGCGCCCACACCCTGGGTGGGGTTGGCGAAAAGGCCTTTCTGTGTGGAGTTTACATGTTCTCCCCATGTTCCCTTGGTAGCTAATGTGAGCTACCCTCACAAAAACATGCACACAGTCCTGGGCTATACATGCCCCCTCTGGCCAACCGGGCCGCCAGATGGGGTGGGGAGGATCTGGCTGGAATAACGTGATCCTTCCACGCGCTACGTCCGGCCAGAGAAACCCCACCCTGTCTGGTGAAAAGAAGCGGCCTGCTCACTCCTCAGGTTAAGGAGGAGACCTGAGCTCAGTGCAGGGCCCTCCTGGGGTTGGTAGAGGATGGCAATGCCCAGGACTGGAACTTAGGTAGGAGCACGGGGTGATAAAAAGGGGAAAAAATCGGGATAAAAATATTAAAAAATAAATAATTAAATAAACAATATTGAAAATAATGGGCACAGAATAATGAAGGGAGGCAGACAAGGAACACACAACACACAACACAAAGGAGAGACAGAAAGAAATGTAAAGAAACAGAGAAGATCCTAAAAATACAGAGGGATCAACACACACACACACACACACACACACACACACACACACACACACACACACACACACACACACACACACATGGTCCAACAATACTTAATTGATCCCTGAAGTGAAATTATATTTTTATTTCTATAAAGAGCTATTATAAAAGGTTATGACTTTGCAGGAAGTATCTTTTTTAGCGTTCTGTGTTGCAGCAGCTCCGAAGAAACTTTCTCGTGAGGAGGATGCTCAGTGTTGTGCATTATGTTTTTCATTTTATGAAGCACCTTTTTGCACAGTCAGCTCCACAACACTCTGCAGGTGCCTTCTTCTGTCCAGATGCCTGTTGGTTTGTTGAAGCAGGTGTATGATGGCATCTTCTCCAACCCCATGACGATAAGCAAACTATAGTGGGTCCTTAAAATGTGCTTGTTTGCTTGTTCAGGTGGGGTAATGAAAGCCTCTTTGGGGAATTTCATTCTGTGTGATGTAAAGGCAACAGGTAGTCATATGTAGTCATAAGGGCTAGGTGAATGACAATTTCCCTTTTTTACTCTTGGAACTGGAACAGAGTAGCATGTCTTTTACCACACTGGAACCTTCTCCTGACTAAGCTTGAAGAGGTATTTATTGTGTGTCTAGTTGAGTGCTCTTCACTATGGCATTGAAAGTACTCCAAGCTAAGAGGACTTCCTATAAGCTCCTAAAAAAATCCACTTATGTGTCATCACTGCTCATAGTTTCCATTTTATGATTTAATCCTGAGAGGAAATATTATATGCCAATTCTGGAAATGCATGTGACTTTGCTCAAACCATACCATGAGCACAAAGAGAACAGCATCCTACTCATCTGTTTGCACCTGTGATTAGAGGATAGCCACTACACTTTTAGTTGTTGGGGTTTTTCTGGAAGTTTTCCCCGGTTTTAGATTGTAAATACATTTTAGTACTAACATGCAATGATAACTTTGACACACTTTACAGTCAATAACTGCAAAAGCATGTTATGCAACTGGAGAAAGTGTGGTGTCTGTAGCCTGAGAGCTAATGTTAGCATGCACAGAATGCAAGGCAAGTTTATTTGTATAACACAATTTAAACAAATGGGATTTCAAAATGCTTAAGCTCATACAGTAATCTGAATTTTTTATACCCGTTTTATCCTGTGCAGGGTCACGGAGGTCTGCTGGAGCCTATCCCAGTTCATTGCACGGTCACATCTACAGAAAAAACCACCATGCTCACTCACATTCACACATACGGGCAATTTATAATAATCAATTAACCCAGTATGTATTTGGACTGTGGGAGGAAGCCGGAGTAGCTGGAGTGAACCCATGCAAGCATGGTACTAACCACTAAGCCACCGTGCTGCCCCTATTTCTTTTCTCATTTTGCAAAATTTAACAACAGACAGCATAGTCCTGTATTCTGGTTTCTTATTTCCTATTTTTGAGACACAAATACTGTAGGAACCCTTATCTAAGCCTTGGCTGTAACTTTTACACTATATTAAAATCTGAAAGGCTCACTGAGATCCAAAAACTAAAGCTTTGCTATTGCCATACATGTTCATAGGAGATCCACAAAAGAACACCTTTTTAAAATCTAGTTAATATTACAGCTGATGTTTTCTTACAGCTTCTCCCTCCAAATTTTTAATTTGCACACTCGTTAGAGTGGGTTTTGGAGGGGTGGGGGCGTTTTCATTAAAATCATGCACAACATGCCGCCACAACTGGAGCACATCAGACAGGGCAGACAGTATCAGTCTCCACTTTGAACAACACCCTGAAGATTAAAGAGCGATTCGGAAGTTGAGAGGAGTGCAGGAGGCTGTGGATGGCTGTGTTGAGGGGGAAAGAAGGAGGGGGTTTGAATACTAAATCTGGCTTTTATCACATGGAACTACATACCTGTCTGAAGTGCAAGATATACAGCACCTTTTAGTGACTGCCAAGTGTCAGAGTGAATTTTGGTGCATGAGGAAAACACTGGGAGGCAGTTTGATCTCAACAAAGTGCAATTAGTGTCAAACAGAGAGTAGAGCAGGGTAGATGGTTTCTGCTGATCTGAGGAAGATGACAGGCTGAGGATGAGAGGGGGTGTTACCTGCATAGTGATGAATCATGCTTAGGCATTGAAATACAGCCATTTAGGTTTGTTTCTGTGTAGAGATTGGGACCTGCTGAGTAACTAACGGGAGGGTTAATAGATCTTCCTGTGTGTGTTGTGGTGGCGGACGGTATTGTTAAATCCCCCCCTTTGATCGCCTCCCTGGAGAGACGGCTACAACTCGTTCTTTTATATCAGTACATGTTCCAGATAAATCTTGTACAGTCTGTGTGCTTCTCTTGCATTATTCTTTGTATTCAACACATATATGGAAGGCAATGTCAACTAAACATTATATAGTGCTCGCTGGAAAATAACAGAACTCAACCTGGTGCATATTCGACATGGAAACAGCAGCAAAACCAGGCAGACTAAACCATGGATGTATGGCTAATTCATACTTAACCATCATCCATCCATCCATCCATCCATCCATCCATCCATCCATCCATCCATCCATCCATCCATCCATCCATCCATCCATTTCCTTCACTTATCCGAGGGCAGTAGCCTATAAGCAGGGTGGCCCAGACTCCCCGGCCACTTTGTCCAACTCATCAATGGGGGATTCAAAGACGTTCCCAGGCCAGCCGAGAGACATTATCCCTCCGTTGTGTCTTGGGTGTTCACTGGGGTCTCCTCACAGTGAGACATACCCAGAAAACCTCACCAGGGAGGCATCCAGGAGGCATCCTCACCAGAAGCCCGAGCCACCTCATCTGGCTCCTCTCAAGCAGCAGCTCTACTCTGAGCCCCGAGGTTCTCCCCCTGTCTCTAAGGGAGAACCTGGACACCATGCGGAGGAAACTCCTTTCCACCCCTTGCATCCACAATATCATTCCTTCAGTCAATACCCGCAGCTCGTTACCATAGGTGAGGGTAGGAACGTAGACCGAGTGGTAAATTAAGAGCTTGGCCTTTTGGTTCAGTTCCTTCTTCACCACAACAGACCGATGCAGCACTGATTCACCATCAATCTTACGCTTGTGAACAGGACTCCTGGATACTTGAACTCCTCCACTTGAGGCAGTATCTGATTCCCGACATACAGAGGGCACAATACCCCTTTTCTGACTGAGGACCACGGTCTTGGATTTAGAGGTGATTCTCAATCCAGCTGTTTCACATTTGGCTGCAAACCACTCCAGTGAGACATGATGACCTGATAAGGCCAAGAGAACCACATAATCTGCAAAAACCAGAGACCCAATTCTGAGGTCACCAAACCAGACCCCCTCCGCTCCTCGACCTATCTTACAAATTCTGTCCATAAAAGTAATGAACAGAATCAGTGACAAAGGCTGAGTCCGACCCCCACGGGAAACAAGTCCAACTTACAGCCAACAATGTGGACCAAGCTCTGACATCAGATGTAGAGGGACCGGTGCCATCCCATGCTCCCGGAGAAAGCCCCAATTCTCCAAGGGATACTGTCGAATGCCTTCTCCAAGTCCACAAAACACATGTATACTGGTTGGGCACACTCCCATGCATCCTGCAGGATGCTGAAGATGTAGACCTGGTCCACCATTCCACGGCTGGGACAAAAACCACACTGCTCCTCTTGAATCGGAGATTCGACTATCCGCAGGACCCTCCTCTCCAGGACTTAACAATCAATTCACAGTAATGTACTTTTTGCTGTAGCACCTACCCTGAAGGCCTCATGGTCTGGTTGCTTCTTCATCAATCTGCTTTATGGCATCTGTAAAGGATTTCTGAGTTTTCTTTATGCAACAAATGCATTTATGAATAATGTCGGACATTGCGGTCCCATTTATTGCTGATGAACTAATACATTACATCAACCTGACATTGATGCACTGATTGTTTTTTTCATCCTGCTACTCTGCATCTGCATCTCTCTGCATCTTCCTACAAGGAAAAGGACTCTTACACAAGATTGAATTTAAGCTAGCCTATACTAATATAATATAAGATACGAGAAGAGAAGATTTAGATTATTCTAGACTTAAAAGATTTTACCTGAACAGAGAGCTTGATTTTGTTCAACTAGTCCAATTCTAGCATACTTATTTTTCCGATTTGAAGAAATTGTGACGGCATATATTGGAAACATATGTGCTGTTGGAGACATTTTCCTACCATCTACACCTAAATGTGCTATTGCTTTGATGTGTTCATTCAGCACCACTCACGGCGTTTTTGTGGGTCTCACTCTTTTCCTGTTGAGGAAGGCATCTGTACGGGAATGCTGTTGCAATAGGAGTCTGGGATTTGGGCAGTTTGTCCGCAAAAATCTTTAGGTACTATGCAGATTTCAAGTAACATTCATGTTAATGCTAGGATGAAGGTTTTTCCAGCAGAACATTGCTTTATTTTATGTTATTGTTATCACCTGCTTGTGAATTAAATATTGCATCTGTATGTTATTTTGCATCATCGTGCGGTAAAAATGTTGTCTTGTTTTCCTAAATCATATTTAGGGGTTAGGGTTAGTTGCACAGTGTCAGAGACCTCAGTAGCCTGATCATTTATATTTGAACCATTATACATTTTAATACATATTTTTCAGTTTTACATGTTTCCTGATAAAACTGGCACATTTGCACCTTTACTTGCCTACTCAGTGGGATTCAGTTTATGCTGAGCATCCGTAGTATTCTGCTGCAGAGATGTAGGCGTTTATGTATTTATTTTTAAAGTGGAGCTGTGTGAGGTACCTGTGTGTAGTTAGTGTCATCCCTCCGGTAGAGATTTAGTGTGGAGAAATTCGGGGAGAAATTCTGATGGGGAGCAATAAAATAACAACTAACCGATGTATACTGATACCCATGGGTAACAGTTACCCAGAATGAAAACCATGCAACAGAAAAGATTTGCCATTACAAAAAAATGAATAAATAAATAAAAATAGTCTTAAACCTCAAATTTCTTAGCAATTTAGGAAAAATGTGTTGGTAAAACAACAGACAAAACAAAACATAAAACAGTATCTGATGCAAGAGTGAAATACAAATTAGATGTATTACTTCAGGTATTAATTTCTTCCAGTTTAACACCCAAAAGCCATTTTTATTTACTTAAGTCAATAAAAAAAGATTCATCTATGGACATGTGCAAAACCCAGTTTTTATTGTGTCTTCCATAAAAAAGGTGGATACTATTTGATCCCAGTGGGATGTATTATTTGGCAAATACCACTTCAAAATAAGCAACAACAAGCAGTTTAAGTTTTACAAGTTGGTTTTCTCACTGTGGTACTATTTAATTAACCAAAGTTGAGCCAAAATAAATAACTGGATAAATTATGTTGGCAATGTCAAGTACCCCCTGACTGCTTGCATTGGATTTAAGAGGCGAGTTGGAGCCAGATGCTACTAATCATCAGCATTTGCGTACTTGATCACCAGCAGCTGTATGAACATCTGTAAAAGCAGACGATTCTAGAACAATGATTGTATTCATATTCATTAGTTTCCATTCGGGGAATAATATTTTAATATTTTTTAATTAAACTAAAATGAATTCTTAGTGTATCAACAGTGTATCTCTCTCACACACACACAGGTGTATTACTGAGCCTATTTTTATTTCTAATGCTATCTCATCTAGGTATAGTCCAATCAATGCACTGCTTTTTTCTGCAGTTGCAGTTTAAATAAACAAATAACAATAAAAAAAGAGATAAAATCCATCAAACTTTTAATGTTGAGACCATGTAATTTCTATGCAAATGAAATGATGATCTGTGCAAATCCATCTTATGATGTTCTTTCATGTCAGTACAAGAGAGTTTACATCCCTGAAGTCAGTCAGTAATTTTATTTACTGCCACTTGCATGAATATTAAATAGATTTTCTTTCATTCTTTGAACTCTTTCCTTTCTTTTGCCTCCAGTTATTTCTGTGACAAGCAGTAAGTCTGACTTTCATCTTAAATAATGTCAACTGGATGAGTCACAAGGACGTCTTAGCAATGACTTAGGAGTCGCACGGTTCACTCCATCATACTCTGGAGCCGAGGTGCGCTGACATCATCGTTGAGACCCTGGGAAATGGGTTTAGAAAAACATCATGCTAACTTACTGAATTCAGGAATTAGAAGAGGCAATCATTATGTACAATGCTGCATACCATTCTCAGTTTTTTGCATCTTTGAAGGACTGATTACTGAGCATCTTTCATATTGCATCAGCACTAAATATGTCCCAGCTGTGAGAGCTATAAAGCCACAATTCCTTTTCAGCAAGGCATGTTATATACCCAAAACATCCCTCATATTCATGGAAATCTTGTCAGTGTGCTGTGCTTTAGCAGGTGGTTTCATTTGATAGAATTTCCATGCCTGGGTACAAAGAATTCTGTCTTCCTACGCATGTGCACACTGAGGTTATACTCACAAGGTAAAAGAAGCTGCCGCAGAGACTCTGCTGCAAAAAGCCTATTACAGGATATTATACTAATGCTGCAACAGGTGTCTCAATAAAACATAGCCTTCCTGTGGGAATATTTAAAAAGATATGTACGTTTTTGTCTTTACAAAGTCACCATTATGTTTAAATTTCAGTTTAAAATTGGGGTAATTTACTGTCAAATGTACTATAATGATATCCATGCATAGGTTTTGATTGGAAAACCTGGGGTGCCATTCATTTGGATGCAGTTTGCCACCTATGCCACTAGATGCCATCAGACGTTTACGAACAGGTAGGATTTGCAGTTTTATTATTTTAGGGATTTGTTTGATTTGTTTGCTTTCATTAAACAGGATACAGTTATGTGGCAGATGTAGTTTGCAGCAGTTGTTCTTGGCTATGTTAAAACATGCTGTTTTACTGCAGTTTTGGGGTTTTACAGGTATATGTGAGGCCATGGCATGCAAGATTTGATTTACAGAGCTAATCCACCTGTTTAGATACAGAAGTTATTAAAGGATAACATTCTGGCTTACCTTAAGCTTTTACAGTGCTTTATACATGCAAAAAATATTATCATTCCGACTTTCCAGAAAGCAAGTCCCACTTCATCTGGAAAACATGTTGCATGAGAGAAAAATTAAATAAATAAAATAAAAGTGCAATTCGAGTCCAAAACATAAATATGGCTGTCTTCTTGCATGCCTGTCCTTTCTATTATAAGACTTAGTTTTGATGTTTCACTGAATGCTTTGTAAGCCAAAAATCCCAGCTCAGTGAATGTTGCAGCATAACTAAAGGAAAAATCAAAGGGGAAACTTTTCTAGAAGTTTAATACCATCTTCTTGTCCTCAAGGATTGAATCTGCTCAGAATCGCCTCATTCACTCTGTATCTATACCTTATTAACACCAAGCTCTTTAAAGCACAATTGCAGCATAAAAAAAATCCCAAATATAAATTTATTTTAAATTAGTGTGAACTAAATTAAAGAATTGCCTAATCCCAGGTTAACATTGAGAATTCGATTCGCATTACGTCAAGTATTTTAAAGCACCACAAAGAGTACAGAGTTGTTGTTTTTGTCATTTTTTCTTCCCTTGGTAAATATCTCTTTCATCTTTATTTGAAGGTGTATTTGATGGTTTTAGGAAGCACCGTCTACCTTTCACATTCTTCTATCTTCCTCAGATGAAAAAACGAACAAACATCAAGGTAACTACCGGTAACCTTTTATTTCGGTCAGCTTGTGTAGCAACTGTGCATCACTTTACCGTGTTGGAAAAGTGACGCCCACGCCGATAGGGGCACCTTCTGAGCTAAAAACTGCAGAAGTCTTTTTTTTCGCAGTTATAAAGCATGATTTGAAGGAATATCTGTAGATTTCTTATGAAAATTAAAAAAAATGTCAATTCAAATGTGAATATAACATCACAAATGTAAAGAATACCGGTCAATAGCGGCCTATGCATCATGTGACTTGTCGGACCCCTTAAAGGAGTCAGAGTTTAGAGGAGGTAATTTTTCATTGGATAAAGTTCAAAAAGGGCAGCGTGATAATAAGGTCAGCAGGGTCTGCAGCAGGAGACTCGTGCGCCACATGAAGTCATGTGACTTTCATGTGTCCTGAGCCACAGAGCTGCAACAAATGAGGTCAACCTGCAGGTATGTTCTGCAGGCAGCACTTCAGGACATGCACACACGCGTGCAATGAAAGCAAATTATACACACAACTATGCACTCGTTAACGATTACACTGCGGTGGGCACTCCCACACGCACTCACATAAAGACACGAAGACCTCTGGTGACGATGAAGCGATGCAAGATGACATCAGTGGTTCCTGTTTCTGTGTGTGACTCATTACCCTGCCTCATGGAGGCTCGTCGTTATCTCTGCTGAGAGAGAGCAAAGAGTCCAGATTATCTCTGTACAGATCACCTGAAGTGGATATGAGGCTATTGATCCCCATGATGCGAAGAGAGCTGTGGCTTCAACTCAGGAAATGAATGCTCAAGAGTGGGCTTGGTCTACAATATCATGTGTGTTTTATCTGCTTTGCATGCTTGTATCCCTGCAGCTACATAATGCAACGAGGAGCCATTTGTTAAGTTCTTATATAACATTGTTCATTTGGTTTGCTTGTAAACCCTTAAGTGCATGCATGGATGCCTCTGCAGGTATTTGATGGTGTTCACCAAATTATTGCTAAACCTTTTAAAATGTGTGATTCATAACTTTAAAGGCTTCATTAATGTGATAAAGTGGTGTCACTTGGTCATTAGTCAGTTTTATATTAAAGCTCCTCACAGCTTCAATCAAACATGCCTTTGAACGTGGCATGGAGAGCGCAGTGCACATGCAATGTTTGCTATTTGCACAATGTTGGACCACACATTCATCTATTATCTATACCTGCTTATTCTTTGTCTTATTTCAGACAAAAGGCAGGGGGTCACCCTGGACAGGTCACCAGATATTGGACCATACCTCACACAACATACAGCTACTGAAGTTCTTATATAGCAAAAATCGTGCTACGTGACTATATCTATGGATAGTAGTTGACGAAGTACACAGTGGTTGTTACACAAAGCGGTGGTGGTTGGAACCAGCAAAAAATATACATTTTCTGAAAATGCAATCATGCTGAACAGTAACTGTTGTAAATTATGAGGGTTTCCTTGCACCACTATAATAGTAACGTTGTAAACTTTTCTCTAGAGGACAATCTTCGCATCGTCTGTCAGAGGAAAAGCTGCCTCAAAGCACACAAAAAAGTCCTGAAACTTACACTGCAAAAACTCTGCAAAAAACAACAACCTTTTCCAGAAAAAATTAAAAGATTATTTTAGATTATTTTTCCTAGTTTTAAGAATTGTAGTCAAGAAAATCTTTCTTACCCCATTGGCAAATACTGTATATTTTGCTTGAAATAAGACAATTTTGACAAGATTTTTGGAATCTTAGTGTCATTTCTAGAGGGGCTGTTTTACTGTGTACGGTTTTCTCATGTGGTCATGTTGCTTTTGAACTTGTTGAGCTAACAAGGATTTTGTTTTGCGTTAAAATGGCAGCTGATAGGAGCAATTGAAAATACCAGTCTTTAAACAAAAAGTAGAAGCAGCAACTCAAATGTTTTCAAGCGTATTAACGCTTGTTCAGATGCTGGAGGGAAAAAAAAGACAGTGATTTGGGACTAGAGCTAATGAAACCAGGCAAAAGCATGGAGTGACGTATGGACTACATTTTTACTTATTTATTTTAATAAGGCAATTTAACAGTTTCCCCCCCAAACAACTAACCAGACAATCTAATCCAGGTCAGTGATCATTTATAGAAGGTCCATTGCAGTGAAATGACCATTTATACTAATATTAACTGAGAAGTTACAGAGGTTGTTCAGACATTCAGGCACTGACACGATCACTTATGACAGGTATAGGTTACTGTCAGCCTGCTGACTGAGACTCGAAAACTACTGGACACATGAACATCTCTTTTCTGGTTTTTGGTTGGGTTATGAGGTAATCTTCGTAGAGTGAGAATTAGAAAAACCTTAATGCATTTATTTCATATTGCATGTAGTTATGCTAAGAAACATTAGAATCTATACATATTTGAATTTCAGATTATCTGAAACGGCTTATCTGTCGACTCTGATTTAAAAAAAAAACTAATCAGCCACCTACAGCTAACATAATCAACCACAGAAAGATAACAGAAGCTGTTTTCCACCAGCTTTCTTTTTAGCCCCTTGCCTTTGGTAGCATTGAGCATTTGGAAATGATATTAAGAGAGGAGGATCACCCAAACTGCAGGAGAAAGTGAAGACGCTGTCGTTGGTGATGTTTTTTGTGAGTGAAAAAAATAAATAAAGCACTGAGCAGTCAAGAGAACAGTGGGTAGCAAAGGGAGTAACACAAAATGCATGACGAATGGACAAATGGGAGAAAGCGGAACAACGAAACAAGATGCCCTCACTGGGCCAGGTGACAGTCAGGAAAGAAAAGGAGACACAGGTGACAAAAATAGGGGGAGGCAAGAGGAGGAAGAGACAAGACAAGAAGGGAAATAAAAGGCCTAACAAAGAACAGAACATAAAAAAAGAAAATACAGAGCAAAGGCTTTTTTTTCTTTAAAAAAAAAAGAGCTCAAAATGTTGAATAGCTGTTGGAGTTTTCGTGTTTAATTGCAACATTTTTCGCCCTGATTCGCACGATGGGAGGGGATGCAGAAGGGGGCTGGTTCTGGTTCTTAACGTCCATTTGGTGTGTAAGAGCTGTCAGAGGACAAGTGAGCAAACTGACCGTGGTTTACCTGTCTTCAGCCAAAAACACCCTTCAGACTTTGGCCTGTCAAACACAGCTCTTATCTCAGGTAACATGCTGAACAATCTGAAATGAAAAAAAAAAAAACAGAGAGAGAGAGAGCGAACAAAAAATAGGGACTTTTCTGAAGCTCAGGCAGAACTGTTACAGTCACAACATCAATACATTTACCTGAAACCCAACACTAAACTCTCACGTAAATAACTAGTTCTCTTTACAAAAACACACAAATTAACGACTCATAAATCTGTTTGCAAAGCCACTGTCTTGCAAGGAGGCTCATTTTGAAGTGAAGCTTCAAAATGAACTTTTATTTAACTTGTCATGAGGTTAAGATTTCTCAGCAGATAGTTTCCTTTATTCCAGGTGCATGCCGACTCCTCATTCATAATATATGGCAGATACCCAACTTTTAATGGAGAGAGTAGAGGGGGGTGAAGATGAATAATCTTTCTCTCCTCCTGCCACATAAACTCATGGTGAGGAATCGCCATCATTATCTCCCCAACCACTCATCCCGTCTACTCGCGTTACTCATCCTGATGCAAAATTACTTTGCTCATGGTCACTGGGCTCGTCAGTACTGCGGCACGACAGACCAGTGGAGATGAGGTGTCTTAAAGAAAAGAGGAAATGTTACATGTGGAGACAAATTAGCATATCAAAGTAGAAAAAAAAACAAGTTGCGCCTTACCTTTGTCCACATTTTCTACTGAAAGAAAACCCACACACACACACACACACACACACACACATTATGCTACTCTGCATATCATATGACAGGCATTTAAATATAAAGCAAACAACCTGAGAAGGCAGAACTGTGACACAGAGGTGTTCTGTAACAAATCAAAATTACAAAGCATCAAAGGCAATAAACGTAGATTCATTACACTTTTAGCGCTTCCTCTGTTGTGGTCAGCATTTCTTATTAGGCCTCCATTAGCATTTAAAAAGTGCCTCACAACTCTTGCCCTCACCTTCACCTGGTGTGTTTCCATACACCTTAAAGACTGCTGTCACCAAATCAATGTTTCTGAAGATTCACTGAGGCCCTGTTTACACATAGCCGGGTATTTACAAAAACGGATATTTCCCCCTCTACATTTTGAAAAATTCCATCGTTTACACAAGATCGTTTTCAAAATCTCTTCGTTTACACGGATCCGCATAAATACGCTGTTAACGTCATGCCAGCCAATCAGAATCCTGGAAAAAACATCAACAAATGACACGTGTAACTTCCAGTTAAGGCTGATTTATGGTTCCGCGTTACACCAACGCAGAGCCTACGGCGTAGGGTACGCGGCGACGCACACCGTACGGCACGCATCGCCGCGTACCCTACGCCGTAGGCTCTGTGTCGATTTAACGTGGGACCATAATTCAGGCTTTACTTCCAAGACGGAACGAGAGTCTTTCGTTTGGAGTGACAGAGAAGTGGAGTTACTTTTAAGTGTGACTTTAGAATATAAAACAGGTAAAATACAAGAAAATATTGACGGTGGCCAAACTAATTGTAAACACAGGTCGCACACATGACGCTGGTGACGTTTCTGTTGCATAATATGACGTTCTGAAGCCTAAATCTCCGTTTTCTTCTGTTTAGGCGCAAACGTGAAAACAGAGTTTTTGAAAATCTCCACTTTGGCCGGAGTTTTCAGAAATGATCGTTTTTGGTGACTTTGAGCTCCGTTTTCGTGTAAACCAACGGCCAAAACGCATGAAAACGCCTCCGTTTTTGCTCCGTGTAAACAGGGCCTGAAACTAAAGAAAAAGAAGCTAACAGTTGGGATGTTGCACTGTATGCAAGTAAATCTGGCACTGTTTAATATCTGTCATATCTGTCATGATGGGTAAAGCTGTTAACTTGCATTTTCACTATTCCTCCATTCATCCCAGATTAGCTTTGAATTCGGTCCAAACACTTGATCTCAGTCCACTCTGAGTGTCCATTCTCAGCACGTGTTGATGCCACGTGTCAACGGCGATTAAGTCTCGGTCAAACAGGTTCATCTGATTGCATTTTTCATGTTTGTTCTTACAGTATTTGCTTCTGGCTTGTTTTAACATATTTGAATAATTTCACAAGGTCCACAAATTCCCTGGAAACACACCAAGAGTTAAAACCAGTGGATGATTATTTGGGGCTCCTCTAACTACCTGCAGTCCACCTTTTTGAAGTTAATCTGCTGGCTTGACATGAAATAAGTTTCCTCTATAATGTAATCTATTATTTAACCAACGTTCCATGTAAAACTGTACTCCTGTGTCAATAAACATTTAATGCGAGACACTCGCCGGGTTAGGGGTTCTACTTCCTGGTGCACCGTTGTCATACCCACAGCTTCATAAACCCTTTCCTGACTTGTGACAAAAGAAGCTGTTGAGGAAGAAATAAAAGAGGCATTTAGCCTGAAGGTCCAACTCTTCCTCAAAGAACAATGCTCACACTGTAGTCTACTGACTGCCTTCTTATTGAGACAGATTTTCCAGCATAAATACAAATGAATTCACTAAAAGGAGAATAAAAGCTCCAAAGCCCTTTGAGCCCAGTTGCTATTCATGTCAGTACCAAATTAGCATTGAATAATGGCATGCGTTTCCGTTCTCCCTTCCCAGGCAGCAGGACAGCAGCGGCCTGGAGAGATGTTGTGATGTAGCAGAGCAGCTCTCCCCAGATAGGAGGGGAGTCTATAGCCCTTCATATCCTGCCAGTGGGAGATTCAATTAAAGCATTACAGTTGTGGTTAAGGTTGAGGGGGGGGTTGCTTGTTGTTTGGGGGCTTAGTTCAAACTGACGGTCAGGTCTGCTGACCGACACAATCAGGTAGGAGCTGAGGTGATAGATCGTAACATGCGCTACCTTGCTGCCATGTTAAAAGGCAATAACATCAGTGGTTTACACTGACAAGGACTGTTAGGGACAATGTATATGTCATAGGAGTTGTATAATTGATTCCTATGTTATATGGGCTCTGAAGATGAAAATTCAGTAGCTGGTGAGCTACAATATATTTATTATGGAAATTTGCATGAACGTGCACTTAAACCTGATTTGTTCTCAAAAAGAGAGGCATGGATGTTTTTGTGTGTTTGCATCATTAACACACTTGAACTCTTTAATTCCTTAAAGGGGACCTATTATGAAAAACAATTTTTTTCTTGTTTTAACATATATAAAGTGGTCTCCCCTCACCCTGCCAGCACAGGGGAGACAAAATACCATGGAATTCTGCAGGGTCTCTGACCCCCGCCTTACAGAGTCCCCCAGTGTCACGTGACCTTTTTTTGAGCCATTCTGAATCTGCGCCTATGGTGACGTCACCCTAGGCGCTCATTTCCATAGGTTCAGCCTCCGCTGCTGAAACCACGCCCACAACCAGTTCTCTCCGGTGCTGGAGCGGTCCTTCCTTCAGCCAGTTGGACGGCGCCGCGGATCTGGGTTAAATCATCCAGGTTCCCGGGTGGTTTGGGAGCTGGGTCCTCGGGGGTCTGTCCCAGGCTGGACCAGCTTCACCCTCAAAGATTTTCAGCCAAATCTGTCGGTTTGATCACCGGTAAAGGGCGATGCGCCGCGGATGCGCCGCGGAGCGGATCTGTGCGCCCGCCGTGGGGTTGCAGCGCCCGTCGCGCAGAATCCGCCGGGCAGATCCGGCTGAAATTCCGCTGGTCGGCCCCCGGGAGTCCCTGCTACCAGTCCAGGCCGGTTCCTGCGGTCCCGGCCGGTCGGAACCGGTCAGATTCCCCCGTTAAAGCCGCGGTGATGCGCGCTGCTGCAGCCTACTTCCTGGTCCCAAAGCGGGGTCCGTCCGACTAAATTGTCCTGGTTCCCAGCCGCTTTGGGAGCAGGGATTTCTGGGATACGTCCCAGGCTGGACCAGCTTCACCCTCCGAGATTTTCAGCGAAATCTGTCGGTTTGATCACCGGTAACGGGCGATGCGCCCCGGAGCCGGCGTGGCTCCGGGACCAGCGTTCAGCATCCGCCGGGCAGATCCGGCTGAAATAGTGCATAAATGTTATTTATATACAACTCATATTTTATTTTTTTAACAATAAAGTTTCCATTTGTGAAAATTCAGTGTTGTGATAATTTACAGGCTCGGGCTGCTCTGGCGGAGCAAGGTTTATTCTCCTCCCCTGCTACACGTCATTCAGGGAGCCAATCAGCACAGAGCCTCATTATCATACCCCCCCCTTCCCTTAGAATGAGGCGCAGAAAAAGGGGTTACAAGCGGTAAAACTAGTGACAGGGCCCACAGGCTGGATTTATGATTTATGTAGAAAAAACAAGCTTTAGATTGTTTTTAAGACATTCAAGGCCTGTTTAAAATATACATTAAATGCCATAATAGGTCTCCTTTAAAGTTGAAAGGCTAATATTTTTCGGCTCTGAAATCCTTCTTTTAGAGATATTCACAAAAGTACCCACCATTCTGATTAGGGGCAATGAAATTAAGCGTGACTTGTAAATGGTAGCGTTACAGAGCATCTTTCTATCTAAATGTTCATAGTGCTGTCCAGCCACAGTATTTTAACTCACATGGTAGCAGAGGTGACGTACGCCCACCGTCAAAAGCTCAAGCAGCTTGTGCATGTGGATAGGAGGAGTCAGGGAATTGAACCTGCAAGCATTCCACGAATGCACAGATAAATCCACCCTGTCTGTATTAAGGGAAAACTGGCTGACTTTTCGAAGAAGGTGGACTTCACTTGATATGTCTTTGGACAACACATATAAATCATTTAAATAACAAAAGCAATTTCAACAGTGAATCAATTGCAGCTCTAGAATCTTGTCATTTGTCATAACATATAAAATAAAAGGATAAGGAATCAACATCCATTCAGTCTGGTCATTTAACCCTCGTATCGGGGAATTGTCTAGTTGTTTTTTTAACGAGTAAAAATGGAGCAAGTAAGTTTAAATTTTCTTATAATTTTTCAGCAGTTATATCACATTTTTAGTTAAATGATTGGTAGTACAGCTGAGTGAGTGCGTTGTTGGAGAATCCACTGTGTCAAAGTGTCTTTGGGCAAAACACTGACCCCTGAATGCAAACCCTAATAAAGTGATGTGCCAACACCTAACTGATTCCTGGCCTGAGGCACGGCATTTACGTTTTCAACATTTGCGGGCAGGAAAATAACTACATATCATGAAACTCATAAAATTGTATTTACCATTTTTGACTGGTAAAAATGTTCATCCATTAATGCCATTCAGACTCAAGTATGTCTCCTACGTAACACAACACCTTCACATATCATTACGTTTTAAACATGACTCTTGGTTCAGATACTGTTTTATAGGTGTATCTAAATTTAGGAAAATACTGCAGCTTGTCTTAAAATAAACCCTCACAAAACCACTGAAAGTTAGATATCGCCTTATTTCTCTTGCTCAGAGATGAGTCTCGATCCATCTGTAAAAGATACAAGACACATGACTTGGCAGGTTGTGATGTGTTTCAAACAATAATATTTTACTTCCAGGCATATTTAACATTTTACCATCAGACTGACCGTAATATACAAATGATAAAATTGTAAATATTAACCTTTCAAATGTTCACCACCTAAATCTAGGTTAATACAAAAAAAAGTGTAATCCATTGATGTGCTCAGAGTCAACAGTTTTATGATATTACATGTATATTTAAAAGATAAAACAGAAGAGAACCTAAGCTCAGTGTACATTCTATGAACTGTAAAATTGCACAATAAAATGCGTAAATGTATTTTATATTTTGTTGATCTTTGCTGTGTTTTTTTCTGGTTGTAATATCAGAAGAGAGGAACATATTATTGAAATTACCTGTAAATCTACGTGAATGGTTTCATTAATCTTACAGCCAAACATCCTACCTTTGCTGGTTATGAGCATGTATTGTCTGAAAAACATCTTTAGAACAAAGAGGTAAATAAAATTAGACACCTTGTGATACTATGCAGAAAACATTTCACTTGGGTTTAAAGATGGAGAACACTGAAAGCAAAGACTCAAAGAGATGATTTTCCCACTGCAGCGAGTATTTTTGCACATAATCCAATTCATGTTTTCTCTGTTGTGTCAGGCAGATGAATGCAGCTCATCGAACACAAAGTCCCTTTGAACAGTGGCTATAATCTCCTGCTTTCTCTTCTCCTGTTAAGCCTCTGCAGTTGCATCCTCCACGGACTGCTGGGACATCCAGACGGGCTCAGCTGGATGAGAGACTTAAGGTGCTCAGCAGCAGGACCAAGTGTGTCCGATCTGGAAACCCGATTGTCGGCAGGTATAAGAATAACTCAGGTGGAACATAAAGGCTGCTCCTCTGACCTGTTGTAAAGTGTTGCAAAACTTCTGCTGCTGAGAACAAAAACCTGCTCTAAACATGTGAAAAACATCCCTGATTTTAAGTCAAAAGTACATCTTGAAAAATTAAAGTTTCTTCATAAGTTTGTTTTGTAATATATATCAATCAATGTTGATAAATTCATTTGGAAATCACTGCAGCACAAAATCAATTTTAATAAGGATGACACCCTAAAGAGCTGACGCAACAGCGAGAACCCTCATGACTGTCCGCTGCTCTCCCACTTTATCTTTCTCCACCGCACGAGGAGAAAAACAACCACAGTAAGACAAATCAAAGTCCTCGTTGTCGTGTTCTTAGAAATCTTTCACAGATTAGAGACCGATATCTGCTTCTAAATGAAAAATATCAATGTTCTTATATAATTATTATTTCTGCTTAAGTTAGGCCCACTTTTGTTTAAAAAAAAGAATAACAATAACAATCTGGAGGTGTTGAAGTAGTTCTTAGCAGGTCTATATTTGGCTGGACGGCACTATTCCTGGACGTTCCTGGCCTGTGGGCAACAGGGACAGCTTGTATTTCTTTCACCTGCAGTTCACATCTGTGCGATGCAGAGCTGCTGTGGCACATTAGAGTCTCGGTGAAGCGCATCCATCGTTCACTCCATCTTAATCCCTCTGTAGAGAGGTGGGTTTATCTTGAACAACACTGCATGTGTATGTGCTTTGCACATACTGTGTATGTATAATCTGTATTGACACCTTGAATTTTTGTACTAATTTTTTTTAATTAACCCTTTAATGCCTGGCATATGGAATAACCAACAAAAATATATATTTTTTTTAATTTGAAGCAATAGTTATATGTTGAAATCAAAACCACTTCAAATACTGTATTTAATACATTTCTAAATATTTATTTTTCTTATAATTATGAATGCATTAGGTAAGTTTATGTATTTTTTATTAAATATTTTTATTTTTTTAAATAATGTTTTGGTTTATATAAAAAGTTTTTTTGATTATGGGGTGGTACAAACGTCTCAGAAATGCATGTATCAAATATGATACATCTGAAATTATAGGGTTAATGTGAAGGATATAATTTAATGGAAAATAATTAGTCTTCTGGCAACGTTAAAGTTTATGTCAAGTTTGACAAAGAACACTGATCACACATTAAACTTGATTATTCGTTGTGATCAGCTCATTCAACCCACAGCAAGGAGGTTCTCGGTTTAAAAATGTCTGAGAGGAATTTCTAAACTGTGAGCAGTGAAACAGACATGGGTCATTGGGGATTATAAATTAGCTTTGGATAAGAGTCAGTATCCATGGTTCTCTTTGTTTCTAAAGAGAAAATGTACTGAGTATGTTTACATGCAGCAAAGACAGACAGAAGACACATATTCTGAGCAATGGAATATCTTAAAAGGGACAAATGCTGCATTTTCTGCATTTGAGAGCATAAATATATGTCTGAAATCGCTATCACTTTGTTTGTGGCTGACTGTCAGAAAAAAGATAATTCAGTGATAGATTCTCCATCTTTAGTCTCTACCAACTTTACATTAAACTGCATTTAATGTAAGTGGATGACATAAAATTGTGAATACTTGAATTTCAAATAAGGCACACCCTATGGGAGAAGAAGTGGAAAGGAGAAGTTCGCTCTACCGTAACACTTAGTGGTATGAACAGAAGTGTAAAGATATGGTTTAGAAATGGTGCTTTTATGATGTATCCCAAAACATGTCACCTGCATTTCATTAAAACTACATGAAGGAGGTATGTGAGTGTATGCCATGCATCCAAAGTAATATGTTTGATATGATGTAATTTAATGAATAATTAAATATTAATAATAATATTATTATTAATAATAATAATAATAATAATAATAATAATAATAATAATAATAATAATAATAATAATAATAATAATAATGATAATAAAGATAATCATCATTAATAATAATAATAATAATAGAGTAAATTGGGATGGAAAGTAATCAGGAAGTGAAGTATGATATTTGTTGAACTATCATAAAGAAGAAGTACAAAGTACTAGAGCATTAAAGTATCGCACATACATTTTATGAGAAAGCTGCAGCTGCTTGATTTACAGAATACATTTTAAAAAGCACAACATATGCAATGTGATATGTAGGCTACAATATTGATGACAAATTATTGCAGATAAAATATCAGTGTGAGAGTTTAGGTTTAACTGGCTATGTATAAATCACATTAAATGCTGCTTCTACAATAATGCTTCAGAAATGATGTCCTTGTAAAAGCATATGCACTTTAAATATTGCTGAAATGTAACGAAATATATTTTAATTGAGAACTGACTGATTTAATGTACTTATTTGAAGTGATTCACATCACATTAACTAACATTTATAGTTATGCATATATACGAAACATAAATAGAGCTCATACCTAGTCATTGGCTTCTTTCAAATAACCCTGTATACTGGTTTATATGGTTTTCTGCAGCTTTAATTGAAACATTACTTTAAATAAACTTTTCAGTGAAGTTGGCTTACTTTAGGTCTCATGTCAGCAATTTTAAAATAAAACTATAAGGTTCTACTACATTCTTTATCCCTGACCTCTAGTTTACACTCTCACTGACTTTATAGAACCAAGCAAGGTGAGGCAGCGTTCAGTTATTCTGCTCCTCACCCGTGGAACAAACTTCCTGTAGACCAGAGGTCTGCTCCAACTGTCAGCTCCTTCAAATCAGGCCTAAAAACATTACTGTTTACTGAAGCGTACTCCTAAATTACATACTTACCTGCTGTACTCTATACTGCCCTTACTTTTGAACAACTTGTGCTTTTTATTATTTTAACTCTTTTCTTACCATTTTATTTGTTATTTACTGTTTAATTGTGTCTTGCTGCTTTTAATGTTGACGTAAAGCACTTTGAATTACCTTGTGTTGAATTGTGCTATACAAATAAACGTGCCTTGCCTTGCCTTAAATTAAATACATACCTGCTGTACCCTACTGCCATTACTTTTTAACAACTTGTGCTTTTTATTATTTTACCTCTTTTATTATCATTTCATTTCATTTCATTGTATTTGTTATGTATTGTTTAATTGTGTCTTGCTGCTTTTAATGTTGACGTAAAGCACTTTTAATGACCTGGTGTTGAATTGTGCTATACAAATAAACTTGCCTTGCCTTAAATTAAATACTTACCTGCTGTACCCTACTGCCCTTACTTTTTAACAACTTGTGCTTTTTATTATTTTACCTCTTTTCTTATCATTTTATTTGTTATTTCTTTTTTAATTGTGTCTTGCTGCTTTTAATGTTGACGTAAAGCACTTTGAATTACCTTGTGTTGAATTGTGCTCTACAAATAAACTTGCCTTGCCTTGTCTAATCATTTTATTTCATTTTATTTGTTATTTCCTGTTTAATTGTGTATTGCTGCTTCTAATGTTAATGTAAAGCACTTTTAATGACCTTGTGTTGAATTGTGCTATACAAATACACTTGCCTTGCCTTTGTATTGCAAAGGCACATTTATGACATGAAACTTTCCCTTTTTTCCCCACTTTTAGTAATAACAAGTACTTTAGGTTGGCTTAAATGTAAGAACATGTTGCACCTGTGCAGAAACACCTTGGCCTTCTGTTCCTTTTATCATGTTTTTGTGATGGCCGGAGCAGGAGCGCGGCAGCGGGCTGACCCGCCTGCGCTGCTCACATGCTGCGGCCAGTAGGAGGGGCCATGCTGAGGTGTTCGAGGAGCCGTAAAGGCCGCGGCGGTGTCGCAAACCAGGTGTTTCGCTGGGGGAAGGTGATGTCGTAAAGAGGTGAGGGATGGGAGGGGTGAGGAGGGTGAGGAGGAGGGGGAGACGGGAGGAGGAGGAGGAGGAGGAGGGAGGGAGGAGGTAACTCACGAAAGGCTGCGTTTCAGACCCAGCGAGAGGATCATGGCGGATGGCCCCAGGTGTAAGCGCAGAAAACAGGCGAACCCGAAGAGGAGCAGCGGTAAGTCCAAAAACTCCCTCAAATCCGCCGCCGGACCAGTCCGCCGGCGCTGGTTTTAACTCGTCAAAGTCCTTCTGGAGACTTTTGCAGGGGAGTTGGACCAACATTTGGGGGAGTTTAGTGTTACTGGGCGTATATGCGTGCGTGCATATCCCAGTGCGGTGTACCGTTAAGCCAAATAGACGCAGAGGTTACGCCGTAGGGTACGCGGCGACGCGCACCCCTTACGCTCTACGCTCTGCGTCGATTTGACGCAGGACCATAAATCAGCCTTTATACCTGGCTGGCCGCTCTCCCTGCCCGGCTGCCTGCACCGTTATCCGCCGCTAGAATAAACCTCAGGAGCGGCCGCTTTTGACACTTTTCTCTCACTTTTGTCTTTGTACTTTCTTTTTTTTTCTTTTTTCTTGACCACTTTTTTCTTTTTTCTCGTGCTGAGCGACACTTGGCGGCAGTCAGGGTTGCGTCCATGGAACAACGTGGCCGTGAACGCAGCTTTGCAGTTTTTAGTCAGTGGGATTTTTTTTTTCCTCCTCCTTTCAGGGCGAGGTTGGTGTTGTTGTGGTCCGTTAGTTTTAAGGGAAACTTGCTTGCCCCACTAATAAGATTAGTTTAACTTTCTGTGCAGCTTTTTGTGACCGGATGGGAACTCTCTCTGGCTGTTGTTGTGAATTTATGGGCGTTTTTTTTTGTGCGGCGTTTGGTTGCTGCCAGAGATGGGATGTTTATTTAATCTCCACTTCACCCCGCCGAGCTACAACCGCAGCAACACATGTTCTCTTAGATGAGGTAAGACTAATGCAGATTACATTATCTTTTGTTAAAAAAAATCACATTTACTCCTGTTTGACTATTCCTTATGTTACTTTGTGAACCACATGCTTTAGTTTTAGTTTCTGGTTACTACAGTGTAATAATGTGTATGAAATCGTCAAGAGGTTTCGTGTCTGATATGGTTGTAGAATAGGACTTATTATTGAAAGTGATATATAGGGCTTCCTTTCTCACCTGCACATATTTTTATGCTTTTATATTCATTTTAACTTTGTACCTATTTCATGTTGTGCAAATAAATAAATCAAATCAAATTAAAAAAAATCAAAAAAATAAAATCAAAGTGATATATATAGGTGTAGGCTATCTAACTAATTTGTTATTGTGTTTTATTTATTCATTTTCCCTAAAAATCTCTCTTTTGTGTTGTGAACTTCCCCAAAATCATTTTTTCCTCATGTAAAAGGAATAATAATAATAATAATTTTGGGGAAGTTCACAACACAAAAGAGAGATTTTTAGGGAAAATGAATAAATAAAACACAATTTTGACTCGGTTACATAGGCAGGTGTAATAACTTCAAATTTAAGCCACCTTTTTGAGCCGCAGCCTGTCATTGGACGCTTTCTTACCTGTCCTCTCCCTCGCTGACGTCGCCCCAGCCAATAAAAAAGTAAACCCCGTAAATAAATATTTTATTCGGACACGTTTTTAAGACGTGATGTGTCTGAGCGGAGGAGCTGGGAAGCACTTCTTTTTTTTTTTCTTCCTTTTTAAAAAAAATTATATATTTTTTCTGCTGACGCCACGACGGTGACTCTGTGCGTCTGCACAGGAGCATCATCATCATCCTCATCCTCATCCTCCTCATCATCACCATCATCATCATGTTTACCTGAACGCGGATAACGGGGCTGAGAAATGGCCTAGAAATAAACACTATAATAACACCTGCGGCTCTTTAGCGTCGGCGGAACAGGAACCCCCTCTCCGTCTCGTAAAGGCTCCGTGTGTCGGCAGGAGAAAGGATAACCAAATGTCAACTTGTGCAGGTAGAAATGATTTATTTGTAGTTTTTTTTTTGGGGGGGTCTTTTTTTTTTTTTTTTTTTTTTTTCCACGGAGCTCCGTGCCAGTTTCGCATGGATGCTTTCCTGCCTTCATTCTCGCGGGATTTATCTAATCGACGCACATTTTTTGACCCACTTGTGCATGCTTTATCCCTGCTTTTTCTGTGTATTTGTGTGGAGAGCCCGCCTGCTTTGGTCGAGCGCACCCCGCTGCTCTGATACGTGTGTGTGTTGTGTTCAAATGAGCGCTGCAGAACACGGTTATTCCTCTGTTATCCCCGTGCTGTTGCAATATTAGTCCTTAGAAAGCTGTTGGCCGGCCCCCCCTGGTGCTATCTTTTGTTAGTGAGGTTGGGGATGTGTTTTCCCTGAGCAGAAAGGAATGGCGGTCAGTACCATTACTGCAGTGAAGGCGGGGTTGCTGCCGTTTTTTCTGGACCGGAGACAGCCAGGTACGCAAGGTGATGCAACACCTATAAAGGTGTATTTTTAACCGGTTTTCACCGTCTATTTTCGCCAGTTAAACCTCGAGCGGCTCATTTTTGGCTCAATTTTGCTCATATTTGTGATCAGAGAAGCGTTTGATGTGAAAAGAGCTGGATCCGCGTGAAGACGCGCACAATCAAGATGGCAAAAGGTGCTGCGCTTTCATCTGCGCCCCTCTTTTCTTCCTCCATCTACCTGCCTCATTTTAGACCTGTATCTTTTTATTAATGAGTTTCATTACACGTGATTTGGACTGCTTGTTCACAACCACCTCTTTGAATTTCAAAAGAGCTGCTGTTTGAAACATTCACCCTGTGCTAATGTGCCATGACCCCCTGCCAGTCATCCCACCATGAGGAAAACAGCTGCCCATACCAACTATACTCTTATTAAAGCTTTCCTTTTGAGCTCGTAATCGTTTTAAAGGTTCAGGTGCTGGCATCACGTGACATTATTATCTTTGAATTATATAAACAATCCCCAAGATTCTGTATTCACATGAAGAGATGGATAAACTTTAGGTTGTCAGCTGATATTATTGTATTGCTGTCAATTATTACTGTTCATTAGTGATGTAAAGGCATTATGCAAAACACACAAAAAAGTTTCTATTTTTAATCCACATGTATAAATGTATTAATTGTACTAATAACATGCATGTAAGATAAAATAGAGGGTGCAAATCACTGTGATTAAGAAGCTAGAACCATAAGGCATTATCCATTTCTAATTCCCTCAAAGGGGACATATGAAAACCAAAAGAAATATCTGTTCTTGAGTGTATATGTTTAACTTTCTGACGGGACTACCAAATCAAAGACTCCAGCATTAACATAATCCAGCCATTATGTTTGGAAATAAGTATAATAGTATGTCAGGCAGTGATCTGTTTATTTTTTCAGGGTGGCTGAATTATCCATCTTGTCCATCTTGTCCACACTTCCCCATTTGTTTGAATGAAATGGTGTGTCCAAACTTTTTATATATATACCAACTGCTCCAAATCTCTCTTAGATTAATCAATTTCCTCTTTTAAAAACACTTTTATTTTTATCTAAAACATTTTGAAAGTTTTAAATCATGCTATAGCATGCAATACAGCTCAGCATAGAGGAAACCATCTTCTGTAATTTAAAGAACAGGTGTGGTTACCAGCAGCTTTACATGAAATCACGTGGTTCAGTGGGACCGCCGTGCTTCGTTTTGGTACTTGGACCAAACTAGGGTGTTAAGTTTCAACTTTTGCTTTTTTTTATAGTTTTGGTTTCACATTCAGAGTTTGTCCTTCCCCAGACTGGAACAGAAGTTGGGATTTTGTGTCAAATCTCTCTTTGCTGAGAAAAAGAGAACCTCAGCAATTTACAGTAACAGTTTTGTGAACCAAAACTGTTAAGAAAAGCAAAAGTAGATCGCTATCAGGTGAGGCAGAAGTTATCTGGTTAGTGGCAGGGTTGATGGTTCGAACTAAATTGTTTCTAAATGTTGTTGGCTAATCAAGCTAATAATTGATTTCTTTGTACTTAACTGAATAATACTTTTTCAATGTCACAGGGGATGACATTATGTTGTTGCAGTAAAGATGGAGTATAAACAAGTAGAAAATCAACATTTTGAAAATAGTCATGAAACAGGTAGAAAGTTGCAAGTGTAACAGAGAGAGATGTTGACATTTCCAGAGATTGACATAAAAGCATCTTTGTAGCCTGGCAACATCCGAGCTGATGACATCTCATGAGGTGTTGGATAAATCATAGACTGATCTGCTGCACACATCCATCACTCTTGCACTTTCCGCTGGTTTCATGTTGGGAGGTAACAAGGATGCTCGCAGCCAGCAGTTCAATCTCTGGGGTGTAGTGTCGCTCCTTTACAGTAACGTAGCCAAGACTTCACCTCTGTTAACAAGAACTGCATCCACTCCCCCTTTTCATCCTGCTGCCCCATTATCCTTCTCTGTCTGAATTGGGTGTCGGAGTCCAGAACATATTCCTGAAGCCACATTCTGATGAAAGACAAAGCTCTTGTGTTTCGTGCGTCGGTTATATCACATTTGTTGTGGCAGTTCAGAGGAGAAACGGTTCCAGCTTCTTCCCTCTTGTTCTGCTCTGCTTTGTCGCTCTCTCTTCACTTGAGCTTTGGAAAGCTCAGTTATTTGCTCCTATATGTAAACAACTTTCTCATTGTCAAGGCTGATCATCATAACAAATGTTTAAAAGCGTAACATTTCCAGAATTACCAGCAGAAATCATTTAAGCAGTACAAAGCAGTTAAGAAAAGGCTTGAAATGTAAAGGCCAGGTTGCTGCACAGAAACCGTAACAAGTGCAGAGCTACTGCAACAAGCTGGTAGGACTGTGGCACCATTTTAGAAGACAAAGAGAGAAATGAAACTCTAAAGAAGTGCCATCTTTTTAACAGGTGGAAAGTGCAAGAAAGTGATGAATATTTACAGCAGATCCCTGTCTTTGATTCATGTTTTCATGGATGAACAATGCTGGCACAGTCCACCAGCCGCCCCATACCTTTTTCTAAAGTAATTTTCTGAAGTGGTGCCCTCATTCATAATCATTGACATTATAAGAGGACTGCAGCTTTCCAGGTGTCCCTGTTGTGCCCTGAAACTTCAAATGGCGATGCTCATGCCAGTCTCAACAAACTAAGCCTGACCTGCTCAGTGTTAATGGTAGCTGGCGAAGAGTTGGCCTTGCTCTCGACTCTATTTAAAAGATTTCCCACCATGCAGCAGAAAATCACAATGTTGAAGTAAAAGTCACGCAACAATCCAGAGAAACCCCCTCTTCATCACTTTTCTTTAGATTAAAATTTACAGAACAAGGCCCACACTAATACATAGAGTTGTAGGATTGTACAGGATAGTTTACAGAGAATAGATATTCTAAGTTTTCATAGGAATCATTTACAATAAAAGGAGCACGGAAGACAATATGAAGTCATTTCTTCCACCTCTTTTGTGTATTAATCATCTGTAGCTCTATAAATGCCAGGTGTTGCTGCTGCCGCGTTCATGGCGTCGTCATCCAGCACGTTCAAAGTGCTCCATGTGTGTGTACCAATGCGCTCTCAGCTGTGCTGCAATCTTACACTGCAATTTAGGGACTACAGGAATGCAGTGTAGTGTTAGCATACCTTGACAGGATAAACACAGCAGCTTGGACTGCTCACAGACACACGAGCCATCCAGGACCGTACCCTCGTCACCGTCTGTCCACAGGAGGGGAACATTTGACTTGGAGTGGGGGTTGATTTGGCTGAGGTTCCCTTTTTTTGTTGTTCTAGACTTGATGCTGTCCTGTTTGAAGTTTGAAGTTGGAGCATTTTTTTTTAAGTGACAGTAAGAGTCAATTGTTGCTGTGTTTTCAGTCCCGCTTCTCAGTGGTTGCTAGCTGTCAGCCATCAGATCATCAAAGTAGAAGTGCTTGCTGTTTTAAAGGAATACTATCTTTAGCCATCGACTCTCTGATCAGCTTGCTGTGTGATCGTTGTGTGAGGAGTGTTTTCTCTGCCTTTTATCCAGCTCTCCTGTGCAGATGGTAAACCTGCAGCTCACCGTTAATGCCTTTTATGCATTCCATCATCCATACCATCATCAAACATTCATTTGGCACTATTTTTTAAAAATCTGTGCTGCAAGGCTCAGTGTGTAAAACTACTTAATGTTGTCCGCAACCGCATGAGTTTCCTTACCATTACAACTCCTTAAAGGGACAACAGGAGTTAGATTTAAAAGCAGCAGGGTTTTTATTGGCCTTTTTTGTCTTTACATATAAGTGAAGCACACACAGCCGTATGTTCTCCAGCCGTCTGACAGGGCAGAGGAGTCATGTGAGCGTCCTGCCTCCAAGGTAATACTAAGCATATTTGCAGCTAACATGATTTGCTATAGACTGGGGTCACTTTAGTACACACGTTAGCAAATAAAATTACACAAATCTAACTTGTTATTTTAGCATTACCCTGGATTTTTCACTGACGTTGTCATATTAGAGGGTCCATACAGTTTATATTACATGAATGTTACGCGGTTGTTTGTTGACAAACTCACCTTTACTCTCTGAGGCTGTGAGGAAAATGACAGGGTGGAAAAGGATCTCGGTGGCCCTAGACACGATTGTGGACAGCAGTAGCTGTTAATTGATCCGTATCCAGTGACCATTCATGTGACTTTCTCCTTGCACTGATAAGCCGTGGGCTACATGGTTGTTTGTGTGTGTTTGTGTGTGTTTCCTTTGCACAAATGGACCCGTGGAATGACAAAGCACTAAAGGATGTCTCAAGCTAGTCATCATTAGCCCGTCCCTGTTGCCCCTGATGGTGCAGAGGGGGAGGTGTCTCGGGGCTATGATGCTGGTGCTGTGACTAATTGAGCAGTGTGTGTGTGCGTGTTTGTGTTTTGTGTGGTTGTAAGCATGAAGGTGGGGAAGTGCCACTTGTCTCCAGGCTTTGCATGACAACACAGGACTGTTTGTTTGGATTTACATGCATTAACATGGTAACTGAGAGCGAAAAATCAGCAGGTCTCACGGATGCTGTCGCTGCTCTGCTGACCTATCAGCAAGTGCTACATAACTCCGGTTCAACTGCTACATAGCTACTAGTAGATCAAAACTTATAGCAAAACTTCAGATCTACTATTATGCACCAGGTTTGATCTGGTTTTAAGTAGCTACAATCGAAACGGTTACATAAATGCTCCAACTGTTGATCCTGTCATGCACTTGGTAGAATAACTGAGGCGAATCGCTCCAGACAGACTAGCTACCTTATTAATTAGGTTAGCCTTGATCGGAAGACACATGACTAGAAATGTTCCCCTGCACAGATGTGTCTGCTGTTGCGCAGGTGTGATTTTCATGTGCAGCTCATGAAGGCTCAATGTGAGACTTATTTTTAGTCAAGGTGAAAGGGAAATGGTGCGCTGTCCGCTGATTTAAAATGAAACCGAGAGCAGCAGACTTTGTTACTCTGGCTGTACTCCGTGGTTTAAATAAGCGTGAGATACACGTTCTTTATGTGTGCCTGTTTGAAATGATATCCTCTTAAGTATTTCATGTATGTATGACAAAGTTTTCACTTGCTAATTTACTTGAGATTGGACATGTTTGCTCGGGTTTTTAGCACTTCAGAAAGTTTTCTTTTAGATAATGTGCTCCAAAATGTTGGGGAGAAGGTGTTGTGTTATGCTTAGATTGAAGAACTCATAAGGGATCCATTTCTTTATGGTACCGTGTGTCATGTGAAATTAAAATAAGCTTACAGTCTAGCCCTCTCGTTCTCTGGGCTTCATTGTTGTTAGCAATATCCAGACACCTAAACTGTAAACAAAGTCAAATGTGGAACCACATGTGAAATTAACCTCCATTCCAACTGATGCATAAAATCTCAAAGGAATTACAAAACTTGTATATTTTCAGACATCTGAACCTGATTCAACAGTTAGCCTGCCTCTCATTCCACTTCCCTGAATATTTCTTTATTTACAAAGCTCTATGAGGGGCTACAACTTTGATGTATTGTTATTTTCTGTTGAGACGTTGATCTGTGAAACAGACCTTGTCGTGAAAGAACTCCGTTTATTCTGCATCTCCAATAAAGAATGTGTGTCAATACTTACATATGAGCATTTTACCGTAGCTTGAACACCAACGTATATTACCTCGTTTGTGAGTTTGTGTGGGATGTGTGCACGCATGCCAGTGTGTGTTAGAAGACAGGGTCCCATTCAGGGCTATTGTGAGTGAGAAAGGGGGGGAACTCTTTCACACTCAGCCAGTTAGAAACTCCTATCCCTCTCCTTTTGGAGTATGTACAATTTGCATAGCTTGCTGAGCTCTGTTCTCCTTTCTCTCTCGTGGAGGAGAGTCTTAGGGGGGGTCATTGAAAGCTCAGAAGAAAGCTTCCATCCAGGCACAGCACTGAACCAAAGCCGAGCGTGCTGTACAGCAGAGACAAAGTGGAAATCCTATGTGTGTTGGTCACTGAAGTGGAAGGCTTCCATATGATAGGCCACTCACTTTGATCACTTCCATTTCAAATTGGGACACATCTCCAAGGTAAATTAAAGATAAACAGATGTAGGGAAGCGGATATGAGAGAGATCATCAGACAAGTAAATGCAACATGATGAACAAAATGGCAGAATATTGTCATTTTAACTTTTGTTTCTCATCAGAATGCGTCACTTGCGTCGAAACAGAAAACTGACCTTAACATAAGATCTGAATACAAAAAATGAAAATGTTGGACTGGCATAGGGTCACCTTTTTGCTTTGTCAACCTTACTTAATTTGTTAATGTACAGTCGTGTGCTCCAGGCCTGCAACATATTCAAGAAGATGTGGAGATATGCTTCAATAAAGGGTTCATGTGTTGTTTTTTTTTCCCTCTATTCTTACTGCATACAGGATTTATGTGTGCACCAGTAGGGCATAAACATTTTTTTTTCAAATTTTAAGTAAAAAAAAAAATTATCTTAAGATGTGATTACCCAGTATGTGGTTGAGATACTACAGTACATATTGTTTTGAAGGCAGCATATTTCTCTAAAATCAGGGTGTATTTTCTTTTTTAATGTTGCCGTCACAGACGTATAAATTGTCTTTGCCAAGGGCACCGATACAACCTCATACCATCAGAGAACCTGGCTTCTGGACTTGGTGATAAAAATCTGGGTTGTCCTTTTTGTCTTTGGTCTGGAGCACACGGCGTTCATTTGTTTAAAAAGATAAAAAAGGAAAAAGAAAAGCGACGTGGAATACTGATCCGATAACAAAACATGTTTCTGCTGAATGGTGGTGCACCCAAAAGGTGTCTAGTCAAGGACAGTCGTGAGTGTAACTAGTGAAGGACTAGTGAAGTCCTGTGGTTACATCAGTTGTTGATAAATGATGGTTTTTGTTGCAACGCTTCCTGAGGGATCAGTCTGAAACTACGTCTCTTGTATAAACAGCTATTACATGATACCTTGCTGAGAGGAGAATTATTTAAGCTTTATGTTTATATCAAATTATACAGTATTCCCTGTACTTGGATACCGTATTTTCTTTCATTTTATGGGTTAATAACAGGCTGTTGAATCTAATTTGTTTCCAGATTTACCTTTGCATGGTTGTGAAAAAGTGGACTATCACAAGTAAAACGGGCCCCTTTGTAAAAGAGGGTAGTGGTGTAGGGGTGGGCAAAAACATTGATACGGTAATATATCGCAATACTTTGCCGGCTGATTCGATATCGATATTCAAAATTTGAATATCGACTTATTTATTTATTTAAAAAAATGTTTTTCAAATAATAAATCATGTTTCAGATGGGTTGTTAATCCAATATGACTTTATTGTATACATGGGTTTAAATAATATTGTTAATGTTAATTTCATATTATGTAAACAATACGAAAAACATATCCAAATATGTTGTAACTTTAGCTTGTATCGTTACAATAAAACAATGCGGATAATTTGAATTATTGTTTTTGAATTATTGTTTTATTGTTATATTGTTTTGACTCAGGTTGTCCCATGAATTATCAGTATAATCTGATGTACGTGCAGCTCGGAGTTTAAGATGCATAATGCCTTTTACAGTTTTCAGCAAAATTTGGATATTGCAATAACGTATCATGACTCAAGTATCGTGATGTGTATCGTATCGTGAGGTTCTTGGCAATACCCACCCCTAGTGGAGTGGCTTACTTCACCCCGTCAAACCAGCTGGTTGAAGAGAACTAAAGACATGATTAAAAAAGGAGCATTTGTACAGTATCCCTGTTGCTATTTCAGCAAAACTTTTTAAATATTTCATTTAGACCTCAGAAAATTGTGTCAGCTTATGCCTCCTTTAAGGACATATCATTTATTGGAAACGCTAAAAGTGAAAATCATCTATGCCTTCTTGAAACTAAAGGGGGATTTTATTCCCATTGAAGATATCGGTGGAGAAATCGTATATTGGTTTGCATTTTTCTGTCTTTTTTGACATGAACCATTTTAAATGGACAAGGTGTTGAAAAAACTTGTAGTTCTGCTGACATTTTACTACTACTATTATTTAACAACCACAGCCCCAAATAACTTCCAACCACAACATACTGTCTGTATTTCATTGCATTGACCATTGCAATGAATGAGCCCAAAAATAGCCTATAAAACCCACAGCAGGGTAGGAGGAGACTCAGCCTGCAGTTTTCTCAGGAGACATAGATCATGAGAGATGGACAGGTGGGTAAGGAGGGGTCTGGCTCTCTAAAGACCCTCCTGAGATCTCAGAAACAGCAGCAGCAGGTTACGTGGAAGTGGGGGATAGAATTAGATTAGAGGCAGAGCAGAGTGATTTACTTTCCCCGTGTTACTCTGCTTTCCATTTGGATCATTTGTTTATGTCACTGAAGCAGAAAATTAAAGTGGACAGTGCAGTTGTCATTTTTTATTTTCCCAAGCACCAAGTGGCTCCGCTTTGTTTGGATTACTGGTTGTGAAAAGGAAGTCAAGGTCGAGCTGCAGGTTTTACATATTTGTCTTGAGGCTTAAAGGTTTTTGACATTGTTCAGTCGCATGACTCCGTTTCTATTGTATAGAGCTGATGTGTCTTCGTTTTTTGGCTGAATATTGTCTTGTTTTTAGGCAGATGGACTTTAATACTCTCTCTAACCTCATCTTCATGCCTTTGGACACAGAGTGACGTGAGTCCCTCGTGGTTTGTGGACATGCATGGCATTTACCTGTATGAACAGCTGAACCCGGTCAGTTTTATATTCTGTAAAACCTTCGGCTTGTGTGTGTTGAAGTCATTAGTTCTTCTCATCTGTCTCCTTACGGCGCTATTGTGGTTTATTTATTCTGGAAATTTCCCCTCTGGGGGACTATTAAAGGATTTCTTATCTGATTTCTTATCTTCAAGTTAGTATGACCACCACTGGTCCCAGTGGGATTTTTTTTTTGTCTATAGAACTTCATATTAAGTTTCTGACATGTTTGTCTTTGCTGCCCAGAAACTTTAAAGTCTCGTATTGTTTGGTTTCAGAATGTTTTATTTTTATTTTTACAATAATTTGGTTGAAAGAGGGAGTGGTTCAGTAATTATTGACTCCTAAAACAAATTAAAATAACTGATTAAATGTCAGTATTGTGAGGACTTGTCTGAGCTTTTTGTCTTATAGATAAATACAGCGCCGTATCCAGTTGAGGTTTCCCCTATAAAATGCTTACATGCATTCTTTAGCTACGGCTGTTGTGGAAAGATTTCTTTTCATTATGATGTTCCGTCGGAGTTTATATTTGAAAAAAGGAGCGCTGTCTTTGCTTTCCTCCCTCACCATGCAAGACAGATGGAGACTGAATATGCTTTGAGGGAACAGAGGATTTGATTAGAAGCTGGAGTAGAGATGGGCGTGTGGATTCTCTCTCCGTCTCTCATCCATCCCGTGTCCTCTGGGCTTGATTTGCGGTCATGTAGCGCCAAGATGATACACGGCGCCGGGAAAAAGAAGGGAGAGGAGGTGGAAAACACCTTGTTTGCAAACAAAATATACAGGTGTACTCAAATCTCTTAACTGTCAGTTCAGATTTAGACTTGTTTGTTGATGCTGGAGACATTTAAGCTCTGTCCTTAAATCATGCAAGCAATTTCATGGTGGAGTGAAAGAGAGAGCTGGAAGGAAGAGAGTGTTATTGAATTACAGGTGATGGCTGCTAATTGGGCCCTCCAGAGATTCTGTGTGTGTGTGTGTGTGTGTGTGTGTGTGTGTGTGTGTGTGTGTGTGTGTGTGTGTGTTGGGCTCTGGGGATGCAGACTTGATGAAGCTGTTAGGGTAAAGTGCAGGGCCCCAGTGCGCTCCCTGAGTGCTATGGTTTGGAGGCTGTCCTGTCCCCACGGAGAAGCGCTAATGGAGGCCACCCAGGCCTGATGAATTATACCCTGGATGGATGGATGGATGGGTGGATGGATGGATGGATGGATGGAGTGATGGCCGGGCCGGCCTGATGCTGCTGTAATTGAGGCCGCTAGCTGACTGTGAATGCTACTCGGACTCGGATGAGCTGCAGGCGTGAGGCAACACGTTTGTGCCGAAGCTGTGACAATAACCACATTACCACTCAGCTGTAGTCTATGGCAGGGTGTCAGCAGTCACTCTACAGGCTTTTCATCCGAATACAGGTCATTTCGCTACCACGGAGCCCAGCGAGGGAAACCACGAAAACATAATGTTTGATGTCAAATCTTTGGGAAGATGTACATTTACCAATAACGAGCCTCTTTCCAGGATCCAGCTCAGGTTCAGAACTGCTGGCCAGATGAAACAACACTTCTAAAACAGAATCATTATGGATTTTTTTTTTGTAATCTTAATATGTTTTATATATCATCCCTGCATTTTCTTTTCTCAGAAGATTAGCTTTTGTTTGGCTGTGCACCCTAGGGCTGCAACTAACGATTATTTTTGTTGTCGACTAATCTATCGATTATTTTTTCGATTAATCACGATTATCTTCTTTATTTATAAACACCTATTTTAGACTTCTGTTTAACATAACTTACTTAAAATCCTGTTGTACTCCGATAGCATGCTTTTTAACAAATATATAAATAATAATGACATAAAACATTTACCTGCAATATAGTTTATTTATTTTTCAATGTAAAATACCACACAACAAAAATAATTAAATTGTACAAACTTAAAGTTGTACAATTTACAAACTTAAAGTGCAAGGTAGTAAACAAAAACTCTTTATCAAGAAGTATCAAAAAAAAGGTGCAGGTAGCCTGCCTTGCAGGTTGAGGAGGTAATTGGTTTTAAATCAACCAAGGAATTGCTTTTACTTAAAGCAAATAAGCCCATAAAAGTAAAATATATTTTTCAATTTAAAATACCACTTTGACCACAACAAAAATAATTAATTGTACAAACTTAAAGTGCAAGGTAGTAAACAAAAACTCTTTACAAGAAGTATCAAAAAAAAGGTGCAGGTAGCCTGCCTTGCAGGTTGAGGAGGTAATTGGTTTTAAATCAACCAATCAGTTTGGTAAAATGAGTTCTGGATGGCAAGGTGTAGCCTGGATGAAAGGTCTGGATCATCTGCTTGAAGCCATCATCTTCAACCATGGCTATTGGTCTCATGTCGGTCACAATCATGTTAAGGATGCTCTGTGTCAGGACTGTAGCCATTTGGGGGGTGCATGAACCTCTTCTCATGACAAACTCATCCACACGCCTCTGCTTAAAACTACTAAAACAAAGAGAATAAAACGAGTCATATTACTTCACAATTCAAATTATAATTTTTCAAAATTAAATACCTGAAACAAATCACAGATTTCTTAGTTGTGAAATATCTTAAATATTAAACTAATATGCTCCAAATCACACAGTTGATAAGCGCACGAGGTTTACAATTCAGTATAAAAGGCTGATTTATGGTTCCGCCTTACACCAACGGAGAGGCTACGGCGTAGGGTACGCGGCGACGCGCACCGTACGTTGTGCGTCGCCGCGTACCCTACGCCGTAGCTCTGCGTCGATTTAACGCAGAACCATAAGTCAGGCTTAACGCCTGTAATTCATTGATTACTGCCATAAAATATGCATTAACGTAAGTAAATAGCGCTCTGGTAACGGCTGGTGATTAATTAACAAACAAGCATTCGTCGTTTTAAAATATCTCCGAAATATCAAAGTTATTTGTGAACTCACCTTTCTGCGGCACGTGTAGGTGTTACGGCTCCGGGGTGTCGGCGTTTCAGATGCTCATGCATCGCCGTCGTGCTTCCATGGTATGAAAGCTGGGCGTCACATAGCTTGCACTTAACTTGCTTTGTTGGCTTGTTTTCGTTAAAATGTTCCCAAACTGTGGACGTTTTGGGACGAAGTTTTTGGGCGTCATCTTCAGTTCTTCCTGCCATGCTGGGTGCATTCTTCTTCTGTGGTTTCGTCATAGGTTTGCTTGCGGGATATAAACCGCGAGCGCTACTGCCCCCTGCACATCCTGGAGTGCAGTGCAGTTACAGATGAGCATGAGTCGCCGGCATGTGAATTTCAAAAACAATAACACGACGCGTCGACGCTTGTGTTTCCGTGACGACGAATTTTTGTTGTCGACGTCATCGATTACGTCGACTAATCGTTGCAGCCCTAGTGCACCCCTGACCCTGCAAAGGTATGGTCGAAGGGGTTGATATGGAAAAATATGCAGGAACCGAACCCTCCAGGAGTAAGAATGAACCCTATCGAAGTGAAGAGGGGAAAAATCTCATTAGATGTGAAAATAAATACAGAAAAAAAACAAAGTTCAGCTTTATTAATACTATAATGGAAAATTAAGGAAATTAAAAGAATCAGCAAGTCAATTTGCAATGAAATAACAAGTCAGAGTCTCTCAGTGTAGTTTCATGGGTTGTGTGCTTAAAATTAAGTCATGAAACTGTAAGGTATTATTAGATGTTAACGAACACAGCAATTTGTCATCTTCTTGCTTTAAATGTGATATTTTCTTTGCATCATCACACTGAGTTTGCTATCCCCTTGTACTGCTGAGCATTGAGGATGTAGGACAGTCTTCCCTGCTGCCACTCAGAAGCCACTGTGCTCACCCCCTTCTGTTGATCAAAGCAGTTCTAGCATCAGTGTTGCTGCTGCAGCACAAGTGCTGAGGCGTCAGCTGCTCAGTCTGCACGAGATGTGGGGCAACAGCAGAGCACGCCTTCTCACCTTTCTTTAGGTTTTTGTGCCACATCCATTCATGTGATTTTTTTATTTTCTTTCTTTGCTCACACTAGCATCACTGAGTGAAACATGCGGCGGTTGTGGTGACAGTAGTTGAGGAACTGTGGGGCAGCATAGTGACCCTAAAACGTTTCCACATGCTCAACCTAATTTTTTGAAAAAGGTTAATGCAATTGTAGCATCATTGTTGCAGTTAAAGTGAAATAAGTAAATAAATAAAAACATTACTTATTGAACACTTAACCAGGCCCGATAGGCTGCAGTTTATTTAAAAAAGCTTATTTGCATTTTAGGAAAGCAACAAAGTTTACTTGATGCATTTTTCAGGGGGTAACTGTTTGACAAATTTGTTTCATAATTCGATACATTTAAGAAGATTTGGCATGAGTTATATTACTACAGATCAGCTTTTGACTTTTGGAAACCGTGAAACAGATGGGCAAAAAAAAGAATGTAATTTCCTGTCCTCATCAAGGATGAAACCTGAGCAGAATCTGACTGCGCTGCCGTTTTCCTTTTTGAGCCGATGGAAGAGGACCGGCACAGGTGCAGCTCGGAGGCTGCTGCATTTACGTCTTGAGTGGGTTTCATCAGCGCTGTTTGTTTTCCTCTCCAGGTTCATGCAGCAGGCATTTTAATGGGAGCTCAGTGATGCTTGGCGTTTATCTCACCGGCCTGTGGTGAGTCTGCGCGGAGGTTCATTAGTCACCATTCACTTTGCCTCCAAAGAGACAGAAAAGGCAGATTACAAATGAAGGATCTGTTTCACATGATAAAATCATCAGCGTGAATTATGGATGATCTCAACATTAGTTTTATTTTTCTTTCTTGTTCAGTATGTTGAACACATGATGCCACATTATATTAATCCATGGATAATTTTTCTCATGAACTCTTAGTAACTTTTTAACTAAATAATTCACGAGTTGGCTTGATAAAATGACAGGTTACTGTATGTGTACAGATGTGTAAAAGTGTGTGCACACCCTTCCCAGTGTGGCAGGTGTGCCTGAGCATCAGCACCATTACAAGTCTCATAAATACCACCTGACACCGTCAGAGCAGGCAGGCTCCAGTATAAAACACTCCCCCCGTGGTGTGCAGCCCTTTAGTACAATTATATTATACCACACTTAAGGAGGGGAAATGTACACCCCTTCCCTGGACCTCCTGACGGACCAGGCTGATCTGAGCACATATACTCCACTTTCTCTCTCCAGTCGTGTTCTAGGACTTAAAATGCGAGCTGATTTTATTTCTCAGTCAATTTACTTTGTATCTTATAAATGACATCATATGGTATATTGACATGTGCATACTGGGTTTATTTTTAGTTATCTTTACACATGTTCTTTTGAGACATATCCAAAACAGGCCTAGTCCCCTTCTGAGACATTAGGTCTGTATCCATTTGTGTTTAATTATAAAAAATAAAAAGAAAACACATATGAATCTGTGCAGGTACTTCTTTAAATTGTCGACCTCTTTACTACCTGACCTGGGTGACATTTCACTCGAGTGGGGATCAAAACATACTTGACATTTTACTAAACTGCATTCGGAAGTTCTGCCCCGTCCCTGTGTTTTCCTTCCCCTCCTCCCTGTATTGTGTGACTGGATAAACATGCAGACAGGCAGGCAGGCACGGACACACACACACACACACACACACACACACACACACACACACACACACACACACACACACACACACACACACACACACACACACACACACACACACACACACACACTCTCTTCAGGCATACAGTATATCCTCACAGACTGTACATACATCTGGGGAATTTGCTTTGTACAGCTCCAAGCCTTGGATTACGCCTTTGTCTGCATTGCCTTCCATGTACTCAACAGCCTGATTTGTTTTGATTTTTATGTTTTCCCTAAACACACCTGTGAAGGAAAAGTAGGCTAGCATCTCATTATGCTCTCTAAACAGGGCCATGTTTTCACATGGGAGGATTTCTGCTGCTCAGTCTGTCCTGTGCCCAGGCTTATGGGGCAGCACACACTTCAATGCACCAAATATAACAGTTTGATCTGTTTGCATGTGAATTAAGAGACTAAAGACTAATCTAAGACATTTTTGTGGGAAACATTCCCAGATAGAAAAACCTTTTGAATTGGAAGTAAAGCTAGCGTTGTTGTGAAGTTCTGCCGTTTCTTCTCATCCTAGAAAGCCAGTTGAACATTAGATCCAATAGCTCTGGAGCATATAGAAGCTGCACTCCAGTTCCTGATGCTGCCAGTTCTCTGGTACCCCGGTACAATAACTCCCTGGTCGATGCTTACCTGGCAGACAGCTGTTTTTAAGTGGGCTAACTAGCTTTTTCTGCATCCAGACAGCAGCGGATGGTCTTCATTTAGTCAGGACATGACTGCAGTGCCAGGCAGGGCTACGTACCAGATTGCTGCCTGCAGAGCTCCTCGCGCCTGCTGCCAACCTTTGATATACAGTAGATGGGAGGTATTGTGGCGGCAGTGCCAAAAACGCTGTTGTCTGATTAAGAAGTACGCTGTACGATGGTTGGCTGCTGTGGAGAAGCCTGATGGCTGTACAGAAGATATATATATCGTGAATAGGTTAAGGGAGGGGTAGGCAGCCGCTCTGCTCATTCTTCATCTGTGTTCAAGCTGTAGAATTAGTCTGTAGTCTGGATATACACAACCATTCATATGGGCCTAATCTATCTAGCTGTAACTACTGGTATGATGTGTAAATTGGAATAGATTGTTATGTCTGTACACACTTGATGCTGAGATTGAGAGTGTTAACAGTTTTGGTTTTGAAAGAGCTGAAAAAAGCTTAGATTCTTACTTTCCTTGGAGTCTTAATTAAGTCATAACTCTGTTGCAGCAGAGATATGTCTATATTTTTTATATAGGCATATTATTACATAATTATTGTGGTTATATTTTCAGTTACATAATAATAATTGGTTCTTGTCATATGTTTTGCACCGGAATCTGACATAAAAAAATACAGCTGAGCATCGTATATCCAGTATTCATGCTTACATAAAAACCAGGTTTTTTTTTTAAAATGTATTTATTTAGTCCATGTCACCCAGCTCTGCTTTAAAGTGCTTTCTCCCGAGGGACCCTGTCATGTTAAAGTTGCTGTCTAAGTTCATCTGACTTGCAGAAAACCTGTGGACTAGGGGTAGAACGATTAGTCGGCGTTGTCGACAAAAATCGACAAAAAGAATAGATGGCAACGAATTTAATGATCGACTATTGTAGAATTGCATATGAAGGATAGCGTTCAGCCACTATTGTCACCACTCCTGTTGTTCAATGCTCATATGTATCTCCCTCCCTCTGTATCTCTGCTAAGAGTTGCTCATGCGCAATACAGTGCAGCGCCAGGTAAACAATATGGCGGAGCTTGATGCAACACCACAGCGACTTGTGTGTCCATCTTTCTTGTCTTTTATTATTAGCACATAATAACTTCATGCAGAATTTAAAAGATGAGAGCTTAATCAGAGCCATTTAGTAATTTTGAGATTGATAATCTGATTAGTCGACGAATCGTTTCAATAGTCAATGACTAATCGACTGTCAGAATAGTTGGTTTCAGTTCTAGTTTGGACTGATGGTCACTTACTTACTTAAGCCCATACGTCAGAGGTCGGCAGGACAGAGGGACCCAATGGGTGCACGCAGGCCAGCTGACAGTCTTGCCGGGGCCCCGGACAAAATAATCTAAGAGGGCCCCCCCTACGCCCGGATCTCTCCTTCTCCCTCTTCCTCTCCTCTCCCTCTGCTCTTCAGGTTTTTATACAAGCTAATGGACGTTAACATTAGAGCTAGCCAGTTAGGTTAATTTACAAGTTTGCGAAACGTTGGCTGCGCTGTTTCTTACTTTACTCTACGCTGACTTTATTAATTCCAGCTTCACCGTCACCCCCTTTTTAAAATATTGGTGTAGAGAATCTATGAGGCCTCTATTTTCTTCTTCTCTTCTTTTTTTCTTCTCTTTTCTCTTCTTTTCTGAGCACCGGACTTGTGCTGACCGGATATTTTGACCATTCTAATGGTTGAATTAAATGATAACATCAAATTTTGATCAGCGGCCAAATCATTTTTGTGTTGGGGGTTCTTGACCACAAGAACAATTAGGAAGAAAACAAATAACAAGCTTTTATGTAACTCAAATACTACATATTCTTTCCACAAATAGGCATATTTTGAAACATTTTGAAAAAATTATTCCATAATTTAATGAGAATCCCCTTGGGCCCGGGACAACAGACCCGTTCGTCCCCCCCTATCGGCGGGCGTGGGTGCACGTTAAAGCTCACGGCAGTCCCACATCAAGTCTCTCTGGTTCTGTATTCAGTTGAGCATTTAGCATTTGGTGCAGCATAGCTTATTGAAGCCTAGCCAGATACAGAAACTGCTCATGGCAATACACTCGAGCTCACCTGGCAAAGGCCGTTAAACAAACAGATGTCACGTTTTGTGCATCTCAATGCCCAGTTTCTGCTGATGCTGAGCAGACTTTTGTAACCAGCATGAGTCTTGAGTTCTCCGACCTATTTCCCAAGGAGTTTTCTGCCAGTGAGTGTGTGCATGTGATTTGATTACAGAGCGGGTGAGTATGGGAAGGAAATGTAGTGGAACTTGTAGGGAGTATGAAATCATGACCACAGCCGTGCTGCAGTACCTGCTGGGGCATAAATCACCCTCATCTCACAGAAAATTGTTATTGATAAGATGGAAGAGAGTTTTTTTTTTACTTTTACAAACTGTGTAACAAGTGGAAGAAGATACGGAAGATGAATTTGGCCGGCTTTACCTGAGCATAACTACATACTGATGAAATGAGAACACTGCCTTGAGCCGAACATGCTGCCGTAGCAGAAGCACATACATATGCAAGTAAAAGAGTATTTTGGGGAATAAGTAGTGACAAAAATATTCCCTTTCTCAAAGCCAAGTGGAAACAATTCACCTGCATTGTCACATCAAACATGCACGGATCTTGGCAAACAATGAAAAGGAGGATCAGCATTTACGTTGATACGTCTCCACGGAAACAAATGAGGTAGAAAATAAAATGACTGCAGTCCATTGATCTGGTATATGATGAGCTGCATTTCTCTACATTACTTGTTTGCCAATAGGATGTTTGGCACAGTGAAATATCAAGTGAGGCCTTTTTCGATATTACATTTGTAATTGTAAAAATTGGCAATGTGGATTTATTCTATCCAACAGAGACCTCTACGCTGCCCTCATCTCAGGAGAATAATTATACATGTTTTTAAAGCTGTGGCAATCAAGAGGAAGAGTGCTGTAACAGATGATTAAAGACTGAATGACACTTTATGAACGACCCACAATTTTTTAAAGAAATGTCAGTAGGGACAGTATTAACAGGCGGTAGTCAACTGATTTGGCCCGGTGTTTTTTTAACCTTCAGAGGACTCTGGAAGTCTGGGTAGCTTTTCCAGGCAGCTTCGCGTGAGCATCCTCTCGCTGCTCTGATCTGAAGCTTTTACTGAGGACATTAACCTTGTTGCACCTACCAGAAAGTGACCAACCCCCCGTCTGCAGTGTAGATTGACAGGAAAGATGGAAGACAGAGAAAGGGGGTTGGGTTTTGTGTCAAAGGTCAAAAGGCAGCTCTACATGGACCGTGTTACAGCGCACACACACATCTGTCCACTGACCAGCTTGAACTCAGCATTTATTTAATTTTCTTGCCAATCTAAGACTTGATTGCTGTTTGTAAGAGGATCACGTTTGTACATGGATCAGCTGCATAACCGTCTGTGCATCAGAGGAAGGGATTTCCTGTCAGGGACACTTCAGTGGGTTGGGAGCTCGCTGAGATGAAACCAGCTGTTTAGGCTGAAAGGAAAACTCATCTTTCTACTATTTCATTTTTTTGAAGTTCTAACCTCCCTTTTTTATTTTATTCTCCCCCCAACCCCCCACATATGTGAATTTTAACGCACACGCTGCTGCTAATGTTCTGGGGTATCACAGATTACTGGCATTAGGTCCTGACTCGTATCTCAGCAGCATCATTATCAGTGTCACAATCCCTTAAATGAGAATCAAAGGGGGTAATTTGTCTCGGAGAGCATTACAGAGGACACAGTGCTTGAAAAGCTGCCTGCTGGTACAAAGATTACCTCATAAACACACCGAAGAACAGATAATAAATGGACAGTAGAAATTAATTGTAATGTGTTTTTTTTTATCTTCTTTTCACGGGTTGTTCTACTTCAGTTCTCATTTCTTTCCTCATCTCTGACACTATTGTACAACCACAAGGTTTTTGTGTCATATTGCTGGACTCTTGCTTTCCAAATGAAGTTTGCTCAGCACACAAGCGTAGCAGCTGTTGTCAGCCCAACTCGCTCTTACATACACATGGACCCATTCAGACCGCTGTAATCACAGTCTGCTCTTCATATTCTTCTTTTTAAAAAAATTAGACTATTAGAATGATTTAAAAAGAAATGAATACAATGCAGCTTTTAGTCCTCCACATTTCACAGCTTTGGAATTTCTGATGATTCCTTTTTCTAACCAGAGCAAGAATTACAATGATGAACCGCTCTCTAAATAATTGCTTCTTTTCAGTATTTATCTCTGTGGCAAGAATGCAAGCTAACAGTGGAATGTGATTACCCTGTTGACAACCAGTGATTAAAAAGTTCCACCTGACTGGCCTGATACGAGATGTGATTCAACAATCTGCTTTACTCAGTGTGAATGCACCACTGAAGCCTGAACACAGTATTTAGGAAAAGGAAGACAGTGGTGTGAAACTGCTGGGACAAATATTAGGTGATTGCCTATATTTGCTGTCAGCGGTATCTGTCACACCCACGGAGGTGCCTGGGATCCTGATGAGCTGCAAAAACAGAATTCAGCTCCTCGGTGCGGCGCGTGTTTCATGTGGGAATCTGTGACACGTGTCTGGCTTTTTGTTGTTTGTTTGTTGATCACAAGGCACACCATGCCACGTCCGTTTGGCAGGGAAAGCGTTGTGTCGGCACATTTCACAGGGATCCGAGCACGGATAATAAGATGCTTGGAGGACTTCCTCCAGATGTGCGCCAGGTCCCCTCCAAATGTTTTTTTTACGGTGACATTTTACAGCGTTCATTATCTGTCGGATTTTAGAAAAGATTAAAAAGAGCAAAATAAATATGGGTTCATAAAATCAACAAAAACCTTATGTAATACTGTCTTGCAGCGTCCTGCTTTGAGTCAGCTGATGTAGACATGAGTTGTTGAATTTAGCTCACAGGCCAGGAGTTGGACCTGGTGTGGCTTCACGGATACCAAAGTCTCAAGTGTGTACGTGCATCAACTGTGCTGTACAGCACCTTAGCGTTAGAGTTCTGTCTATCAGACGGGGTGTGAGGCCGACAAATGTTGATAAAGGTAACATAAGCAACCTTATTGAGACTTTGAGGAAGCATCGGGGGGCAGAGCATGCACAACTTTACCAATTCAAAAGGGAAGACAGAGGGATTGTAGCATCAAACTACGAGTTGGCTTTGCAGAAACAAGGAAATCTGAAAAGCCAGAGAAATAATGGACAAAATAGTAGAATTGATTGACCTAGAAGACCAGCCCCTGTCGGTCATGGAAAAGGTCAGACGTTACTGCTTAATTGATCATCTGGAGCTGTAGAGTGAAGGTCTTATGAGCCGGGGACGTGTGACGGATTCTCTAGTGACAATCATTATGCAGTCATTCAATTAGAAAATACATATTATTAAAAAATAAAAAACTGTTGATGGATTGGTACTCAGTACCAGCTGAAGACCTATGAATCAGTATCTGAAACGAAGAAAAAAAAATATTAAAACAGGTTGTGTATTTTTGCATGAAACTAAAAGATAATCAGGTGCTTCTCAAATAACACAAATGTAACTGGATTTATAGAAAAATGCAGATTTGCTTTTTAAGTTTTTCTTTCTTTTTTTTCATGAGGCTTGTCTGATATAAATATAGTCAGTTTTTGGAAATATCATCATTAGTTTTTACTTCTTTAATGCTTGTATGATTAAATGCTAACATTTAATCCCACAAACATGGTTTTTCTCCTCTGAGTGCCTGTTTTTTAGCGTGTTATTTTTTTTTTCTTCCTGACACGGTTGAACTGCATGTCTCAGAAACTCGACCTGACCGAGCATAAATAGGCTTTTACACCGTTATGTTCCACTTTTACTAGACTTGATTTTTCCTGGGGCCCTGTGCCTCGGTGGGTGGGAGCTGGGCGTTTCAATTATGACCAGTGGGATAAGAGAAGTAAAGCAGGAACCCTTTAGAAAGATGAGGCTCATACTTTGGGAAACACACGGTCACTGTTTTGACATTAAAACTGAAATGTTATTATTATTATTTTTTTTGCTACTGTATTTCCAGATGTGACACTTTTCAGGAGCCATCTAACATGTCGGTAGACAGCTCGACTTTAAATCCTTGTGTAATTTGTGCTTGCATTGATGCCATCAAGGACTTCCCATGTCTGCTGCAACTACAAGCATTACTGGATTTGAACCACAAGTTAGCAGCTAGCTAGTAGGCCATGTGGCGATAGATTCTCCCCCCTCTGTCCTGCTTACTTCTCCTCCAATCTCCTCCTCCTTTCAGTAGGTGGCCCCTGCAATCTTTGTCACTATCCGTTGACAGTCATTGGGCGCCAGTGGCTGGGCAGCGACCTTTCTGACCTATTAAGAGGCGATTGGGTGCAATGGGGCCCTCATCTTGGTTGTTCACTCTCCTTTCTTGCCTCTGGTCTTACACTGAAACAAAGCTGCAGCCTGGGAGAAGTGGGGGCTGTTGAAAAGTAGAACCACGGTAGTTACCATCTGCACAGCACTTAATGTACACTGCATGTGCATCTTTGCCTATCTAAATTATTTTAGTTGTCTTTTATGAAATGTTTATGTTGCATAAAAAGCTTGAATACTTCCCACCAGTTAGCATTTAAACCTTTCTGCCTTATTCATCAGTCAGGAGACGAGTGAACGGTTCAAAGGATGGCTGTTCAGAGAAAATGCTTAATTCCTGTTAACCTGGCTAGGAATGTGCAAACCCAGATGAAAACATTGTGGACTACCCAGAGCTTGTTTCAGCCTCTCGGTAACAGCTGGGCGTCTTGGGTTAACTCGCTCACCTGCTCTCTGGTCAGGCCGGCTCTTGTGTGGCCACTGGCATGGAAACTCAAGCTATTACATCGATTTTTTTGCTCTCCTCCGCTTTGTCTGATGTTCTAGAAATGGTCAGAAAATGAACTATATCCAACAAAGTTGACAGCATAGGAAGGCAGTGACTAATTCCTGTGGATGCACCCAGCAGGGGTTTGTTTTATTACTATGTTCCTTCCCATAATACCATCGCAGTATGTGTGTACAGTCAATCTTTTTCTGGCAGCGGATGTTACACTACAGTACATGTGAGTGTTTTCTGAAAGTGCTACTTATGTAACCTCTCTAGTCTTTTATCCCTATGGGTCCAATTCAGACACTAGAAAACAGGGTCAGCTCCTCGTAATCTTGTATTCCTGCCAGGGCAGGCTTGAGATGCAACACTCCGGCGCATACTGAGCCGTTCTCCGTCCGACGTCCTGGCCCTTCCTTCCAACGCGTCCTTCATTTATGTATTACATGTCAGAAGCGTTAAAAACAAAATCATTCAGACCAAATTCAGTATCTATGAATGAATGATGAAATTGTCGGAGGAAGTACTCCTCTAGACATGTCCATTTTTGAACTGTGCAAGTGTCAATAATTAAACTAACGATGGTGGATTCTGGATCGTTTTCACCCTGTCACGGCTTACTGAAGTACTTGAATATAACGGAGCCATTGTTAAAGTTAGCAACACGTGTGCCTCTCAAAATGTCTGTTATGCAAAAGGCCAGTTAAACGTGAAGAAATCCACTTTGAAAGAGGCAGAAAGACCAGCCTCTAAACCTCATTAATATTGGATGCTTCCTCTGAATTATGAGAACGGTTTGAAGCCATGATTACTCACATCCCTCAGTCTCATCCCAGTTAGTTGTATTATATTTGTGTTAAAGGTGTTTGTGTGCATCTGCAGGCCTTTCAATGAAAGTCTTTTTGGGATATGTAGGAAATAATTTAAAAAAAGTGGAAATTAGTCTGACAGGCCAAGGGAAAGTGGCACACTCACTAGTTCCAGCGAACCAGTCATGCTTATTTATAAAACTAAATGTATGAATGCAAAAATAGACAAAAAGTATGAAAACAAGGGCTTTTCTGGGGCTGTTTTGATTTATTTTCCTTTAATGTTAAGATGCGGGGTACATTTTTAACTCTTACATCATATATTTGGTTTAAAGACCAAGTCTAATATTTGAAAATGGACATTCTATTTTTATTGAATTGATCATTTATTTCTTATTCATGTAACCCAAAGCCACAAAAATATCTTTGGGTGTTGCATTGTTGGAGTTTGTGACATTTTTGAAGCTAAACATTAAAAGAAACCAGTGGTACATTAGTCAGATGTAAATACCACTTCTTACAAGGACATAAGTGAGCGTAATTTAGAGCATGTGGCGTTGTCTTCAGCTTATTTGGACATTGTTCTCTGCTTCTCTCCTGTGATCAGTAACTTCATTCACAGAAAAGAGGTAAAACCTGAGATCAGTGAACAAACAGCAGCTATATGTAATAAGTCATCCATGATAGATTACTGTAAGAAAGCATTTGATCCAGGTGTCGAGCTGGTATGGGCAACCTCCTGGCAGAGAAGATAAGTGTAAGTGTGTGTGTGTGTGTGTGTGTGTGTGTGTGTGTGGGGGGGGGGCTCCTGATGCAGCAGATTAATGCATGTACTGTAGTGTTGAATTAAATTAAAGCCGTCCTCTGCAGTGCCTGACATGAGGAAGATGGGGAAACGCCCATATGTGTGCGTGTGTGTCTGTACAAGGTGGAAAGGAGTTTATGAGTATGACGGTGCAGCTTATTGGCCGACAGCCCCCCCTCTCTTTGTCTTTCTCTCTCTCACACACACATGCTGAGGGGCTGCAGGCTTGTAGGTGCTCATTGTTTTGAAGTGAACCCTCCTGTTCCTCCTCCCGCTCATTTAGAAGAAATGGACCAGTCACAGGGAGTTTCCACCTGCAGCTCTTATGTACTTCTTCCTCTCTTAGATGATAATCCGAAGTGAGCAGGTGACAGAGGGGGCCGGTGTTGGTCTCTTCGGCCAGAAAGCCTTTGCACTGCCCTGTGACGTATTTCATCGTGCAGGGGGATGAGGAGCTGATGAAGATTGACACAGACAAGAATTTCCCCAAGTTAATTAAAGAAGCTTACCAAAAATGAGGTTAAACTTAAGTTCTGAAATTGAGGTCAGATCTAATATTCCACCAGTGTGCATAAATTCCCCTCAAAGTGAAGCAGGTAAGAGGGGAATTCCCTGATCAAAAAAATGAAATGAAATGAAATAATTTCCTATTATGGATGAACATTCTGAGGTGAACCAGGAGTTGTGTCAGGTACAGAAATATACGGAGAGTATGATTAATAAAGCAAATATGATCATCGATACAAAGGTCATTTAAAGCCACTCGGTACTCGACAGCGTTGCAGGGACGGCTGGAGCCCAATCAACCTGCCACACGTGCTTTTGGACTTCAGGAGGAAGTTGGAATTACTAGAAATAAGCCGCACAGGGAAAATTTGTGTTATTTTTGTCAGCCTGTTTCAATTTTAGTTTTAGTCTAGTCTTTGGGTCGAGCTATCAGTTTAGTTTTTATTAGTTTTAGTCACATTCATACTCCTTTTAGTCGTGTCACGTTTCAGTCGGCTAAAAGTCTGAGCATTTTAGTCTTAATTTAGTCAGAATTGTCCAGGACCATTTTAGTCTCGTTTTAGTCAAAGATTGTATTCAGCCAAACCCATTTTACAATTCAAACAAGGTTATCTTATTATTATATTATTGTTACCTTATAGACTAAAGAATACATTTGTTCCAGATACAGAAGACGCTCTGATTTGAGTTTACGACATTTATTTTTCCGCATTTCTCCCCATCTTTTTCTTTTTCGACGACACATTGGGTTTTCTTTTCCACGTCTATGTAGGAAAGTGTATCCAAAGATGGATCTTCTTCTTCAGCCCCAGAGAAGATCCCTGCGTTTCTCTATGGAACTTAGTTTTTAATGGACGTGAACCTAGAGCTCTGCGTTAACGGCATCAGCCTCTAACTCTGCAGCTGCATCTTCTGGATCTGATTCCCCGCGGCCCGAGACTGGGATGGAGGACATGAGCCAGCAGCAGAACAAAACCAGAGGAAACTACTTAAAACATAGACATTAAGGATCTTTCGACTCGTTTTGGTCAACAAAAATGAAGACACATTTTAGCAGAGTTTTTATTTTGTTTCTCTACGATATTGCATTAAATATTTCATTATTGTTATCGTCACATGACCATTATTTTCGTTGCGTCTCGTTTTCCTCAGTGGATAAAGGTTCGTTGACGACGATATTTAGTCATAATTTTCGTTGACGAAAGCAACTTTAGGGAGAACATGCAAACTCAGAAAGAAGTAAACCAAAACTCAGATGAGAAACCTTCATGTTGAGGCGAGGCTGCTAACAGCACACCAGACCGCTGCGATACATACAATAGATCAGGAAGTGGGTCATAGTTGGACTCACTCAGTAACAAAGAATTATTAAGTGTATATTAGATTTTCAAATGTCAAAGATCCAGTCTCATAGGATGAAGTTTGTGTTGGACTGGATACCAAATCTTTCCAGCAAGGTAAATGTCAGAGTGAAATGACTGATTTTAAGTTAATAATCTTCCTTTTTTTTGGTGTCAGTGTGGTTTGTAGGGTTCCCACAATTCATCTTGACTCACTGTTTAGTTTAGTTTCCTTGTCAGTCAATTCACTCTGTACAACATGTAGTACTTGCGCGATGTCACGTACGATATCCCATGCTACATGTGTTGCACCTGGTGAATCTCTTTCAGGGAACAGAAGTTATTGACAAAACATTTCGTCATATTGTCTGATGCTGATGTGTTTGTGTTGAGAGACAGAGTTGGAGTCATACTTTTCAAATTTCAAATTAAAAGATGAAAGAAGTGTGATGTTCATACGGTTTGCTATTGTTTCCCTTTTTCCCGTGCTGTAACATGCATCCAGTTTTCCCCTTTATTTCTATAATCCATACAGAGGTGTGCAGATCATATGGTTCTTTAATATTTGAGTGACTTCCACTCTTAATGTTGTTACTGTGGAAAGTGAGATCGCTGACACACTTTCAAATCCACCATGTGACCTACCACTTTTGGGCTTAATCTATTGTGCAGATTGAATCATTGTGTTGAATAAAACAGGAGATCTGTATCAGTGTTGCTGTTAGTCACTGATGCTCGGAGTAAAGGTGCAGCTAAAGCATTCAGTTCAGAAAGGAAAACACGGGGGACAAAGGTACTAAAGTAAACAGGAAGTGACCACTCACCTGGTAACACTTCCCATTATGCTGCCTCTCACGGGATTGGCAGCTGCCGGCCGTGAACGCGTTCAGGTTGCAGTTGTTACCGTGGGATGCGGAGCGGAGGTGTGCGCTTATGAAGAGAGGTTTGTGATGTGTTGTATTATACATGACAAGGTTAGACTGATGTGTTGATTTAGTAGGTCAGAGCCGTGTTTATACTCCACATCCGAGCACATGTGAGGGAGAAAATTCCTAACAGCGCCGTGCTTTAGGTTGACCCAGTTGTTGTCAGAGGGAGTGAAAATATGCTGAAGTGTCACACATCCACAGACATCCTGGTGCAGTTTCTGCTGCCAATCTGGCAGGCGAACGTGGAAGATGCACCTCATCGGCGGATCACTTTTTACCGACTTACGGGCTCTGTGGGACTTTTGACAGTTAAGCTTCACTGACAAAAGCTCGGTTTCTTTTGTGTGTGTCCCCCCCCTACCCCCCTCCCACCATGCCAGTGAAAGTTGCAAAGTTGCTTACAGAGCAATCCATTTAGCTTAGCGACAGAAAAATATCAGACTTTCTAGTTTAACACTTTTTATTTTTCACTTTAAAATACGCATCTGGTCTGTTCGGCATCAGTTAAATACAGGAGACGTTGTAATGTGTGAATCCGGTCTCCTCTACTAAATGCAAATGAGATTCATAGACTATGAAATCACAGGAACTAGTTCTAAAATATAGTTTTGTTTTGCTTGTTGTTTATACAGAAGGGACACTTTTCATGTCAGTGTTTTTGGTTCTGCAGATGTTTGACTTTCGCTCTCATTGGCTTTTGCTGCTGAGGAACTTTATGCTCTGTTGTTGCAAATAAAGGAAGAGCTGTATATAGTATTTATAATTCATACTTATAGTATACCTCCCTTCCACTTTCTTGCTTTTAGTTCTGTATTATGCCCCGCTGTGGCACCTTTCATATGCTTTTTCAATAAAGCAGCTGGTTGTAAAGGAATCCTCACACGACCTTCCTTTTCAGTTTTCATCTCACTTTCTTTTTTTTTTTTTAACACATTAGAACTTTTATCCCACTAATACCGCACCACTTGCGCTCCTTCAGTATGTATTTAACCACATGTGTATTTTACATAGGAACCTTTTACGTGTTGGTGCCAGTCATTGTTGATGTTTATATAGTGGATTTTAGTTCTAAGAAAGGAAATGTTTGTTGATATCAGCAGGTAAGATTGCTAAAGAAAGACAATTGTAGTTTCTGCATAGGGCTGTTCGATTTTGCCCAAAAATAAAATCTCGATTTTTTTTCTCTCAAAATCCGATTTTCGATTACGATTACGATTATTTTGTGAATTGACAAAAGGATTTCAAGGAAATGATTTCAAATATGCTGTTTTTTTCATTGAACATTTGCCCCATTGGGCTTTAAGTGCAAACTTTGCTCTTATTAAACCAAAAATGAATGAATAAAGTGCAAAACTCTGTAAAATAAGTTGAAAAAAAGTTTTAAAAAATATAATAAAATATAAAGTTTTATCTCTGAAAAAAAAATCAGCAAATCAGCACTTGCAAACATACAGTAAGTTATATTTCCAATTAAATAAAACAAGACATTTTCTAATTAAACTAAACTGGGTCTTTGCATGCTAAATAATAATGCAACCCATGAAGGAGGTAGAGGTGTGTAATGTCAGTCATTACATTTGCTATTCATATTTGCAAGTTTTTTGCAAGGAACACGAGCCGGTCTACCACATCTGGCTTGAGGGTTGCCCGGTGGCATGTTACAACGCCCCCTCCTACACTAAAGAGCCTCTCCCATGGGGCACTTGTCGCAGGTATTGAGAGGTATTTCCATCAATCCTTAATATGGTATCAATCATTAATATGTGTGCAGACAAGGTAAAAAAAAAAAAAAAAAAAAAGTGAAAAATCGATTTTACGATTTTCACGTTTTAACATCGTTCTAATTACATAATCGCGATTACGATTTAAAATCGATTAATCAAACAGCCCTAGTCATGCTTAAACTTTGTGGTCAAGTCAGTGACAGAAGGCAACAGGAGGAAAGCACATCCAGTCATTCACACCTGACCTTGTTGACGACAAGTGCATCTAGTTTGAAGCCTCAGAAAAGAGTCCAAAATGCTGCCATGTGAACGCAGTCTGGAGTCCTGTGTGCGTGGATTAGGCATGGACCGCCTAATGTTACTTCTGAAACGTCTTTTATATCTGACCACCATAATTAGCTCACTGGTCCTTTCAACGGTGTTCAACATTTGAAGCTTCATCTTAAAAACGAGAAAATGTTTTTCAGTTAGATCACATGTACACTGCCGTTTACAGGGTAACGTTCGTTCCCTTCGTTAGGCTCGTTAAACTTTTATTTGTGCCTGGAAATACCCAGAGGTGACAGCCGAATTTAACCTGAGCAAAATAAAAAATTGAGCCTCCCCTTAAATTTGAAGCCCCCTATTAAGGAAACCAATATGACTGGAGGCTTTTAATATAAAAGTTTTGCCTCATTGCAGCCTCGGCACATAACTCATCACCTCGTGTTAATATGACTCACTGGTGACGTCCACCTGATTAGACAGACGATGATGAAGTGCAGAGGTGCAGTGCAGTTTTTCCAGGCAGCTGCAACGGGACTGAGATCAGAGCTCTGAGTGTTATGTAATACTCTGGTGTACTGCCACCCCCTGTAGAGCATGACTCATTACACATACACAGAAATTCAGCGCGTACAAGTCGTGCATGTCATTAACATGATGAGTATTAATACTCTCACCAAATGTTCATTTTTGTACTAAATCGTGTATATGGTGCATGTTTGTGGTGCTGACAGAGCACCAAATGTCCACTGCAGCGTCCAGTATAAACGGTATAAAATAAAATACAGTACAAAGATGTTTAGTGGCTGAAATTGCGTCATTTTAAGACTGCCTTCATTGAAACCAAGCAATTTGAGTTCAGTTTTTGACTAATGGTTACACATTATTTTATTTCATCTAAATGTGTAATCGTGCCTCGAATAAAAAAAACTGTAAAATAAAGATTATTGTGACAGTGAAAATTCTATTCTATTCTATATTTTTCTATATTTACACTTGATTTGACCCTTCACTTATGCAACACACCTGCACACACACATGTTAGCGATACTGTCAGGTGAATTGTCGTCTCATGAGTCACAGCTCTGTTAGATACACGTGAAGTAAAAGGTAGTTTTGGGGGAATTTACGTCAGCCACTCCTGAGTCAGTCTCACAGCAACGTCTGGGCTTGTGAGCATCCACCTAGTGGTAAAAAAGCAGAACTAAGTGTACTAAAGTCTAGCTGTTTACAGAAACCAATTCATTTAAGTGACATGTCAGACTTTCACAGTGCCAGGGCATCCTTGGTCCCACTTAAAGTTCCAGTATTTCCTCTCTGTGACGGTTGTAGGCCCGTTCGAGATAGGGGAGGCCCGTTCTTTAGTTCCCACAGTAGCTGACCCTTGAAAGAGAAAGAAAACGGTCTGATTGAGCACCTGGGCCAAGCAGGAAGCAGCTGGGGAGTTGTGATTAATCTGCACATGCACACACGCAGCATCACATGTGAGGAACAAAGATTGTAGTTACTGTATATGAACATTGAGCACATGTGGCAGATGCTGCGTGTATTTCGGGGCCCGTTTCTTGATTTGCTGGCTCCAACCACAGGGGCTTTCCTGCATGTGTGTTTACAGCTCCGCGCTGTGCGCCTGCTCAGAGGTTGCCAGCTATATTAAAGCAAGGTGGGCAGGGAAGTGTGGTGCAATGTGCCAGGGGAATAATGACCACACCCCCCTCTGTCTGAGTGGATGACGAAGCCTGTTTTACCTCATGATACCCATTTTTAACAGACACCACAGACATGATTCAGGGCTCCACAGTTAACAACTTCCAGTCGTGCAATCAGGACTGTTTTTACTCTGTTACAACACTTTTGTTTTAGACCTGGATGACTCTCGGAGACTTCCTATCTTTGATAGTTGGCCTCTTTTGTTATTGTATATGGTTTCATAATGTTGCACAACATGGAATTATTCATCCATGCTCTTCAAAACTACAGAGCAACACAATTAGCTCTTATAAAAACTCACAAAAGTAAAAAGGAAGTAAAAGAACCCTATAAAATCTTTTGAAATTGAACTCAAATGTAATAAATGCTGGCATTTGAGGAGGCTGCAACAAGAAAACGTGACTCTTCTGGTTCACGTTGGTTGATCGTTTCACTCATTTATAGCCTCTATAAACAACGGCATTACTAGGGTCTGGACTAGAGCTGTGTAATTACTTGAAAATTTATCAAACCATAAATTCAGAACCCTTACCTGATGTAACCTTCCCAAGTCGGTTGTTTAGATTTTTTTAATTTATGTTATTATGTTCCTCACTGTATGTGTTCATATACAGGGTTTCCGTGGGGTTTTAAAAAGTATTAAAAAGTGATAAATGAAAATTGCCAAATTTAAGGCAATTAAAAGTGTTAAATTCACTGTCAGAGGTATTATTTTTTTTAAATTGGTATTAATTTTTACCTTTTACATTTTAAGCAGTCTATTTTATTGTCATTCACAAAGTGAAATAAATGTGAAACATCTGGTCAACATCAATGAGTCTATAAATCTGTTCTGTATAGTGTTCTATACGGTCAAAATCTGTATTAATGTTAAAAGGTCCGTGATTAACACTTAATGTTGTGACAGTTTTTAAAAAAAATCTGAAGGTAGTGAAAAAGGTATTAAATTGGTATTAAATTTAACATAAGGATTGCTGTATAAACCCTGATATACCGTATTTTCTGCACTATAAGGTGCACTTAAAATCTGTAATATTTCTCAAAAATCATCAGTGCACCCTATAATCTGGGTGCCTTATGTATGAAGTTAGTTGTGCTTACGACTTCAAACAGATTTAATGTGGGACACTGTGCTAAAAAATCTGTCAAAATGTTTGAGTGCGACTGTAAGCGAAAGTCGGTCCTTGGTTGGATATGTGTTGCAGTCAGACAATGTTAGATAACTAGTTATATAGTGCTGGCAAGAAACCGTCGTCCAACATGTAGTCCATGTTATCTTACTATTATTAGACATGAAGCCAACGTAAACCCAATTTTCAAATCTGATTCATAATGTAATTTTAATCAAATGTTGGAAAACAACGTTGTTCCAACCTCACACTAACTTCAGGTGTCCGCTATCGCTGGCAACGATGAACCAATCAGAGAACAGTACGTAGTAAGACGCTTACCTCTGCCACTTTTTATTTGTGGATTCATGGAAGACGAATGATTTAAAATGTGAGTGTATTTTCCTGTATCAGTTACAACTGAACGATATTCGAGTTATTGTGAACGAGTTGAATAAAGTTCGACTTACCAGACTGTTTTTTTTTCGCTTTATATATGTTTTATCATCCATTTTATAATCCGGTGTGCCTTTTGTACGAAAATAAATCGGTTCTTTGATATTGCTCCTTATAATGCGGTGCGCCTAAATGTCCGCAGAATACGGTACTGTCCCCTTAGACATAAACTACTACTCATGTAGTCACATGACTCCACCCCGTCCCGTCTGTGACATGGATGCAACATGGAGGAGAACTGAAACAGATACAACACCTTGTACCAAAGAAGAAATGCAGTGTTTGTCATTGGTAAACGTTCAAACTTTTCCAAAGACTGAACAAAGAGAAGTAATTCGTAAACACAGCAAAAAAACAAAAGTTAAAAGCTGTCTGTTTGAGAAAGTGCAGCGCAGCCAGGCCACTGAATATGAACAAGAAGCTTTGTCTGAAATAGCCCCCCTGATTCAGGAGCATTACTGATTAATACATGGTCTTGGTATAAAGAATAAAAAAAAAGAAAAAGAACAAGACTAGATTGGAGCTTTAAGAGTCCAACTGAAAACTGTCCAATTGAATTAGTTTGGTATTTCTGTCTATTCATTATGGCAGCATTTATCAGCAGTGCGGTTTAGATGGATAATTCTGAGTATTTACTTGTATATCTACGTTCTACAGTTGACATATCTGTGTACCTTCTAGTGAGTTGCACATGCATCATTTGAGAGAGTCATAAATTCCCTATAAATCTGATTTTCAAATGTTGAAATGAATCCCGGAACTTGATTTCCGCTTTCTTCACAGAGTCGGTGGATGTCCTCAATCTCTAACGTTGCAAGCAGCCGCTGTTTGTTGCGTCTGCTTATGTGCAGCGTCCTCCATATTGGTAGAAGTTTCCCTTTTTTATTTTTCAAAACTGAATTCAACTGTTAACATCACATCTGTTATTATCCCGTCTTTTTTTTGGAAAAACGAAGCGATAGTGCTCTGCAGAGAGGGAGCAATGGCAGAGCGCCTGCTGAGCGGACACAAAAAAGATGGCAACGCATGCACCATTGTCCCCTCCTAGTGTTATTATGTCCAAAGGCTCACATGAGCCGTCCGTTTTGTTTTACTCTCATGAGACACGTGCAGGTACTCACTAAATTCTTGATACCTTGAGGTGTTTCCTGTGATGGCAATCATGTTTTCAGCGGCACTGCTGTTGCTTGTTGTAAAATGTTGTTGCACCAATTTAGAAAAAAAAAAAAGCCACAGAATACAACTAAATGATCGTAGTCTGGAGCCCTGGAGCAACGATGCCACCTGATGCAGAGACTCTTAGAATTAAAGCCCATTTGAGTGATTGAACACTCATCTTCAATTGTAATTTCTTTTCATTAATGTGTCTTGAGCACAACTTTTACAATGTGCTCATGGCTGAAAAAAACAAACATTCATATTCTGCAGCTGCCAAAATCTTAATGTGGTGCTAATTATGTCGTCAAATTGCCTGGTTAATTAAGTTGAAATGTACCCGAAGCCGTTAACTGGAAACAACATGCAGTCTGAAAAATCACACCGGGATTCAGAGTACTTGGAAAGCTCTGTTGATACAAATTTGCAGTTTAGAAGTTGGACATCTCCAAAGATGACACATTAGCTGGTGGGAGAGAGAAAATGGGTGACTGTCCCTTTAAGGGGGCTGACTGACTGCAGCTGCTCACCAGTCTGGTCACATCTAGTAGCAGACAGACAGCTCTGGTGATGTTCTCTCTCTCTCTCTCTCTCTCTCTCTCTCTCTCTCTCTCTCTCTCTCTCTCTCTCTCTCTCTCTCTCTCTCTCTCTCTCTCTCTCTCTCTCTCTCTCTCTCTCTCTCTCTCTCTCTCTCTCTCTCTCTCTCTCTCTCTCTCTCTCTCTGTCACACACACACACACACACACACACACACACACACACACACACACAGTGGGGTAATTGTCTGTTAGGGGTTTGGCAGAAGTCCCATGCTGCACAGCTGCACTAGGTCAATAAACACACACACACACACACACACACACACACACACACACACACACACACACACACACACACACACACACGAACATCAGCAGTGTTCTTGTGACACAAGCTGTTGTTTCTCTAACATGTCTGTCAGTATTCAGGACTTCTGAGAAATTAATCTTGAATAAAAATGTTTGTAAGTCATGTACCGTTTAATGAGTGTTTACTCAGCTGGGGAGCGTGGTTCATCATGTCTTCAGAAAAACCTTCATGGATACAACTTATTCTCTTGTTATTAGTTGGGTTTCACTCTCAAAATGACCAAAAGTCATGGGTTTTTGGTTTTGGCTATTCCTGCTGGGTGGCTCTTTCATCCGGAACGTTATATTGAAACTTTTTTTGTAAACTTAAATGAACTTTCGCTTGACGTTTTACCCGGTGAACTCCGACGATCATCCTGCTTTTCTTGCAGAAGCACCGTGAAGTTGCTTTTCGTTGCTGCAGTAGAAGTCTGGACTATGAATGTTTGCACAGACATTCTTGTCTCCCATCTGCATAGTGCTGCTTGATTATGGCAAAAATCACAATTACTATTATTTGCCTCGGTAATCAGAAAACTATGTTGCAACATGGTTATTCGTGAACTCAAACTAGATTTAACATCCAGCGCCCCGACTCTAGTCTTAGTCCAATCATGAATGATAGCTTATCTTATACTAATCAAGCACAAAAGACCAAGAACATCATTCCTGCTGGTCATCAGCATCGTCTTGGTGATTATTGTAGCTCTAAGTGAAACACCTTTTAAACCTTCCATAAAGGACGCTGCAGCCCTGACATGCTGACATGCAGACCGATAGTATTTGAAACATGCCCACTTCTCTATCTCTCCTCCTAGCCCACACTCCACTGCACTGCAGCCAACCTTTGACCCACTTGCCAGCCCATGTGGTCCAGCCAGAGTTGTGTTGTGGTGCGTCAGGCACACATCATTTCCTCTCCCAGGTCACGTGTCCTGATGTGTGTCTGGTCGTCTCATGCTCATGCTGTGAACTACCGCCGCCGCTGCTATTTTCTGTCTCTGTTTCCTCAAGAAACTGTTCCTGCTCTGTTTGTATGAAAAGCGCCCAGAATAGTGCGGCGCAGATGCAGAGATGGCATTGAAGAAAACTGCTTCTTAGATGATTATTGAGCTAAATTTTCTTTAGTCTGTTTCTGTCGTAAGGCACCATTTCAAAGATTTGTTTTTTTTTTATTTCACTTGGAACACTTGATTTAATGAAGGTTAGATAACTAGTTGGGGACAGGATATGAATTACACCCTCTGACTTTTGTTTGTTTTAATAGAAATGAAAGCAAAATGCTGTCGGCGATTCACTCTGCAATTAAAGCTCAGTTATGATTTTGGTGGTATAAGGTAGTTTGTCTATTCAGTCTTTCCATGCTGAACAAATACAGCCACTTAGACAAAGAGTAGTGCAAAAGACATTATATGACATATGCTACTTAGTCTGAAGATGTGCTTGGATGAGCCAAGAATCGACAACAAGCCTGGATATTTAATATGCTCTTCAGCAGTCAACTTTACTGTATAAAAATGTTATTTTATGTCAGCTGGGATTTCAGAGTGCTGACTAATGACTTAGGACTTCATTCATCCACCAGAAGAGGACAACCAAGAGGAATGTTTGGCAACAAATGAAGACTCAAAAAGACAGAAGATGAAAACAGAATAAACATTAGTTGTGAGTAATAATGAAAGGTCCTTCTATGCAGCAGATTCTTAATCAAAGGGATGGATGTCAGGAAGGGAGTAATGCTTTTGTCTAGACCTTCTCTCTTGCTCCCTTAGCTGGCGTCTCCCTTTGCAGACCTCCAGATGGAGAATTAACAGTTGGCTTGATGCATTGTCATGATGATGTGGACTACACACTCAGTACGTGCACATGCAGCGATTCAAACTGGTTGGAGATCATTTGCACACATCGTACTGACTTTTAAACTGCATGTGAACACCTTAAGTCAGTCAAGTAATCTGATCAGACTGGATTCATCAACCCGCTTGCAGCACCTAGATAAGCCAGTCGCAACCGCCTTGTTAATGCCATGTGTACGGAGACATGGATATTACAGTCTGCGCATGCTCGAGAATTTCCCCCGGGTGGGGTTTTCCCCCGGGGGAGGGGATTCACCTGGAAGTGAAAGGAGATGACGCAACGCTGCTCAGTAGTAGCTCCCTGGGGTGTCGTGTGACTGCTTCAGGGGTGTCGTCAAAATATTTCCTACTCTGACATTTCATATATAAATACTGTATTTTCGCGACCATACGGGCGCCGTGTGAAAAGGCATAGGCTCAGTCTTGTGTCATATTTCTGTATTTAAAACACACACGGCGCACCGACCGAAACGGCACACACACAAGAACACACACACAAGAACACACACACAAGCACAGGAGTGTGCGTATTTAAAAATACAGCGGGAGCAAAACTTTGTTTGATTGTAGGCTACTTTATTTCAGTTTTTACATTAATCAAACCCATTAGCCCACGCATCAACAATCAATCTGCAAACTGTGGCATAAAAAAAACAAAATACGCCGTACCCTACGCCGTAGGCTGCGTCTATTTAACGCGGACCTAATGCCGCGTTCCATTTATCCTCGGAAGTGGGGATTTCCCAGTCCCTAGTCGGAATTTTCAACTGGAACGCCCCTCGAAGTGGGGTTTCCCACTGGGAAAGTGGGAGAGTCTTCACCACCCCCGAGTTACCATTCCAAGATGGCTGCCATTCCCAGTTCCCACTTCCGATTTCCGAGGTAAATGGAACGCGGCATAAACTCCGAGCCGGCAGAAAGAAATCTCTAAATTTCGGAGCAAATTTCTTAACAGGCGTAGCTACAACTGTTAGATTTCATCTATTAAACCAACATCTTCCTAAATGATTTATTTCAGCCGGCGTGATTCTCAACAGAGCAGCGTCCCAGAGAGAGTTTCTCTCCCGGGGCTGACGCAGCAGCTTGACCCGGCGGACACGTCTCTTCTCGGGCTGTGAGCTGAGGCTGCTCCCCGGGGGCGGCGGCTCTTCTCATCTCCGAAAACATCGGGTCAAATTTCTTAACAGGCGTTATTTGGATAAACTGAGCCCCGGTTGCGGATCTTAAGGTTACCTTTATACCTGAAAAAATATTAAAACTTAATAAAGTGCCATATTAACAGCGCTACAGCTGAAATTAAAACAGCTTTTGGCTCTCTGCTTCCTGATCAGGTTAGGGATGAAAACAAGGGGGAGTAGGAGAAATGGGACAGGCACCTGGGCCAAGTGCCCTAGATCTCAAGTGCCCTAAAATCTCCCCCTTCTTTTTTAGGGGTTAGGGAAGAAAAGAAGTGCGAGTGGAGAAAAGAAGGGCGAGTGAAGGAGAATTGGGATTGGCCCTTAGAATGCACTTTTTCCTTGTTGTTAAGCGGAGGTCAACCGGAAGTGGCTCTTTGTTGAAATGGTTACCATGGTTACCTCGGGTACAGCGCCACCTAGCGTCACGGAGTCAGCCATGCTCTGGTTACAGTGGTTTATTCAATCTGATTCAGTCTGATCTCAGAACAGCATGTGTGATCAGATAAGTTGATCCAATCTTCTGCATGTCATTATCTGATCAGATCTCCAACCACCTTGAATCGCTGCATGTGCACGTACTGAGAGTCTTGTCTTTCCCTCACTGCTCATTGCTGCCCCCTATCTACTTCTCTGGTAACTGCACTCTGGGAGAAGCAGGAATTATGAATCACTGCATCTTTGTGCTCTGGATGTGTGGCTTTCATCTAATTTGTATATCATTTATCAATAAGGGCTCTTACAGTACTGAATAACTTACCATTTTCACTCTATTTGCCATAGCCAAATATTTGACTGAAGTAATCAGAAATACACTAGTTTAATGAAATACAAGCATACTTGTGAGTTCCCACCTTCCCATCCCATCACTTTCTCTTGTCATGTTTTTAAACTTTTTTTTCTTTATTCTTTACGGCTCTACAAAGTTTCTACATAGATTTACCTTCATGTATATCAGTCATATCTGCATATGACTGTGGGTTACCTCTCTTTGATGCAGGATACTGACCAAAATCCAGTGAAGAACATAGGTTTGTATATTTGTGCTGGATACCTTCACCAGAAGAGTTTTATCCAAACTCAGCTAGGTGTCTTTAAGAATGCCAGTTTGCAATAATCCGCCCCCGTTCCTCAGAGAAGACATACTGTAAACGGCTCAAAGTGTCGACCTTTCCAATATTGGAAGAGCCACGGGGCTGTCTGCTTAATTATGTGCGTGTTTGTCTGAAGGAAGACAGGCGCTGGTCGGTGGACGCCTGCTGCAGGGGAGTATTTAATCTACTGAAACCACACAGGTCCAATAAAGTTACCACTTCTCTTTCTGGTCATACATTATTTTGCTTTAAAAACACTGATATTCAACTACATCAGCTGACAACAATCTGTCTCAAAGAAACAGGATTGATTGTGTTGAAGTCAGCAAATAATGAAAACACCAACACATTTCTTTCAATCATTTGTCTTTTGGTAATAGTTTTTTGTCGGCTTTCAAACACAATTCTCTGTTTAAAAGGAAAAAGAGTTTTCTGCAGACAAAGTTTTGAACTGAGCTTAGGCAGTAACCGATTTATTTTTGTGTGCATATGACCACGGTAACGTTTTTTATCATTCAATTTCAGTTGCTGCCTTTGTCAGTTAAACATAACAGCATATTTGGTGTTTGCAACTGAAAATGATGTGGGAGTTTATTTGCATATAGAGTGGGAGGGTCAGATTTGAATATTCAAGACAGAAGTGAGATTCTCAGGACGCATGTTAATGAGAGCACAAGTGTAACATTTCTCTTCATCTTCTGGCTTGTAGTGTATCACACTCAGAACTCCAATGGGATAAAAACATTCCCTTCTCCCCGATTGACTCACAGTCTTTTATATTTGTCCAGGTTTGCTTCAACCTCACGCACACCCATGCAATCCACTAGGCAATGCAAGTTTATTTGTATAGCACAATTCAACACAAGGTAATTCAAAGTGCTTTACATCAACATTAAAAGCAGCAAGACATAATTAAACAGCAAATAACAAATAAAATGAAATAAAATGACAAGAAAAATAAAATAATAAAAAGCACAAGTTGTTAAAAAGTAAGGGCAGTAGAGTACAGCAGGTACACATCTCATTCTTACAATGGCAAGAATTACGTTTCTATACCGTCAAAACGTACAAAGACCGGGTCAAATACAGTATTACAAAAGTAATCTGTAACAATCCACTAGCACGAGTCTCCTCGAGAAAACATCACATGACTCCTGCAGGGTTGATAGTGAGATGTGTGTGTTAAAGGTGCGTTGTAGTTTGTATGAAGGCAGGTGATGGTGTGTGTGATCCAGCACGTACATGTAAAGGTTAACGTTGCTACCTGAACCACGCGTAACTGGAGCTTGTTTTGCGGTTTTGAAGCCGTGTGTGTGTGTCTGCGCGTGGGTGTGTGTGCACCTGTCACCTGTGAAGCACCAGATTGAAGCGTCCTCCTCATTAGACATCTGCACCACCTCTGCTGAGATGTGCAGCTTCGCGCCACAGAGCGCGCACACACACACACACGCACGCACACACACACTTTCCACCATATATTTACACAGAGACAGCAATTAAAGGATAGGGCTCATCAACACTCAGATCCCCATAATCACCATATTTCCACCATCTACAGTTTTGGTGCTTCACACATACAACAAACACACACACAGGTACACACTCATCCTGGTTACTTCAGTCAAAACAGTTTATGGTCCATTTTTCAAAGTGAGCTCCCATTAAGAGGCCGTGCCCCACAGACAAACTCTCTGACTGCAGCACAGTGTAAAATAGATCTGGTTGCTGAGGCTGATAAACAAGTGATTATTTTCCTTCAGGCTCCCATTTGTCCTTTTTATGTCTTCTCTGTGTGAGGAGAGAAATTGTCAGCACCTCCAGTCACAGACTGATTAATGTTGATGCTGATGTAATATTTTGATAGATATGTTTTCCTTTTTTTTTGACAAAAACACGAAGTTGAACATTATGTGCAACAAAGAAAATGCGTTATGAACCGTAACTTGAGGCTTGACAAGCTATTTTCTTCCTTAAAAGTAGGACCAAGTGATTGAAATAGTCAAAATTGTAATTATTTTTCTCCCTTTTCAGTAAACGTTGATACCATGCAAATGTTTCTTTATTATGTTTTTCTACAAAAAAGAAAAACATTAAAATCTCAGATTATTGCACAAAAAAGCTTCTTTTTTTCCTGCAGTATTCTGAGATCAGCTTTGCCTCTTCTGGGTGCATCAGGCAAAAGAAACTGGTCTCAAATGAAAAGAATAAGTGTAGATACAAACACGTGTTCTTGGTAAACCAGCATCTTCTGTCTGATGATAAATAAGATCCATTATTAACATGTGTGGATAATGCATCTCATTTCTTCTTTTTTTCCCCCTTGTCTACACATGTGCCTTATGTGCCCACATGTGTCTACCGGCCATATGTGTATATACATATGACCGGTTAATATCAAGTTTGGTCAAACCTAAAGCATATATATGCATTTTAATCTTCCAACAAAGGTTTTTTTGTGTGTGTACATGGGTGTGTTTCCTTCACCAGCCCTCTTGGCAGTCTTCTATATTTTATTGGTCCCTCAAGAAAAGGAAGGAAAAAAGTGAAAAAGAATTCAAATAAATAAATAAATTCCGTCAAAGAGGAGTAAGATCACTGAAAGTGGAACGTGAAAAAGTAGGAAAGAAAATACAAGACAGTGATGGGTGTGGTTTGGTGAGTGTGTGATGTGTTGTAGTGTGTGTGAATGATAATGTGTTGTGAGAAAAAGGAAACATAAGACAGACAGGTGTTTATACAGAAGAGGACGGGGGGGTGTATTCCGTTTAACATTGAATCTCATTTTTTCAAATAGTAGGTAAAGTGCCAACACAACATGCATCATGTCAAGTTGAAACACACACGTTTGTAACCTATTGAATTCACGTCATGTCAACTCTGACATGTATGAATGAGCAACACAGTTGGACATGTGGATGTTTTCCTGCCATGCAGCTCGGATTCTCATCATGCTTCAGTTTAATGGCGTTATTATCCTCCCCGGATGTGAATCCAGCTCTTCAATGTTGCGTTTGAGAATGAGCGCGTTATTGGTTCTGCTCATGTCATGTAGTATGCTTACATCATTCTAACGTCTTCTTCTATTTCCTTTTTCAGTGACAAACTTCAACAATGGCTTGGAGGCCAGTTCAGACTCCGATGATGAGGACAAGCTCCACATTGTAGAGGATGATAGTTTGCAGGAGCCTGACATCTCCAACGCTGAGGGGACCACGCCGCTGGACAGCCATGATGCCGCCATAACAGTATTACCCCACAACGGCTCCTGGAATGGAGGTGAGGTGCCAACATAAACACGCGAGGATGATTGTGTTTTGGTGCAGATTTTCTGTGCAGGGGATTTATAAGCAGTTTCCACACACTCTAATACATTGAAAAAACTCACCTAGATGAGGATCCAGATGATGTGTAATTCACCTACGTGTGTACCCTGAGCTAAAAATCATGTTAACAATGCACTGGGTCAGCCCTCTTTTATATGGATCGGTGTGGTGGGACTGATAGAGAGAACAAAGCAGAAAGCTGAGGTAGATGTAGACTAATCTGAGAACTGCACATCCCAGTGATACCCTCTGTGATGCATAATCCTCCTGGACATCATGCCCAAGTTTTCCTGTGTAATCTCCAGCTTCCACACCCAACACACTTGTTATAGATCCAAAGATGCTAAAACGCCTTTTAATCCCAAGTTACTCCGTCCGAGAGGATGTTATTTTAGTTTGGGGTAGTTCTTGTACACTTGAATATCCCTGTAAGAACATAACTCCAATTATATGATAAGCAACACTTTTGTTTTAATGTGGAGTCACAGCTCAAATAAGAAAACGAGAGGGATACTGATCCAGTCTGAAATAAAAAAAAAGAAAGAAAGAAAAAAAAAAGCTCCTGTCAGAAAAATATTGCTATACTGTTGTGCTTGTTAAACCAGATCTAATAGGAGCCCTGAACTCTGTGCTTTTATGAGGTAGGAGATGGGAGGGATTTTCTGATGCTGATGCTGCTGATTCCAAAAAAAAGTTCCTCTATCTCACCAATATTCAGTCGGCAGGTTCACATCCCTCGTGAATTTAGCACTGGCTGATCTTTTGGTAAGTGGTTGCACATGCGATATGTAAAAACAGAATGCATTCACACAAAGAACTACCTTGCAGATGTGCATTCACATCAGAGGCAGGATTCACTTGATATCTATCACCCAATCTGACACACGTCAAAACTGTCACCATACAGTCTGACATAGAAACCAACCGGGACTTTATTTGATCCAGCTCTCGGGGTAAAATGGAATAAGCCTGCTGTGTTTCTGGTGGTTCAGCCCAGTGGTGTAAGATCATTTATCTGTGTAGTTCTACCGACTTCCCCTTTGATCAGATTAGCCCGTCATTTTCTCAGCCTCAGGGAGCGTCGCTCACCTGCACAGCCTGATGTTCTGCACTTTTAGCTCTGCCTGTACAACAGCACATCCTCAAAGTTTATCCAGCAACATCACACACATGCACAGGCTCACAGTGGCACACGCCCCTCTTGTCCTTGCGAATTAAACGTATCTCTCTTTGTCATATCCCTCTGATGAAACCCTGAGACCAGCTTAATTATCATTCTTAACCATCTCTTTTTTCTGATGGGTGTTAAACTACTTTACTGGACTCACTCTCTAAATTTTAAAACACCCATCCATCCATCCATCCATCCATCCATCCATCCATCCATCCATCCATCCATCCATCCATCCATCCATCCATCCATCCATCCCTCAGCTATACCTGCTTTATCCTGTTCAGGGTTACTGAGGGTCTGCTGCAGCTGACCTCTGCTATCTTTGGACAAAAGGACTTGTCTCAAAGACTTTCAAGTTAAATCCACGCAGAGCCTTGAATATTTCGTATTGTTGCGCTGGTCACTAAAGACGTAAAATACCCTTTGGTGCCTTTAGTGAGCTTTTTCAGTCCTTTATTGTTGGATTTGAAGTCCTCTGCTTCAGACATTTGCATTTTCGTGAGTAAAGACAAGCCTGTCCACTGAAAGATGTTAACATCTCACATTAACGTTAGTCTTAACTAGTGTTGTTTCTGGCAGCCTGTTTCAATTTTAGTTTCAGTCTAGTCTTTGGGTCAAGCTATCATTTTAGTTTTTATTAGTTTTAGTCACGTTCATACTCCTTTTAGTCGTGTCAAGTTTCAGTCGACTAAAATTCTGAGCATTTTAGTCAGAATTGTCCAGGACCATTTTAGTCTAGTTTTAGTAAAAGATTGTATTTAGCCAAACCCATTTTACAATTCAAGGTTCAAGGTTATCTTATTATTATATTATTGTTACCTTATAGACTCAAGAATACATTCATTCCAGACACAGAAGACTCTAATTTGAGTTTACAACGTATTGATTTTTCCGCATTTCTCCCCATCTTTTTCTTTTTCGACGACACATTCAGTTTTCTTTTCCACGTCTATGTAGGAAAGTGTATCCAAAGATGGTCTCTTCTTCTTCTTCAGCCCCAGAGAAGATCCCCGCGTGGCCGGCCATCGGCCCCTTTCTCTATGTAACGTTGTTTTTAATGGACGTGAACATAGAGCTCTGCGTTAACGGCATCAGCCTCTAACTCTGCAGCTGCATCTTCTGGATCTGATTCCCCGCGGGCCGCGACTGGGATAGAGGACGTGACGTCACCCAGCAGCAGAACTAAACCAGAGGAAACTACTAAAACATGGAGATTAAGGATCTTTGTTAGAACATTTCATCTTGTCTCGTTTTGGTCAACAAAAATGAAGACACATTTTAGCAGTTTTTAATTTTGTAATCTACATTTTAGTCTCGTTTTTATTCCTCTACGATATTGCATTATATATTTATTTATCGTTATCGTCACATGACCAGCATTTTCGTTGTGTCGTCTCATTTTCCTCAGGTGATAAAGGTTCGTTGACATGTACCACTCACCAAATTATCAAACTACACTCAAAAGCTTCAGGGGCTCGACTGATTCCAATCCCTAAATGCTCTCCAGGATCCTCACAACCCCGACAATCTCCTGGAAATGTCCGGGTGCCAGAAGCCACGAGCCCTATTTGGGTTTTAATCTTGTGGCTTGATGCTGTAAAACCTTTTCTCTTTTTTTAAAGAAACCTTGATATCTATTTTCTCTAAATTGGTCTCTCCAAATAATTACAGTTCTCTCTGGTTTATCTGTTGAACATTTTTGACTCCATTTTCGTTTTTTTCACATCTGGGAATAAATCTTTACATTTTCAAAGCATTAACCCTCGCAAGGCGCTGATGGTCACTGAGCCATTATGACCGGAGCCGCAGCGCCGTGCGAAGGGTTAATGATTGTTTTGGACTGGAAGAAGTTTAAAATCGTTGCCCTTATTAGCACTCACAGAGTCTGCAAACACAGAAGTGATAACCGAGATAGTAGTTAAATAATAAGGCTGTAATGAGTTTCCTCATTAGCACTGCTAAGACAGCGTGGGACGTTGGGGAGTTGAGTCAGCTCCACTTTTTCTTGCACGTCTTTGCAAACAGGTTTCTCACCACTGCCTGTTCTCTTTGAGTTAAAGGAAAAGTAGGTTTATTAATGAAAGTTGGACCTTGTGACATTTATCAATTACTGCCTGGTGTTCTTCCTTCTCCTCAACCCACATTTAGTTTCAGAAGTTTTATCAGTTGCAAGATCATGTTTATAATTTTTCCATTTCAGTCGTGTTTTTTCCTACCAAGTGTGCTTGAGACCGTATGCTAAAGGTCTTTACGGATATCAGTCTCAGCCTCCAGTTACCTACAGTAATCACCCCGACTGACAAAGTTTCAGAAACACACCTTAGAGAGCAAAAAACCCAGCAGAAGTAGAACAGGATTCATAAGCAGAGGCAGAGCTAGGTCTACATTCGAAAGCAAAGTGTGCATGGCTCATGTTTACACCGATCCTCAGTGCCCTTTTAATCCTCAATTCCCCACTAACACCTCAGCCTACGCATACATCTGTCTCCATCTCTGCAGCAGTTAGCTACAGCCAAGCAGGAAATACTAAAACCATGGAGACGACGAGAATGTGACACTCAGAGATATTACTCTCATGGCTCGTTTCCTTGCGGCTGAATAAAGCCTTACATGGTGTGAATGGGACTCATGAGAGCTGCTCTCTCCCTGGTGCTTTGTTTCACTCTCTCTCAGCTCAATCTCTCTTTTATGTACTGTCCTACATGGAATTACATATGTTCACTTTTCTGCAGTCATCTACCAGATTTTCATCTCACTAAACATTGCCTTTTACCAGTTTTTTCTCCTGCTAAATGTGTATTTACAGATGTTATATTAAACATAACATGTTTTAGGTGGTTTATTAGTTATCCTTGAGGGTTTTGCAAAGCTCTTCACTGAACTTCTTCCGTAGTACCACTTGTTCAGCAACTTGTCGCAAACCTTGCTTAACTTGATAAGCTTTACCGTCCACAAACCGGCATTGACCGATCAACCACAGCATTAACAAGGTGGTTCCTTGCTTTCATTTGGAGCTAACGTTGACATGTAAACTTTACCATGACCTTTGACCCCCCTGGAAGGAAAGTGGCCCCCGCTACATCACAAAACGGTCCGGTCGCTGCACTCCTTGCATCTCAGTCTGATCAAAGGTTCCAGTGCCAGACAGACATCACAGGGCACTACAGAATGTCCCATGGTGCACTTTTCAGATAGTGACTGGAAATGTGCTTTTAACAATGAGTGTTACAATTAGGCCCAATTACATAGCTAAAGCTGTATTTGCAACATGACCCAAACAAAATAAACAGTCTGCCCACATCTCAGACATGGGACTGAGCAGTTAGGGTTTTCCTGCATTCTTGTGCAATTCAAATCATTGATAGTTATGTTTCAAGTGATAAAAAAGTTGTTTTTTTTTGTTCCTCACTGATCACATGGATTTGTGTAATAAGTTACACTTAATAATATGTAAGTGCAGAGTTTTATTCTGATCAAAACCACTTCTTTTTTTTAATGCAGTGATGTTTAATCCTCAAGAGTTATGAAAGCACACAAATGTAAATGTGGACACAAATAAGACTCGATAACCCGTATTGATTGTAAAGTTCTAAGACTGCATATATCACTGAGTCTGAGAGTTCATGTTAAAAAGACCAAAGCCAGAACCTTATGACATTTTAACTCCCCACTGCAGTCAATGCAGCAGGATTTGTTGTCAAACTTGTTTTTTACTGCAGACAACTAAATTTAGACTCTCCAGCACAAAAAGTAACTATTGCTTCATCTTTTTTTTAACAAGAACAACTGTTGATTCCCCTTGGCAGATGAGTTATTACCTGTACAAACTAGAAGAGCATATCCATTATTTGTAAAAATGAATAACTGAAGAGAATTTTTAACCAATTTTGATCTTACTGTGTTCAAGTGAGATATTATCAATTCATTATTATATTATTATTGGTATTATTGGGAACCTTGGATTCAGGAGGAACAATGCGGTTTTCGTCCCGGTCGTGGAACACTGGACCAGCTCTACACCCTCCGCAGGGTGCTCGAGGGTTCGTGGGAATTTGCCCAACCAGTCTACATGTGTTTTGTGGATCTGGAGATGGCATTTGACCGTGTCCCTCGTGCCATTCTGTGGGGGATCAGTGAGTATGGAGTCCGGGGCCCTCTACTAAGGGCTGTCCGGTCTCTATATGATCGGAGCAGGAGTTTGGTTCGCATTGCCGGCAGTAGATCAGACTTGTTCCTGGAGTCGAGCCGCTGCTCCTTCACATTGAGAGGAGCCAGCTGAGGTGGCTTGGGCATCTGTACCGGATCCTCCTGGACGCCTCCCTAGGGAGGTGTTCCAGGCATGTCCCTCCTCCCTAGGGAGGTGTTCCAGGCATGTCCCTCCTCCCTAGGGAGGTGTTCCAGGCATGTCCCTCCTCCCTAGGGAGGTGTTCCAGGCATGTCCCTCCGGGAGGAGACCCCAGGGAAGACCCAGGACACACTGGAGAGACTATGTCTCTCGGCTGGCCTGGGAACGCCTCGGACTCCCCCCCGGAAGAGCTGGAGGAAGTGTCTGGGACCCGGGAACGGATAAGCGGCGGACGATGGATGGATTATTATTGGTGAGGCCTTTTATTTAACTACAGATAAATACAGTTGGACGGGTTGGAGGTTAAACATTAAACCAAGTGAATTATTGGGGAGTGGTAGTCTAAGCTGGTTATCAGATGTGGGCTTGGGTCTGGAGGACCGTTCCCCGGGATGGCAACCAAGATGAACAAATTTGGGCACTGAGCAAGCCCCCCTGCTCCTGGAGCGACCCATCTAACTAGCGATGGGTCAAGAGCAGGGAATGTATTTTGCTGTTTGCAAAGATGTAGCATATAGAGACAAATAAAGATGACTTTTTTTAATTTAAGATTACTTTCATTCAGTGCTGAACATGGAGGAATTTTCCAAGGGCTGATATTTGTTGACCCTCGACTGTTCCCGTCAGGTCCATGTATGTAAGATGGTAGCAGCTTCTGCGTTTACACCAGTGTGTTTTTTAGTAATGAGAATATGTATATACATATACAAACTTTAACCAAAATAGTTAAAGTTGGAAAGTTAAAGTCAAGGATGCAAATGTATTCTTCGGTGCGTTCACGTGAATAAGTCTTGATATATTTAGAGTCAAACAGAAAGCTTTTAAGGTTTAGCCTCCGTGACAGCACCTGATGATGTTCACCTGCACAAGCAATAAAATCCAGCCTGTTCGCTCCGTTAGAAAAACATTAACAAAACAGGGAAGCAGGAGCGTTTCCAGTGAGCGGAGGATTCTGCAAGCGTTGGAGGGGAGTCATGGAAAAGTCATGGAATGTGTCGGTGCTGTGGAGCCACAGTGGGAACCCTTCAAAGGCTTCGCCTGATATTTTTGGATTGTCTTGACTTTCACTTCTTTCTTTCCTCCCCGTCTGAGTCTGGAGGAGAGCTAGGAGAGCAGCTGGTGTTGAAGCGGCCCTCTGGTGAGAGATTAGTGTGCACTACTCCCCCTGCAGTCTGGGCCGCAGTGCAGCTCCAATCTATCCTGCCTTATAAATTCACCACGGACTCACAATGACAGGTTCTGGCAAGGCACACCAGTGTGTTTTTGTGTGTGGGTGTGCACACACTCCATTAGCCTGTGAATAACTCTCCCGGTGTGTGTGTGCGGGTGTGTGTGCACGCAGCTAAGTATGTGAGCATATATACGTGTGCGTGCACCACATGATTTCCTGTTTTCATTCCATCCTGATATTCCACATGTGTCTGTTGCTGGTTTCTGGTCGTCATTAGCGCGGGGGCTTTTTTGTGAGGTATTAAGTGTAATTGTAGAGTGTTGTGAGAAAATATGCAGAGAGGTGTAGTGAACAAGGCAGGCCGAGAGCCCAAGGAAAGAGTGAGGAGGCGAGCGAGAGAAAAAGGGAGATGAAATTTGACAGATGTGATATAGGTGAGGAGAGGAGTCATGGAGGGAAAAGTTAACTGTTTACATGGAGAGGGAGAAAGAGACAGGAGCCCCTCGGTGGAAGCACATGCATCTAAACTGTGCTTTTCAGGTGGCTTCGGTAGCTCTGACGTGGTACCTGAAGATAAGAATTAGGATAACCAAGATGGTTTTGATAACAATAATAAGTCTATTAATGGTCTTGTCAACTAAAAATCAACAAGTAGAACCCTTTTCTTGCCCAGTTATTGCTCTTTGACATCCTTAAGAAGACCGTTTCTGTGCTGCTGTTGATGCACAGACACGAAACAGTCAAAAGTGCAGTAAGCCCGGTCTGTTTTTGTCAACCTCGAGATCGGAGGAGTAACAACAGCACCGGTGTGTCCCACCGTGCCTGCTGCTCCTGACGCCCAGCGCAGTAACTACCTCTTCTGTCAGCTCTGAGGAGTATCAGCCTCTGTCATTTTCACCACCATAAATTACAAAAAGCAAGGGAAAGCACATCACTCCCCCCCAACCTTAAAGAGGCTCTGTGAAAAGGCTTGCATGCATTTTCCCAGCAAACATTTGCACCCCCTTTGGAATTTTTTTGATTTTTCTTAATCTGAGGATTGAAAACTAAGAATTAAGGCTGCTGTGAGTTTTGGTAATGCATGCTGTTTGTTTACAGCCCGATGCTGTTGCATTGAGTGAGGGGGTTTATGCATATTTAAAAGCAGAAAGTTGCACCCTCTTCAAGAAAAACTGAAGGAATGAGATAAAGAGAAATGAAAATAAGGAGGGAAGATAAAGGAATGAGTGCATACGGGTGGAGAGGGAAGGTAGAACAAGTGAGTGGGTCTCAGAGGAGAAATTAGATTTGGAAAGCTTTGGGATGAGATCATGGGAAGCTAAGATCTATGTGATTAAAATGAGGCTTAACAGAGCTCGGGCCTGGGCCCGCCTCTTCTTCACACACTTAACACACACACGCACGCTCGTACACACACACGGGGCCGAGCATAGACCAGCCCTTTCTTCCTTTTATGACTGGTTCTGTGACTGGAGATCCTGCGTTCGCAGCTGCACCTGCCCCTGACGCCGCTCAGCAGGAAGAGGCGTGGCTTTGGACCGGCTCCCACCAGCATTTCTAAACCCTTCATCTCCATGGAAACGGCTGTCACAGTTTTCCCACACTGGTGTTTCTTATCTGCGTTTTTACATATAGAGCATATCTCCCCCGTGTCCTTTTCTGTCATTATTACTGATAATTAGATCCTAACGAATAACACAGTTTATCAAGAAAACCGGCATCAAGAGAGAAGCGAGTTCTTTTTATATCCCGACAGTGACGACATTCTCTCTACAGCAACTAGTAACAAACACCTGATGCAACTGATAATAAAGTTAATTTAAAAAAAGTATTCATGTTAAATATTTCAATACAGAAGAAAAAACAACATAGAAAAACAATAGTGCAAAAACACAAATCTAAGCTAAAGAAGTCTCAGTAAAAGCAAAAGCAACAAAAATAAAACTGCAGTCTTGTGAAAAAGATATATGAACCATCCTGCCAATATATGGTTTTAGATTGGCATGCGTTTATATTCTTCCATAGTATCATGACGTGCAATTATGCGGTCCTTAAAATGAGGTAAAAGCAACTTGAGATGAACGCCACAATCCTACCTGCAGATTAAACCGGGCAGATTTAGGAGCAGAAACAACATAGCAGGGCTCATTTTGCAAAGTTTCATCTGACAAACCTAGCAAAAACTTCTGGGGAGAAGTACTTTGGATGGACAAGACCGATTTAGAGATGTTTGGCCATAGTGTCTATGGCTCCACATTTGCTTAGGACGCGCCGTAGCAACATGAACACCTGATTGCAGGTGTCAAGCTCAGTCGTGGAAGGATTCTGATCTGGGCTTGCTTTGCCCAGGTGCTGCAGGCAGCTGAGCAGTTAGCACGTCCATGACTGAAATCCAGTCTTGCAACAAGACAATAATCCCAACAGAAGCAGCAAATCTATAACGGGACGATTAAAGATACAAATGCTGATCGTACACGCATTAATGTAACTATATTAAATATGCAGAGTTGGATTTACCTGATTGTGATATCTGATGAGGTCCAGATGATGTCTTCATCATGTGTACAATTTTTACAATCGAAAGTGCGTGTGTTTTTGAGTGTATAAATCCCTGAGTTCTAGATGCATTTAGTTCAACATCAGGTGACAACAGACAACATCATAAGGGCTTTCAACGATCGCTCCGATGCCACCTCTGTTACAAACTGGCAGCACAAGCGCTCAAGCAGAGAATGGCCTTATGGCTGGATTATGGTTCTGCGTTAAACCAACGCAGAGCCTACGCCGTTGCCGTGACGCCGTCGTGAATCCTTCGGACTTCTCCAACACTCCATTTGGCCGCGGCGCAATACCCCCCGCGACCGCTAGGGGGTTGCGATCTTTTCCTGAATGCTTTATCCGACTTTTCCGGTCACAGTGAATCAAAGAGATAAAGACAACTATTGCGCAAAAAACCAAAACAAAAAAAATCACACACACACAGTAAGAAAAGAGCGCTGAAAATTCACGACTGCTTCACGAACCGGAACCGGAAATGCGTTGCTACCAAGCAAACCAATCACAGCCCTCTCGGTCTGCGTTGGGTCCGCGTCGCCGCAACGCGTAGTTACAATTGTGGGAGGTGCACGTCAGGCACGGCGTGGCGTGCGGTGTGGGGTGCGTGACGCGGCGCAACCTGCAGCGTAGGCTCGGCGTCGATTTAACGCAGAACCATAATCCAGCCTTTACTTGGCCTTGTTGGCATCTTATTGCTTATTTATTAATTTGATGGACTTTTTTGCCTAAAAATCCTAAAATTCTTATCTTATCATAAAAAGACATGCAAGAGAACTCATATGTCTGTAAACCAGATGCACTTTCTGCTGATTTAAAAGTTAAACCAGAAGTTTAAAATGGGCCAGCTGTGTCGTGGTTTAGTTGTCATTGCAAATCTTGATATAATTAAAAAGCTTTTGACTGTGGGGTTCCCGCTTTCATCGGGGCGGGTGCCGGCTGTCGGGGTGGCCCCGTCTCTCCGGGCTGGCTGGCCTCTCTCCGGGTGGGGGTTATGGGCCTGGAGGGCGTGGACCTCTTGGCCACATGATTGGCCTACGCCGGGCAGCTGGTGCTCGGATGGATCCTGGTCCATCGCCGTGGGTTTCCTGGCTGCCTCCTCCCGCGGTCGTGGGGGCTCCGCCCAGGGCTTCCCTCAGTCGCCTGTTGGGGGGGGGGATTGCTTCTGGTCCTCTGTGGGGCTGCTGGTGGCCTGGGTTCGGGTTTTCCTCCTTGTCGGCTTCTAATCTCTCGGGTGGTGTGGTTGTGCTCACTCACCTACATGCTCAGCCCAGTTTTGGGGTACAGATAATCGCAGTAGCCTACTACTGATTCAGTTTTAGAGACCTGGAATGGTTGCTGTTTGTGTCTCTGCCTGTTCCCCTTTCTGTTTTTTTTTATCTCTCGCAGATTCCAAAGGTTTGTGAAAGAAAAAAAAAAAAAAAGCTTTTCATTTGGAATCATATAAAAATTGCCGCTTTCTCTATTCACCAGTCTGAAAGTACATGAATGTTAAAACTGACATTTTCTTTTCAAATTGCATTCAAATTGTGTCAAATTCACCTTTTAAAATACCTCAAACATCTAGTTTTTGGGTGAAAAAGCTCCATGTTTCCTTCCAGATCCTAATTTGAATTGAGAACTTTATTTTTCTTCTGTGTGACGGTGCTCTCGGTAATGGTCAGAACGGAGAAACTGTGTCATCCCTTGGGTCACTTTCCATCCAAGTTGCCACATTTGAATCAAAGCCAAAGCTGGAATTATTCTTGGTGAGGCTCGGTGTTGTTAAAGAGGAACAGACCACAGAAAGCCACCTGCTTTGGCTGAACTCAGACATTGTAAACGGATCATCTTATTTATACTGTCCAGCTGATACAGTTACATAAGTTTGATGGAAATGCATGTTTAAGTGAAGGTGATAAGGGTGCAGGATTTAAGTAAACTGCAAGTTTAACTTTTCCCTTCTAATTTCTGTTGAACTGCTCCTTTGCTCATGAAAAGATCACAGAAACAAAAATGTAAAAAAGTGAAAGAAAGAAATGCACTGTTTTATACTAAAATTAAGTCTGGAGGCATCAGGCAGATTAATTGTTGGCGCTTTTCTTTTCACATTTCTAATCTTCAAGTGTGATAACATTTACAGACTAATTTGGATGGTTTTTCTGTCTTTGATACGTTTCAAATTCAAGACCTGCTTTCGAAGTATTTGTCCAAATTTGGAAATGTTTTCTTGGCCTTTCTTTCCATGACCATATCTTTTACCGTATTATATGAAATACCTTTCTAGTTCACTTCTGATAATATATTTATCACATGACATTCAAAACATCAATTGGATTCGTGGAAATGTTATAATTCTGTTGAGTTAAAATGATCATTAATCTGAAGGAAAACAAATCACGGGCATGTAGCGCCCTCTAGTGGTAATTATTTAAAATAACATTAAGTTGAATCCAAATCCTACTACCGTAAATCCTCTTTTAAAATACCTAAAATATGTTTAATAAGTAATTTTATTCAAAAAGATGTGTGTTGAGTTAAGTTTGTCATCATTTCCAGTCTCTGTTTAAAGCATTTAACAGACACTTTATACCCAGACAAGACACTTGTTTCTCAACCCGTCGCCCTGCTGCTCCCTGTACGTCCACTCCTGAGCTCAAGAAATGATCTTTAACTTGGTGTGTCTGTGTTTTCAGTGAAGGAAGAATGTGTGTCGGAAGAAGAAGAAGAAGAGGAGGATGTTAAGGATCCTCTCGTGGAAGAGATTCTCCAGCAGGGCGACACAGCCGTCATCTATCCTGAAGCCCCTGAGGACGAGCACAGTCCGGCAGAAACAGGAGGCGTAGATGAAAATGGTAACGCACCACAGCTTGACTTCGGTATAGAGGGAATGCACATGACGTCACAGATGCGACTTCACAGCGAGTTACGCCCACTGAGTGGCAGAAAGACTGAGTGGCAGCGTAAACTTCAGTTTGAGCAACTGGAAAACATCTAAAATGGGAAAGCTGTTGTGCGATCGACTGTAACAAGAAATCAGAGTTATCGTTTTACAGACTGCTGAAAAATAAGCTTAAGAGAGACAAATGGATCGCTGCAATTCGCAGAAACAACTGGATTCCAGGCACCGAAACGTGGATTTGCGGTTCCCATTTTGTATCAGGTAATGTTGGATTTTTGGGTAGCTAACGTTAAACGGTCAAATCATAAAGTTTGGTGTCCTCATCACTTTAATTTCACCAACAAATCCTGCCTTGAAGTAGGACCAAGCATTAAGACCTTTATAAGCCTTCAAGCTTTGCTTCGTGTATTTCCCCGGCGTAGAAATTAAGTCCATATAAATATCAGGAAACTCGATTCGTGGCCAGATATTAATGTCCATGGACCACTGGTTCTTCCGGTAACTGTACGGGTCACTGTCAAGTCCAACTGCCTTTAATTTAAGCCGATAATTGGCTGTTATCCCGTCTTTTCCACAGTTTCCCCTAATAGTTGCAGCCATTTTTGCCAGGGAAAGTGACGTCAATGCATACCCTCTATACATTTTGAAAAGTTTCTATTGGAAAAGCAGGATATTTTGCCTTCTCTTTTATTCAGAGAAAATACAGTAGATTTGCACAGTATGATGTTTACTGCATCCAAGTTGGAGCCTCGTCCTGCGGCAGAAGGACTGGGCAAAGGAAGGTTTTCTGAGTATCTTCACTCAGAGAACTCGCTGCGTTGCAGTCAGGTGTTCACATGACAGAAATAAAGAGTAAAAAAAGTGTTCTCATTCCCCGTTTCCGGCTCGCTCCTCCACAGGCACACCGGACAGCTTCTCCCAGCTGCACACTTGCCCATACTGCTCCCGGGGCTACAAGCGCAACGCCTCGCTGAAGGAACACATTAAGTATCGTCACGAGACCAGCGACGACAACTACAGCTGCTCGCACTGCAGCTACACCTTCACCTACCGCTCGCAGCTGGAGCGGCACATGAGCCACCACCGGCACACCAAGGAGCAGGTAACTCCCCGCGGCCCGACGCCACCGACTCATTCACCAGTTCCATCAACGTCAAGATCCTTGAAAAGTCTGAAAAATTGGACCCTGTTTTATATTTGATACAAGAATTTCTTTCAAGAATTCCTGGTACAAATATTTTTGAGACCTTTACATCCTCCCATAATAAAAAAAAAAAGAAAATAAAAAGTTGTATTCATAATTACACAAAAAAAGATTGTTTAGAAATTGTTAAATAAATAAAAAAATGGGTGTATTTGCAATTTCAGTAGCCAAAGAAAACCTTAAAAAATGTAAATATTTAGTATGTTTTATCCAGTATCTTAATGAAGTGTTGCTTTAACCCTGTAAGACCAGCTGTAGTAAAATGACCGCATCCCTTTTAGTCCTCCCAAAAACAAACCTGCAAATGATTTTTCCCCTTTAAAGCCCACATTTACATAGCCGGTCCTGTTGTTGAGTCTTGCGATGCCATTGGATGCTAAATGTGTAAGTAGGCCGGCCTTCAGGCCCTGATCTCATACAACTTGTGAACTCTCCCAGATGCCCCTCTTCTTCTTACACTGGACTCTATATATCAAAACCGAAGTAAGTCAAATCCCTAAAGTATTTTGCGTGATCACTCGGACATCTGTAACAGGGAATACTAATGTATTACTTTCACAAAATTAGATTTTCATCCTACTATGATGTAATTGAACAATGTTGGGTTTGGATGGCAGTCTAAAATAGTATGGGCACCTTGCACATTTCAAGCGAGCAGTGCACTTCTCAAATGTTTACATGTGGAAAATTACTTACTCAAAGTAAAGCAGATCATTTTTTGTTGTGGTATTTCAAGAGCTTTCAGAAGCAGTATTTTAATCTGTGTGTATCTGTATTTTATGTTTGTTCTGATATCAGAAAGGCAGACAGCAGCTGTGGAGGATGGTGGTTCAATGGTTCAGGCACAAGTGTGAATGTTCTGACTGTTGGGAAGCAAGTGGTCAGGGGGGGGTCTTTTTAGTATGCTAACTAGAGAGCAGATTAGAGCCAGACAGATCTACATGACTTCAGTGGAATGTGTCCCCTAATCAGGAAGCATTTGCATGAAAATGATGTTGACTTTAAATCCAAAATGGAGACAGCGACCCGGAGATGGAGCAGGACAACAGCTCAAGTGACGAGGAGGTGGATGGAACAGAGAGAATGATGCCCCCACTGATGTCCCACCTGATGATGATGAGGAGGAGAAAGAGACATTGCTGGCTGAAAGGGGATTTTATTAGTCCTAATACTGCTTTCTCTGGTCCAGAAAACACCAATGAGTACAGCCAGAGATTCTGAAGAGGAGACAGTTTCAGGCTCAACTAGCATCTTCTCTCATCCTGACAAACACACCATGAAGAAGGCGACCTTCTTCAACCTGTGGGAGCTGGTAGCGTCTGTGACATCGTCCATGACGGCTACAGGACAGACCCACGACTGCTCTGCACGGGTCACCTATTTCGCTAGTGGAGGAGGCTGCAGACACGGCAGTGTATCCAAGTATATCCCGATGCGCTCTGCAGGAAGTGCAATATCCAAATTCTCTCTGGACTACCATTGGACAAGAACTTTTTTGTTCTTTTAACAACATTAACAACATCATTCATTTTTATTGATATATAGTTTTTGAAAATATTGTGCGATTCATTTTCATTTACTTTCATAGTGCTTTGTAACCCACCGCGACCCTTAGCTGTTCTTTACGTTAGTCCTGGCAGTGTGAGTGCAAATACAGAAATTCTGCGTCCATCTCGCCCCAACGTTGCATTATTACAACATTGCATTGAAAGAAATCTAAAAGCTTCCACTCCTGCATCAGAGGGGTGAAAACATGTTTTTTACATTTTTTTCTATGCCTGGTTTTCACAGGGTTCATTAGATAAAGCAAAGTAAGGGGAAACAACAGCCTTTACGCGGACACTTTATCTCTCTTAAAACGGCACGTCTGTTTTCTGTCGCAGTATCACAGTTGCCGGCCGACGGGAGGATCAGCAGGAACAGGTGGAACCCGCAAGTTCAAGTGTACTGAATGTTTCAAGGCCTTTAAATACAAACACCACCTGAAGGAGCACCTGCGCATTCACAGCGGTGAGAGACACACACACACACACACACACACACACACACACACACACACACACACACACACACACACACACACACACACACACACACACACACACACACACACACACAGACACTATGAGCTGCTGCTCAAAACTGCTGTCTGCTCATTTCTCAGTTCCAACACTTGTCGTTCATCAATGTTTGCTTTTATTTAATATTAATCTGCAGCTTTAGCTTTGTGAGAACTTCAGTCTGTTTATCTCTCTGTCACATTCACATTCCACTGTTTGAGTTCAAAAGTCAAAAGTGTAAAATATGTCATTATGTTGAATTTTGAGGTCAAATGTCAGAAATGGGACCAACATCACAAACTTCCCACCAGGACTTAAAGGGGACCTATTATGGCATCTAATACCTATTTTAAACAGGCCTTGAATGTCTTAAAAACAAGCTTTTGATTGTTTTTGCTAAATAAATTAGAAATTCAGCCTCTGAGCCATATCTTTATCTTCCCATTCTCTAACTTCATTATCTATGCGGGATTCTCAGTGGGCGGGGCTATGATAATGAGGCACTGTGCTGATTGGCTGCCTGAATGATGGGTAGAAAATGGTTGTTCCGGCCAGTTAGTTGTGGGCGTGGTTTCACGCATCGCTGGCTCGTAGAAGCCACATCACACTGGATGGTTCATCCGGGCGGCTGTACAGACACTGCAGAATTTGGTTGCTTTCCTCCTTCTCTGAGTTGGCAGGCTGAGGGGAGACCACTTTATATATGTTAAAGCAAGAAAAAACCTGGTTTTCATAATAGGTCCCCTTTAAGTTAACTTTACCTCCACGACCAAAGTGAATCCCGGTATTGGGTCTCGGGGGCAGCAGCCTGAGAAGGGTAGCCCTTCTACTCTCCCTGACCCCTTCATCCAGCTCATTGGGGGAGATCCAGATCAGCCGAGAAACATAGTCCCTCAGCCTATCCTGGGTCTTTCCCAGGCTCTCCTCCCAGAGGGACATCCCTGGAAAACCTCGCCAGAGAGGCGTTCAGGGACGTCCTGACCGAGCCTCTCACCCCCCTCTAAAGCCTGATTTATGGTTAAACCAACGCAGAACCTACACCGTTGCCGTGACGCCGTCATGAATCCTTCGGACTTCTCCGTCACTCCATTTCGCCGCGGTGCAATACCCCCCTAGAGCGCTAGGGGGTTGCGTTCTTTTCCTGAATGGTTTATCGTCGTCTCTAGTTGATTCTTTGTTTTTTTTTATGGACTTCCTCAATGAGTCGCTCCTCCATGTACAGCAACAAGATGTTTAAAAATGGCGGGGATGGCGCAGTCTGGAACCGGAAATGCGTTGCTACCAAGCAAACCAATCACAGCCTTCTCGGTCTGCGTTGGGTCCGCGTCGCCACAACGCGTAGTTACATTTTTTGGGAGGTGCACGTCAGGCGTGGCCTACGGAGAGCCTCCTGCGTAGCCGCTTACCCTACGGCGTAGGCTCTGCGTTGATTTAACGCAGAACCATAAACTAGGCTTAAGGGAGAGTCCAAACTGAATGTGTCAGTTTATTTTATGATGCAGCCCATGAAATGCACTTTTGGCCGAGGCAAATAAAGTTGCTCTCATCTTATAAACTATAATTTTCAGTTTAATTGGCATTAGAAATTCCTTTATTCCTTAGCTAAAGTGGAAAAAGATTCTTGGTGTATTTTCCTCTGAACCTCTGTGTGATTTCTTCTCTGTCTCCTTTAGGAGAGAAACCATATGAGTGCTCCAACTGCAAGAAGCGCTTCTCCCATTCGGGCTCCTACAGCTCCCACATCAGTAGCAAGAAGTGTGTGGGTGCAGCGCCGCCCAACGGGGTCACCCGAGCAGCCATCATGAAGTCCCCCTCCCCGACCGCGCAGGCCAGACCCGTAGCAATCGCTCCGGCCCAGATGCTCCTGAAAGAGAAGACGGAGAGCAAACCGCTGCAGGAGCAGCTGCCCGTCACCCAGATCAAAGCCGAGCCCGTGGAGTACGAGTGCAAGCCCACGATGGCGGCGGCGCCGACCTCGACCAGTAGTAACGGCGTTGTGAACGGAGGCTCGGCGCCGCCGGCGCCGGCCCCGGCCGCGGCGCTGCCTCAGGGCGTGGCCATGGTGGTGCCGACCGTGGGCCTCATGTCGCCCGTCAGCGTCAACCTCAACGACCTGCAGCGGGTGCTGAAGGTGGCCATGGACGGGAACGTGCTCCGCCAGGTGCTGGGCTCGGCCAACGGGCTGGTGACGCAGGGGAAGCAGGGAATCGTAGTCCAGCAGCCGCAGCAGCAAATTATCAGTCTTCCTGCCTTCGTGGACCACGACGGCACCACGAAGATCATCATCAACTACAGCATCAGCCCCGCGGCCGGCGGCGCCGCCCAGCCCACGCCGCTCCTCATCAAGAATAACCTCCCCGCCCCCACGCTTGTGACGGCAGCCGTCGCCCCCCCGCCCTCAGCCAAGACAGGAAAGCCGGAGACGGCGGAGGCTGCCGACCTCAGCTTGGCGAAGACGGAGGTGGAATCAGAGCCCGTCAAAGACGAGGAGACCAAGGCGACGGGGGAGAAAGCACTGGCGTCTGTGGAAGCGTCAAAAAAAGCTCCCATGCCAAAATCCTGCAGCACTAATACATGTTTACTATGCGATGACTGTCCCGATAACCTAGAGGCTTTGCATCTGCTTCAACACCGCAAAGCAGCCAACGGCGAGGCGGTGGACTCGGCGGCTCTGGATCCGTCCTTCGCCGCTCTGCTGAACGAGGCCGGAGTGACGCTGGAGGAGCCGCCCGTGGACGACGTCCTCTCGCTCCTCAAAACGTACTTTACCTCCAACGCCAGCCCCGGCGAGGAGGAGATGGCCAAGATCGCCGAGTCCGTCAGTATTCCAGTGGACGTGGTCAAAAAGTGGTTTGGCAAAATGAACTCTGGGAAGAACGTAGATAAGTGCCACAGCGAGGCTCCAGCGGCTTCGGAAAAGACTGAAACCACAAAGTCCGGCTCGGAGGACACGTTGACTCTGAAGGAGGAGGAGGGCGGCACCACGCAGGTGGAATCAGGCCGGGTCCCCTCGGACTCCGGCAGGACCTCCCCGGCAGACTCTACCTCCGCCGGCCTCAACGACGGGGATCTGGTCATCGTGAAGAGTGAACCCGAGGACCCGGAGGCCCCCGACTCCCAGGCAGAACCCCTGGACCTCTCTCTGCCCAAACACGCCGGGGACGAGCAGAACCAGATGACGGCGCCGCCGCCCAAGCAGCAGGAGCAGCCCCTGAACCTGTCCTGCCTGAGGAAGGAGCAGCTCGAGGGTCAGACCATCTACGTGACGGCGCCGCAGACCGGAAGACCCGTCAACATCGTCACGGCCGCGCAGCTGCCCACCCTGGTGGCCATCGCCAGCCAGGGCACCGTGGGCTGCATCAGCGCCATCAACACCACCACCAAACGCACCATCCTCATCCCCCAGCTCACCTACACCTACTCCACTACAGCCGGAAACAACACTGGAGCCAAGACCGTCGTACTCAACGGTCACAAGGTTTGTGGCATTTATGTCTTTTATCCAAAAGCATTTCCTTTTTTTCTTTTTTTTATTGATCTTTTTAGAAATAATTACATATAATGATAATATGGATACACATAATCAAAGATACACAATATACATTATACATTGTCCCTTTTTTTTCTTTTTGCTAATACACAAAACCTAACCAGGCCCTCACAAGGGAGGCCTAACTGAGGAACAGAGTCTCTGTTCAGTTAAATAATAAATAAACAGATGAGTAACAAATGATCAATGGAGAAAAGTAATGGCATACAGAAAACAAAAAACAGTGGTAAATGCAAATGCCTGTCACTGATATATGGAGCTAGAACAGTCTCATAATTCACAAATGCACAGGACAAGTTTTACAAATGCACAGACCGATTTGCAAATACACACACCGTTTCACACATGCACAGGACAATTCACACGTGCGTAGGACAAGATATACAAATGTATTTTTGATGCACACACAAATATAACCTGATTTACAAATGTTTTTTTGTCTGTGAGCTGCGCTGGATTTGTGTGTGAGTTTTGAGACTCCCTTGACGTGACTAGATCCACAAATAGGTTTTTTTTAACACAGAAAGATCTGCAACCAATCAGATGTCTTCTTTTGTTCCAGCCAATCATAAGAGCGTACCCACGTGGGGGACGATTTACTCTAAACCAATCAGATTAAAGGGGCGGATACACCTGCTGTTTGAACTGCGTTAGCGCTGTTCACTTAGAAAAGTGATTAATATTTCGAGTTGGTGGAGTAAAGATAAATAAACACCAACAGGAGATAAAAGATAAATAAACAGGATGGAGAGGAGGTCACTGTTCTGCTTTTCTTGAGATCTCG